>NC_141990.1:324795949-325147449 GCF_049901715.1 Pseudonaja textilis
TGTGGTTCCTTCAGTTAATCAAACCAGAACACTGTAGTGTGTCGATTCCCGTCTCCTTTTCAAAGGAATGATCAGTCAGTAACTCTCAGTTCCCTGAAGGTTCAAGCACAAAGTAGAAATGTTACACATATTTATTGATCGATTAATTCAAATTATTATAGGGACACCCATCTAAACAAGGACTCTGGGTGGCAAACAAAATGAAAGTAAAAAATAATTGCAATAATACAAAATTTAAAATGCATAAGAGAGCCAGGTTGGTAGTGCAGGGGTGGCAAACTGACATCACGGTGGCGTCACGTGATGTATCGGGACTTTTTCCCCCCTTCTCTAAACCGGGCATGACCAGTGCATGGTGCATCTGGACCATGGGCTGGGAGTTTGGCAGTCCTGGTCTAGTGGTTAAGGCACCAGGCTAGAAACCAGGAGACAGTGAGCTCTAGTTCCTCCTTAGATACGAAAGCCAGCTAGGTGACTTTGGGCCAATCAGCAGGAGTCTGTGAGTTCTAGTACCGCCTTGGGCGTGAAAGCCAGCTAGGTGACTTTGGGCCAATCAGCAGGAGTCTGTGAGTTCTAGTACCGCCTTGGGCATGAAAACCAGCTAGGTGACTTTGGGCCAATTACTTTCTTTCAGCCTAACCCACCTTGCAGGAGCGTTGTTATGGGAAAGATAGAAGGAGGAAGGAATATAGATATGTTTGCCACCTTGAGTAGTTTATAGTAATAAAGGCTGTCTATGCTAAATAAATAAATAAAATATCCCATAATCACTAGTACAACCCCCAAAAAAAAAAAAAATGGTGTCTGCACGCAATTGGAGCCACAAGCCCAGGGCCAGTTCTGTATGGACTTTGCAAAAGTCCAACCGGATTGGGCTCATCCTGATCTCCAGAGGGAGAATGATCCATAGGGGAGGGTGCAACAATAGGAAGGGCGTGTCTGTAAGTCTCCACCAACCTCAGCATTCCTCAGTAAGAGGGAACCAAAGCACGTCCATCTTGCCTGACCAGATTGGATGGCTACAAACAACCGAGAGAAACAGTCCCTCAAGAGGAAACCTAGTCCCAAGCGATGAAGGCCTTTCAAAATGACAAGCGAGCATCTTGAATTGCACCCGGAAAGTACACTGGCAACCATTGTATAGTTCCCCGAGTAATGGCGTTACACGTGCCAAACGACCAGCACCGTTAACCATCCCTGCTACCAGTTGAAGCTTCCGGATGCTGCCCCATGTCGAGTGCATTGTCCAAGCGTAGTGTTGCTGTTCAGCCAGTGGTCAGAGCGTCAGGGTTCCAAGTAATACACCCATAGCGAAGCAAAACTCTGAAGCAGGTAAATTCCTCAAAGAATAGTTTTATTGGATATATCATATTGGCACAGTTCTGGTGAAAACCGACTCTAAAGGTTCCCGCAGTTTTCACCTGATTAAAAGTAAAGTTTTTCCCCTTTCCCCAAACAGTCAGTCACGTGGTCCAATTGGGGTGCCGTCCGCTGGCCGGGTGACGTCACTCCTCCTCTCTCTGACCAGGTGCGAGAATGTCCTTGGTTCCCCAAAGAAATCATTTTGCTTTGGCTACAAAAACCCAGCTATCTCTAATCCTCCCTTTATTCAGTGTGGCGACGCTGAAGCTCACAATGGCTTCGATCAGGTCAGGGTTAACACAGAGCCAATTCGGACAAGTAGCCTCGGCTTCTTCCCCGCTTGGAGGTGGGATCTGGTCATGCTTTTTTGAACGTTGTCTGAGGATAATGAGCAGGAGTGCCGAGCACGAAATCCGAACCGCCACGGCCTCCATCCTCACCAGGGGTGGGATTCTTATCGGTTTGGACTGGTTCAGGCAAACCCGACGTTTAGTTTTCATCTGGTTCGCCGAACCGATATTTCAACTGACCGGCTGGCCCCGCCCCACCCCTCTCAAGAGTCTTCAGACGGGCCATTTTTGATGCAGATAAATGCAGGGTTGGCATGGAGGCTCTGGGAGGGGGAAAAAAAACAGGCCTGTTTCCGGCTTCTGGAGGGTCTCCAGAGCCCGGGGGAGGCTATTTTTGCCCTCTCAGAGGCCCGGGGAAAGCCGAAAAATGGCCCTTGTGGAATTTCCGGTAGGCCACGCCCACCCAGCAACCGGGTAACGAACCGGTTGCTGGGATTTTTGAATCCCACCACCCCTGATTCTCACCCAACTCTCTTCTTTGCAGAGAGGCCGCGTCCTTAGCGTGTGCCACCATGTTGTCGGCAGCAGCGGCGGCAGAGATCGAGACAGCGAGCCAGGCCTCTGAACCTGCCAGCCAAGCTTCGGACGAAGAGGAGCTCCCGATCCCGGATATCTATTTTGTAAGCCCCCTTTTTTTCGTTTTCGTGCACCAAACCTCGGTTGGTTTGGCTCTTCCCTCCTTCCTTCCGCTGCTTTTCAACGTCACTTGCTCCACCCTTCCCTTCTGAAGGCTTAAACACAAGCCAACACACCTGTGCCGAGGTCCTGTCTTTGTCTTGTCACCCTGATGCACATTTATCCCTTTGCATTCACACTCTTTTTTTCTGCCAGGTTGCCAGAGAAACTGGAAAAGTCTCTTGCCAGAAAATCTCGAGATTCCCTTGAAATAGGCAGAAATGTGTCCCACTGGGCTTCCAGGCCCATTTGTGAATGGTCTTCTTTCCTTTCCATGCAGGCAGTAGCATCTTCAGAGGAGGAAATCTAGGGAGGCAGAGAACAGGGAGTAAGTGAGCCAAGGAGTGTGTGTGTGTGTGTGTGTGTGTGTGTGCAACCACGCTGTGCTAGATTCTGTGTGTGAAACCTCAAAATTGTGTCAAGAAGCTCTCCATCTTTCCCAGAATCCAGTGTTTGACCTTGTTAGGTCTCCTTCGAAGTCAAGTGTGAATCTCTTGGCTAAAAGGAAATGCGGCGGATTTCAGCAGGAACATTTTTTTTTTTTACACAAACTTGTCTAACCTTTGCCACTGTACAGGCAGTCCTCAACCTGTGACCACAATTGAGCCTGAAATTTCTGCTGTTGAGCAAGACAGTGGCTAAGTGAGTTTCACTCCATGTTATGAGCTGCTTTGCCACGGTTGGTAAGCAAATCACTGCGGTTATTAAGTGAACCATGTAGTCATTAACTGAATCTGGCTCCCCCCCCCGCAGCTGGGAAGGCTACAAATGGTGATCACATACAACCCCGGGATAGCGTAATTGTCATAAATACTTGTCAGTTTCCAAGCGCCCAAATTTTGATTATATGACCATGGGGATGCTGCAACGGTTGCGTGAAAACCAGTCATAAGTCACTGTTTTCAGTGCTGTTGTAACTTTGAACAGTTCCTAAATGAATGGTTGTAAGCCGAGGACACCTGAATCCCCAAGATGTAGCCGTGTCCAGCTGCTCGAAGACCACTTGCAGGGAGGAATCCATCCATTACTCAACTAACAATCAAATTGCTCTTATTAACAGAATATGCTTCTAATGTCCTCCTGCAGCCTCTCCTCCATAAACCTCTTTCCTGCACCCTGGACCAGCAAACAGCAGGTCTTTTTTTGCCTTTTAAATACCAGCGTTTCTCAACCTTGACAGCTTTTAACTAGTGCAAACTTCAGCGCCCAGAATTCCTCAGCCAGCATGGGGCGTGCTAGGAGTTGGAAGTAAGTGAAAGCTCCCAAGCTTGAGAAACCTTGTCCTGTGTAACATCCCTTTTAAAGGTTTGCAGAGTGAAGTTGCCTCTTCCCCGGATGAGTTGGCAGACAATTCGAGCATAAATCTGGATGGCCACTAGAGGGTGCCATAGAGAAGCAGAAGCATCTTTGCTGCTACCTGCTGGCGTTTGGGCTTTTTGCATTCTATCCTGAGCCTTCCTTTAGAGTGGCTCCTTGTGTGATTGGATTTCCTCAAAACATTTATGTAGCTGCCCAACTCGCCGATAGCGACTCTGAGCAGCTTACAGAAATAATTCCCCGATACGAAGCCCAATAACACCCCCCTGCACCGCAACCAGGCAACAACAATCAACAAACCATTTGATGGGCTCCATATCACCCTGGAGTCTCCAGGCCCTCCGGCAAAAGGGCCTGTCTGGCAAAAGACAGGCCCTTTGAAAGAGTGTCAAGGTGGGGGCCAAAATCACCTCCACAGGGATGATGACCGACAAGGAGGGAGCTACCAAGGAGAAGGCCCTTCTTGGTCTCACTAGGTCACTAGATCAGGAAGGAGCATCTGTGGCCCCCTTGCAATCTGTGGGTTCAACTCCCAGCATGGCTGGCTCAGGAATTCTGGGAGGTGAAGTCCACAGTTCGTAAAGGGGCCACATTTTGTCTAGCCCTGCTCAAATGGTTCTCGACTCATAACATATCCTGCCTCTCCACTCTGGTACGTCAGATAGATATAATGGGGGGGAAAAGCCAGCCCTTCAAACAGCCTGGCCTCATTATGGTTAAACCCATCCTAAGGGGCCCACAGGGCAGCACCCACCCACCACCTTCTTTAAACAGATCCTCACCCTTTGGCTTTAATTCTAGCTAAGGATACTCTTCCCTCTTCCCACCTCACTTCCTCCCTCTTTTTGTCACTTCTCCACTTCTCCCACCAGCTTGCAGGAAGAATTGCCTTGCGAATGATGGTTTGGGTTGCGTTTCAAGTGCATGTGGATTGGAAAGGCATGTGAAGACGCTTTGCATTTGACTTGGTTTGAGGCGTCTTAGCTCTCCTCTCGTTCTCTCTTCCCGGATCTGACTTGAGTGTTTTGATTTCTTACATGCAGAGTTCCCCATATGTGCTTTAAAAGGCAAAATCTGTAAGCAAAATGCAAGCAAGGCTGATTTAACCCAAAGGTAGAGGCAAGGCTGATTTAAGTACCCTAATCTTACGTGTTACGTTTGCGTTGCCGACTCTGTTAATCCTGAGAAGGCAACCCCCTGTCTGAAATGAGTATTATAACTGAATGCTATCAGGGGTGTCAAACTCACGTCGTCATGGTGGCGTCATGTGACATATTGGGACTTTTTCCCCCTTTGCTAAACTGGGTGGGAGCATGGCCATCATGTGATGCATCCGGCCTGTGGCCCGCGAGTTTGACAGCCCTGCCTTACATGTAATCCTTGACTTACAACTATTTATTTAGTGACTATTCAAAGTTATAAGAGCACCGACAAAAAGGGACTTATTGACCGGTCCTGGCATTTAACCACCATCACAGCATCCCCATGGTCAGTCACATGATCAATAATTTGGGTGCTTGGCAACCAAACTATGTATGATGGTTGCAGCACCCTGGAATCATGTGCTCACAGTTCATGACTTTCCCAGCTGCTTCTGGTGAGCCGAGTCAATGGGGGGATAGCTGGATTTGCTTAGCAAATTAGCGATGCGCTTAACAGGTTAACAACTGTGGCAAAACAGAATTTGGAATTGGGCCCAACTCTCTGAACAGCTTGCTTAGCAACAGAAATTTTGGTCCCAATTGTGGATGTACGTCGAGGATTACTTGTACAAGTATTCAGTTTTGGAGCAGTGCGCTAGGCAAGTTCACGCTTTGGTTTCACGCACCAACCTGTTGAAATTAGATTATATGTTGATACTTTGAAGGCCAGAGCAGAAGAGAAGCATGATAAATGTTGTTAAGTGTGGGCAGTGAATAATTGTCCACTTTTCGCATGTGCACGTCTCACCGTGTTTGCTCCTAGCGTTCCTGGATTTGCTGTGTCAGTCAAGCGAGTCAGAACTTGCTTATTTCCGTTCTCTGGCTCTGAGTCCACTGGGCTATTGTTTCCTTGTCTCCCCGAAGACAGAACTCAACATAGCAGGACCAGAAAGTCCTTTGCACATGATGAATAGCATGACTTCACCCAGACCTTAGAAAAGCTTGCAGAACACAGAGTATTTTGGCCTCCGTGGAAAGAAAGCCCAAGGAAGCCCATGGCAGCGGAAACATATTATTTTCTTCCATGGCAGCCAAGCTCTCACAACATCCATCTGTTCCAATGCATGTTTTCTTCACCGGGTTTCCCTCTGATGCTTGTGCACGCTGACCTTTTCCGCCGACATGATCATTTCTTACCTTTCGTTCATCCTGTCTCCCCTCCTTCCTTTTTCTTTCTTCTGTCCGTCCCCTTCCCTTCTCATTCGCCTTTGGATGTGCCCTGTCTAGTTCACAGAAGGAAGGTACTGGATTTTCTCCCCCCGCCTGCGCAGGCTCCGAGCCGCCTCGGTTTCCTCTGGGGACGTAAGTGATTTTGCTAGTAGAAAGGGCGGCTCCACCCCAATTTTGAAATGCCAGCTTGGGGGCAAGGCATCTGGGCTCCTGCCGTGCCGGTGATGGCGAACCTTTTCAACTCTGTGTCAAATATTTGGAAAACGTCTAACTTGACTCTACTGGTGTATCACACCCACCACCACCTCCGAACAGAAGAGAAATACATCTTTTACCTCCCCACCCATCTAAGCTACCCTGAACAGTGGCACTCAGTGGCAGAACCAAGGCTGGGCCTGGAGGAGAAACCTGGGATGCAACTTCAGCCCTTAGTGCTACGGCTGCCATTCAAAAAGTCTTCCTTCCACCGTTCCCCAAGAGGCACAAGACTTGGGGAGCGGTGTGATTGCCTCTGCAGCCCGGTGCTCCCCAAGTTCCGCTGTGCGCTGTTTATCTTCGGGCTGTTTCCTCTTTCTGCTGACAGGCCCAGAGCGGCGTATGGGAGGCTGCTCCAGGCCGCACAAAGCTTTCGTTCTTGAAGCATCATGTGAGAGGATGCTCTTCCACTGCCTCCGCAGCTGGTAAAAACACACCTTGTTCTTGCATGATTTTCAGAGGCTGCACGAGAACACACCCCGTTCTTGCACAGCCTCCAAAAATCACGGGAGGGCAGGATGTGCTTTTCGAGAATAATGGTTGTCGGGTATTGTTGAACCCTGGATGCGTTACAAAACCTTCTTAGGAAGCCAAACTCCTACTCCGCATTCACACTGCCGTCTCCTGGCTAATGTAACATCGCCATACGCTAATTTTTTTTTTTTAAAAAAAGCTAAGACCTTGGGTGGTGTCACTTTTGACGCAGTTGTTATGGGTTTGCCATCATTGTGCTAGGCTCACTTGGCACAGTCAGCTAAGCAGAAGAAGAATCTTAAGATCTTCCTGTGCTTCAAAAAGAGGAGTTTGCTTTGAGGCCACCAGCCTTTCTGGTTTCATGAGACACATTTGGGCTTTCTTTGACAACGGCATGATTTAGGGGTTATTCTGCCGTGCATCAATATTTTTTTTCCAATCTGGAAACAGTTTAAATAAATAGATATTAAATTCACAGCCAGCAAGGGTGGCAATAGTCATTCCTAAGCCAAAGCTTGGTCTTTCAGTGCCACTGATCTTCCTTGATCTAAACTAACCAAGGTTGGGTCTTCGGTGTTACCTTACAAAGGTATCAAGCCGCTTTTCCTAACCTGGGTTTTCTCCTTCCAGGTGTGTTAATTCTCAGAGCCCAAATTCCTGGTCAACAAGCCCGATACAAATGTAATGTACCTTGCTGGCAAGAAGGGACATTTTGAATCGTATGCAAAAAAAAAATAGCTTTTAGTGTTAGCACAGTGGTTAGCATGCAGTACTGCAGGCTAATTTTGCTGACTGCCAACAGTTCAATTCTCACTGGCTCAAGGTTGACTCAGCCTTCTATCCTTCTGAGGTTGTTAAAATGAGGACCCAGATTGTGCTACTGCTATTGCTATTAGAGAAGGGTGCCTTTTTTAAAAAGAGGATGAGGAAAGATTTGATGTTACGCCTCCCCCTTTTGGCAATTCAAAGTTCTCTCTCTCTCCTCCATTGTGGTGTTATAGGTAGAAGCTCTGTGTTCCCCCTGGCTTGCCTGCTAGGCCTCCTCTGTTGTTCCGTTGAGGTAGGACACCCTGCACAGACAAGGGATGGGCAGGCACAGTGGCCATTCACTAGCCTTGTATCTTCGTGGCTGACTGTAACAGGTAGTTATTAACGATAGAGCCCAGTTCTGTGGCATAAAAAGCTTTAATAATAATAAGTTTTTGGCCTGGAAGTATTCAGAGTTAGGATTATTCTTTGCTGGTGGGAAACTTCAATAATCCTTCCACTGTCTTTTGTACCTGTTTTTACCTTCTGGCTCTTCTCCGTAGGTAGCCCTCCACTTTACAATCGTGTAAATGGGATTATCTAGAGTTTGAGACCCTTACGATTTGTTTATTTAAAAGTGTTTTTTTTAAAAAATAAATTCAACACTTTATAGAATTCCACATTTTCCAGGCAAGACCTTTGTAGTATTGATTGATTCCGGTAAGCCGAAATTTCCTCAGGTGCAAAGCAAATACCCTTATCAAGGAACTACAAGTTCCCAGTTTTGATCATGTGACTATAGGGTTGTTTCGACTTGTCATATTGCGAAGACTGGGTCCCTGGTCACTTTCTTTCCCAGCGACATTGTAAACTTTGAACTGTTGTAAGTCGAGGACTGCCCGTGTAAGTCGTAAGTTGCTATTTGAGAAGCTAAGTTTCCGGGGAACCAAACTCCTTCAACACCACGATTCTCACCTGAGCTGACCTTGATAGGTGCTTTGATAGGTAAGTGGCGGGTGGGAAAGCATCGACTTCTGCATTGAAAGCTGAGCTCTGTCCTTGTGTCTCTTTTTCTCTCTCCAAGTCATGTAGTTTTTCTTGTTGGTGTCGTAGCTTTCATCTCTCTCTTTTTTTCTCTCTTCCCCTTCCCCTTCCCCTTCCTCTTTTTATTTTACTCTCCTCCCTACCCTCTGCTGCTTTCTTTTGCTCTCTGCTTTGCTGTCCGACAGCCGACAGACGAGAGGAGCTGGGTCTATTCTCCTCTCCACTATAACACTCAAATCCAGTCAGTCTCTGACGAAGAGAGTGATACAGTAAGTTCGTGTTCGTGCCTGTTCGGGATATTTTTTTTGTTTTGTTTGTTTGTTTCATTTCATTTTTAAGAAGGGAACACAATTGTTTGCACAGCCCATCCTCGCCAGAAAGCTGCACTGCCAGCTAATCCCGAGCGATCTTGGGAAGCTCCCTGCGCCTGCAAGTTTTATGCTCCTCAAAAGACGGCGCTGGTTTTTCACAAGCCTGCGTTTCCTCCTAGACTCGCCTCAGAAAGGAATTGGAACGTGACTTGACATAAAGCAGCTGTAGAGACTTCAATGTTGCAGTTGCCCCGACGGCCCATTTTTCGTAGTTCCGAATAAAACACGGTGGGCGGAGCGGAGGGCATCCTCTATGCCAGGGGTGTCCAACTCGAAGCTCGCAGGTTGGATCCGGCCCGCAGGGTGCTTCGATCTGGCCCACAGGACTGGCCTGCAGTGCCTCTGCTGGCCAAAAAGAGCCATCGGGGGGGTTCACATGGCCCCCGCACAGCCTGTTTTCAGCTGCCAGAGTGCTGCAGGAGGCCGTGGAGGCTGAAAAGAGGCTGCACGCCGCTGCCACCCCCTCGCCTCCCCGTGGCCCATTTTCGGCTGGCAGGGTGCTGCAGGAGATGTCCATCCTGTCTCCCACCCCCGGCCGGCCCACGGAGAACTACAATGCTCAGCCAGCCCTCGAAGAAATCCAGTTTGACACCCCTGTTCTATGGCAGGATTTCTCAATCTTGATAACTTTTAAGTTGTGTGTACGTCAACCCACAGAATTTTAAGATGTGCGGGAGTCAACTCTCAAACTTCCCCTGGCAGCCCTAGTGACGGGGGATTCTGGAAGTTGTTGAAGTCCACACCCGGGAGCACCTTTGGTTCTTATCGGGAGTCAGTTCTGTCAGGGGTTGTTCCTACTGTGGACATCTTGAGGACAAACCCATGTTGACCATCCAGTAGATCCCCATCTGTGCTAATGTATCATGATTCCGGTGAGAGAAACCAGGCTGGTGTCTCAAGGAAGCCGTTCTTGGATTAACAAGATCCATGATGTCAGTAGATCCCAGCTGCTCCTCTCCGTCTTGAAAAGAACGGCCCAGTGTCTACTCACTTGGGGGTGGGGGGAGAAACCGCCTATAAATTCTGGGGCAGAAACAGAATAATTGAGAGCCACTGTGGTCTAGCGGTTAAGGCATCAAGCTAGAAACCAGGAGACTGTGAGTTCTAATCTCACCTTAGGTAGGAAAGCTAACTGGGTGACTTTTGGCCAATCACCAGGAGACAGTGAGTTCTAGTCCTGCCTTAGGCGTGAAAGCAGACTGGGTGACTTTTGGCCAATCACCAGGAGACAGTGAGGTCTGGCCCCACCTTAGGCATGAAAGCTAACTGGGTGACTTTTGGCCAGTCACCAGGAGACAGTGAGTTCTAGTCCTGCCTTAGGCAGCAAAGCTAACTGGGTGACTTTGGGCCAATCACCAGGAGACAGTGAGTTCTAGTCCCGCCTTAGGCAGGAAAAACTGAGTGACTTTTGGCCAATCACCAGGAGACAGTGAGTTCTAGTCCCGCCTTAGGCAGGAAAGCTAACTGAGTGACTTTTGGCCAATCACCTGGAGGCAGTGAGTTCTAGTCCCGCCTTAGGCAGGAAAGCCAACTGGGTGACTTTTAGCCAATCACCAGGAGACAGTGAGTTCTAGTCCCGCCTTAGGCAGGAAAGCTGGCTGGGTGACTTTAACCCAGTGTCTGTCTCTCAGCCCAGCCCCACCACACAAGGTTGTTGCTGTGGGGAAAATTAGCTTTCTCCATGTCTACAGTAAATTATTACAGTATGCTGGCTGAGTCATCTCCCGGGGTCTTCCCGTGCCCAAGCCAATTCCAGAATAAAGGGCAGATATAATTCAGAGAGACTAGATTTTCAGTTGCCACCTAAACCATATCTATAATTGTTCAATATCCGGTTTATATCTTCCGGTTCTCTGCATAAATCCTGAGAGATTGAAGCCGTCCTTTTGGATGGGACCGTTCCTCTAAATGCTGTCCTCTCTTCCTTTTGTCTCCTATCTCCCCCCCCCCGCCCCTGCAGTAACTTCTATGCAAACTCCTTGAGAGAAACGTTCCTCCTGGCGCTGTTTGCGGCATTCCCTTCCGATGTTCCTTGCAGCTTTTCAGAGGGAAGGCGTGGAAGAATGTTGTGCATCAACATCGGCTGTGCTTCAGCATCCCAGCGTTACCCGGAAAGACAAAGCAAAACCACCCCGAGTCCCACCTCCTTCCTCCCACCATCCTTTCTCCAAAAACGTGTATATTAATACCTTTCCAAGCAGTTCCCCACAAACTGACCTTGGCCCCAGAGACATCAGAGGTCGGAAGGAATTCGATCCTGGGTCGCCACCTCTCTATTTCTCTCTCTCTTTCTCTATTTATTCCCAAAGTGCACTACTGTAGCTCTCTTATCTGTATGTGATACTGTGAACATTTTTTTTAAAAAAATCATGTATTTATTTTGTTTCTCTTTGCACAAACAGCACGCTTGTGCTTTTGTTTTGTTTTGTTTTCAAAAATAGTTTTATTGCACTTTTAGGGTGTAGGGGAGAAGGCCTTGTTACAGATGTTGATCGCCTCTGGCGATAGAGTTTAGAAGAAGCAGCGGCCTCTGAGCTGAGAGGCAGCAGAGCAGGAAAGGCTGGCAGAGCTGTGGAGCTGGTTAGAAAAGTGTCTATCAAATGCCATTTCGGGTTGATCACTCAGTGGCCCCCACTTCAGTTTGTCAGCAAGAAAAAAAGGCTGAAATCCCAGCCGGCTCTTGAAGATTTCCACTGAAACAGGCCATGGAACGTGCCCGAAGCTTCCTTGGTATCTATTTGAGTGGGATTTTTTCCTCCCAGTTGAATGTACATCGTCCCTCATGCCCGCCATCTTTGTTGGAGAAGGTGGCCGAACCCATCTCAGTTCCAGGCGAAGCTATGCTTAGTGGCATCTTCAGGTTGATTCTACAGCAGCCTCCTTTGGGCCGAGCACTGGATTTCTGGAAACCTCACATTGGAGGCTTCTTCCTGGCTTCTCTTCCTGCTGCGCCCAGCGAAGAAGCTCGGTCAACTTAAGCCATAAGAGGCGCCAAGCTAAAAAGGCTGTGAGGTCGTCAAGATTGGAGAGAAGCACCCCGGGAAGGCTTGCAGGGGATAAAAAGCACCGGGAGGAGGTCCTGGCAACTTTTGAAGAAGCTGGGCTCTGTTCTAAGGGCCGTGAAGCAGCTCCCACTTCGGAGAGTAGCACCAGAGGACTCGCTTGCGGCCCCTCAGGATCACACTGTCCGTCGTGCAGGGCACCGTTCTAAATACGGAGAGGGCAAGAATGAACGCGGTTGTAGGCAGGAAAGGCAGCAGAGAAACATCTATCCCGTGTGGAAACCTCCTTTCGGGGAAGCGGATGGGAAAAAAATAATGGCGTCTTCCAGAGCCGCAGCTGCTGGAGGATTTCTACAGTTATGACAGTATTTTCTTCTGGGATGGCACAAAACGGACTCTGCTTTGTGGGTGGGTAGGACGCCTCTTAAATAGCAGCCTTTGGAGATGCAAGATAATCTCATCAGTGCAGTATTCAAGACCAGCCAAGTCAGTCCAGCTGGTGAGAGGCCTCAAAGCTGCTTTCTTTTTTTCGGGGGGAGGAGAGTATTCAAATTTACGTCGATGCCTCTGCAAAGGCCCTGCTCTTGTAAAAGAAGCGAGAGCAGAAGGCAGCGTTTGTCTTCCTGGTAACCCTACTGCGAGGTGAGAAACCTGAAATTCCTGTGATGTGCAAGCGATCCCGTCGCCTCCCGGAGGTCCAAACTTGAAGTGCTTTCTTCGGTGGAAATTTGCTCACTTTGTGGTAAAAGTTCCCTATAAAAGGGGAGGAAAAAAAAGAAGCCGGTTTAAGAAGGCCTTGGGCAAGCAAGATAATGGCAAAAGTGCTCTCCGGTGCGTGTGAGGTTCTCATTCCGTGACTGTGAGGAAACTGGGGAGATGCTGGCTCTCTCGCTCTCTCTCTTAAGCTTTGGGGGCTTCCCCCGTGCTGGAACTTCTCAACCTCTCATTCAACATTCCAGAATGCAACTGGAAATGACGTTCTTTAAAGGGACACTATAGTTTTAGGGCAGATTTTGAGAACGTTTCTTTAGGCAGCTACAGGTAGAATGGTTTCTCTGAACCTTGCCCAGTGGAACTTCCGGTCCTGGTTCTTCTTGAGCGCCCGAAGTGGCCCGTGTCTCCTTCTCGATCTTCTCATTTTCTCTCCCAGCGTCCCGGATTCCATTTCCAGCCACCCTGATGTCTTCTCCCCTCTGAAGGTGCCAGTGGTCAGGATGGCACCTTCCTCTTCAGCCTGAGGTGGCATGGGCCCTCCTTCCTCCCCTCTTTGAACTTGCTCCCCTGCAGGCTGTGGGCTCAGGGCAAGCTGCAGGGCAAGCGTTAAGTCCCTTCTTTGCAGACCCAGCCCCACCCAGCATCTTCCGTCCTTGGAGGAGGCGGGCTGATCCATCCGTCAGCAAAGCAGGTGGTCGTGGAACAAACGGCACCCTTTCCTTCTCCCTACCCAGCACAAGGCACAATCAAAGAGTCCCGTTCTTGTGGGTTTCGAAGATGTCCTCCGATCTGGAGCAACCTGGTCAAGGATGGTCCTTTCGGAGTTGGTTGCTCTTATGGTTGAAGGATGGAAACGGCCTTTGACCCATTGATCGGCCCGTCATGGAAAACCATGCTTGCGTCGATTCTTTGACGTGCGTTGATTCCTTTGACCTGGGATATTAAACAGAGTTTGGGCACAGTTGGCTTCGTCTTGTGTGGTTGGCTGAGAGCCTAAAGGTAGATGGAGCAGGAGAGATGACTACCCTCTGCCGAACTCTGCCACAGATGAGGTTCCCTTTGTATAAGATTGTCAGCTGTGGTTTTCAGCCAAGATGACCAAGACCTGATCCATGTCTTCCTCACCCTGACCCCAGCAAGAGAGCCCAGCTGGCGGCTTCTACCCTCCTCCTTCCTTGGTTCCTTCACTAGAGAGAAAAATCAGCGCTCGGACCACCAGATACTATTCTGAAGGACTTTTGTCGACGTCTACATTAGACTTCCTGAGTGTGCATATATGCTATATATATATATACATATATATATATACTTACATATGTTTTTTTTTCCTTTTCCCTTTTTTTTTTTTTGAAAAAGTATTTTTTTAAAAGAACATCTCCATGTTACATGCTTTATACACAGAATGTATAGGATTTAAGGATTGTGTTCAGAGGGTGGGAAAGAAAAAACAGTTGAGTGATGTTTTCTCTTTTTGCAAAGAAAAGTGTATTTCTTGGGGTACAAATTACTTCTTTGTTAGGGGAGGGATTTTGGCCTTAGAAATGTAAATTGTTGCATATTACAAAGTGGTGCAGCTGAAATGGCGTATTTTTTTTTAATGTGAAACCAGGCACAATTTCTCTCATGCACATACACAAACGATTCCCAGCGGAAATCTCTTTTCCCTCTCTCCCCGCCTCCCATGAATAGTTTTTCAAGTGTGTGATATAATTTTATTTTCTATTTAAGCTTTACACGGCCTCTGGGTTAGCCTGAACGTCCAGAAGGGGCCAAAAGTGGTTTGTTTCTCAAACCTGGCAACTGTATGAGGTGTGGACTTCAACTCCCAGAATTCCCAGCCTGCCATGCTGACTGCGGGATTCTGGGAGTTGAAGTCCACACATCTTAAAAGTGCCTATCGTTGAGAAACCCTGATCTAGAGGGGTACCATCAATCTGTTACCCTTCTTAAGGACATTAAAAGGGGCAGGTGGGTGTCTTAATTGCTATTTTTAAAAATACCTGCCGACTAGATTCCCTTGCTGATGTTTTCTTTCCATTTTATAATCTCTTCATCCTAAGCTCCTTAGAATGCGTATTTTGCCCAAATTTGGGGGGGTCTGTTTCTACCAAATCAACCATGCCACATTTTTCTCCACTGATGAACTTTCCTGGCTACTTTCATCCTTTCAGTGGCCCAAGTGCAAGCAAGCTGGTCAAAAACTGCCTCCTTTCCCCCCACTTTTTTTTACTGAACAGCCTTTGTCACTGCAATCTCACCATTATTTATACCTGTCCACCCTCTGCAACTTTGAGACTTGTGGACTACAATTCCAAAATTCCCCAGCCAAAGTTGGCGAGGTTGGACCCCCCTGGTTTATACAGTGACCCACAGTCTTCATTTAAGGAAATGTCAGTGTTTTAAATTTTTCTTGCCAGGTTGTAAGAAGGGGAGAATCCTTTAAAATCGAGATTTCTCTCTTGTCGGCCTTCATTTTCTCTTAGAGGAAGTGGGAGTTGTGGGGTGTCTGTCCAAATATAGAATTGGGCAGAAGCAGGAAGAACAGCCATTATCCTCTGGTGGATTCTAGGCCATTCCGAACCTGATCTCTTTCTCACTCACTCCGGTGGCTCCATTCAGACCCCATTCACACTCCATCAAGTCATGATGGCCGCTTTTAAGGACCGGGAACCTTCCAGTTCCTCAAAGATCTATATGGGCACCTCACTGGGTCACAACTACAGCCCTACACCTGCCCCCGCTCCTTTTCAGGAGGAGCCAGAAGGGCGAGGTGTCACATCTCAAGAATCTTCTGTCAGGATGAAGTGCAAAGGGAGGGAGAGCAAGGAGGAAGAGGGGCTCCTGGTTGGTTGGTTTTCTTTCTTTTTTTTTAAGGTGCTAAGATGGCTTCTCCCACCCTCAAATGCAGGCATCCGGTGGTTCTTCCGGTGGTGGCAGAGCGGCCATTTAGAGTTGTTTTAATGTAATTTTAATTGGGGGGGATGGGAGGGAGATAACGGATCAGGGGTTTGTTTTTGATGTTTTCTGTTGATGTTTCTATTTTGTAAAGTGCCCGGTCTATACAAGGGTGACATTTTCTGTTCATAAATAAATAAATAAAGATACCTTTTTCTGCTGAGATTCCTCCCTTGGCCAGAGAGCAAAGGACAAGGCCAGGGGTGGGATTCTACCAGTTCGCACCTATTTGCTAGAACTGCACCTATTCGCCTAATCCTGTAAGGAAGGCAGGAAGGAAACATTCTGGTGTTGCTTACAGAAACTGCCTCTCCGTTAACCCTTATTACATTCTTGGCAGGACTAGACTTCCTGTCTCAGGAACTTCTCTGGAGTTTTTTTCCCCTCCTTTGCTGGTACTTTGCTTGTGTGGAGGGACCATTCAAAGTTACAATGGCACTGAAAAAAGTCACTTATGACCCTTTTTCACACTTATGACTGTTGCAGCATCCCCACAGTCACGAGAGGCCAGGCGAGGAGATGTGTGCCTCAATGCGAGTGATGTTGATTTGGCCACACCCAGCCAGTCACATTACCACCAAGCCATGCCCACCAACTAAGCTACACCCACAGAACCGGTTGTTAAATTGAATCCCACCCCTGGACAAGTCTACCTTTGTAGACACAAGTTACTAGCAGGAGAAGACACACATACACACACACACCCCTCCTTTAAGGCCTCCTTCCTTCAGGCCCATAAGATGAGAGAGAAAGCCAGCAAGCAGGCTGACCCTGTGTCCACCAGGCTGCCCAGGAGGCAGGTTTTTCCCACTACAGCTAGTCCTCAACAACGGCTTGTTTAGTAGACCAAAGTTGCAATGGCACTGACAAAAGTGACTTATGACCGTGTCACACACCTTAACAACTCTTGCAGCGTCTCCATAGTCACGTGATCAAAATTAGGGCGCTTGGCAATTCTATTTATGATGGTTGCAGTGCCCCAGGGTTGTGTGAACACCTTTTTGGGCCTGACAAGCGAAGTCAATGGGGAAGCCAGATTCATTTAACAACTGTGTTACTAATTTAGCAACTGCTGTGTTTTATTTAACAAATGTGGCCAGAAAGGTGGTAAAATGAGGTAAAGTTCTCTTAACGAATGTTTCACTTAGCAACAGCAATGTTGGGCTCAATTGTCATAAGTCGAGGACTACCTGTCATCAGGAAAGTGTAAGACCTGAGACCTCAAAGATACAGGTATACTCACCCACTCACCAATGGCAAAAGCTAGGAACCCCTCTATATCTTTTTTTTTTTTGAAGTGAAGTAGGAGATGATGAAATTTGGCTCCTTCCTGTATCCCAATGGGTGCCTTTATGGCAGCCTTGGTTTTGGACCACCCCAGGCCTCCAGGGATCAGGAAATGGAGATCCTCCGGAACATGAGGCTCCAACCACAGTGGCAACACTTCCCAATGGGTGGTAAATTATCTCTTGAGATCCACTGTAAGTGCCTTGGCTTGTCCCAAGGTTGCTTCCCCAAGAGGCAATTCAACTTTTTTTCCCCTTCAAAACATTTTCTTTCTCCGGTTCTTATAACCGAAGTTAAAAACTTTGCGGCTGAGAAGCAAGTCCAGTTGCCTTTTGGAAAAGCACCTTTGGGGTAACCATGACCTGGATAATGGAAAATTTCCATAGACCTTAACTTTGCTGAATTTCAAGAGGTCTACCAGAAATTGCTCTAGTTTTAATTATAAGGCAGCCAAATCCCAAGCTAGTCAAAAAACTGATGCTAATATTTGTAACTTCCCCCTTAGCTTCCAACGAATGCCTTCTGATCCAGCCTCCAGGGCCCATGGTGCTCTCTGAACCTGGTGGTTTTCTTACAGACAGTTTACCAAATTAGCTAATAGCATCAGTGCTGAAAGGAGTAGAGTTTGCATTACCTAATTTGGTAACGAAATGTCTGCCAGAAAACTTAGCTCAGAGGCCACCAATTACTCCACTGTTCAATCCTGAACTATAAATATTATCTTCTATCGATCCAAGCTTCCTTCACAAGAGGAGGACTGTGAAAGACCTGAGTTTCTCAATATCCTGGCCAAGAATATCAACCAGCAACATTTTGCAATATCTGAGGCCTGGTCTTCCTGTCAAAGAAAGAGAAAAGTGACCAGCAGCTACTCAGTCCTAGAGCTCAATGGTCTTGGTCTTACAATCCTCTCTAATTTTAAGGGCTACACAATCACCTGATTGTATTTGCTACCCTCAGTGGATGCTCCTGTCCTTCCAGAAGAGAAAGCCCAAAGATCTGGAGATACCTGCTGGTCCTAGGAAAGGCAATGTCCTCCCTTAAACGATGACCAACAGAAGGTAAAGGCAAGGTATGTGGCCCTTGTAGTATATCCAACTCCCTATAGAAGCCAGGGTCAGCATGGAGGACATTGCTTTAGTTCAAGGAATTTTAGATTCAAGAGCCCATGATAGGGTGGATTTTTTGGAATGGTATGCAGAAGTTGTGACTATTAAGCCTTCCGTTAAGAGAGGGAAGCAGTAATCAGAGGTATCCATAAGAGAGTTCGAAGGGGCCTTGGAGGTCTTCTACTCCAATCTGTTGCTCAAGCAGTAAATACCATTTCGGGCAAATGGCTGCCAGGCCTCTTCTAAATCTCCAGTGATGGAGCACCTACAACTGAAGGCAAGTCATTCCACTGATTGTTTTCACTCAGGAAATTTCCTAGCATTGGAGGGAGATGAACCTGCCTTGGCCTCTACTCACATGAATTGATTCATATAGGATCTTCTCTACTAAGACCATCAGCTACCCACCAGTATCAATCTACTGTCTTTATTATTTTAATATCTCAAGGTGGCAAAAATACCTGATACTACTACTGTTTTCCTCACAAAGAGGTCACCCAACTGGCTTTCAGGCCTAAGGCAGGACTAGAACTCACCATCTCCTGATGATTGGCACAAAGTCACCCAGCTGGTTTTTGTGCTGAAGGCAAGACTAGAACTTGCGTCTCCTGGTGTCTAGCCTAGTGCGTTAATTACTAGATCAAACTCACCATTGAAATTCTTACCTGAATTGTCCCTAGGTGATTTCTTAACCATCCTATTTCTGATCAGTGAGGTAAAAAATATGGGTTCACCACAGAAATAGGTAAGCTTCCTGACCAGAAGGAGTTCTGTACTATCCAGCCGGTCATTTGTCACTCAACATCTAGTTTCAACTTTCATAGTTGAGGTGAATTTGGTCTTTTGCCAAGGCAAGGAAATAACGTTAACAAAGACCCGGCCTAACAGGATATTAGATGAGAATTCAAGATGTACCAGAGCAGAACAGAGGAATTTATGATCTCACATTGTTTCCTAGTGCTTTTTTGGGTGGTGAGGTTAACTCCATCTGGGCCACAGATCCTGCATGGCCCTAATCTTAAAAGTGGATCAAAGCTTGAATCAAGCTAATCTGTGAGACTAAAATAAGTTTACTTTGCAGGGTTTATGAGTCACGCCGTCTCCATTAGAAGCACAGCTACACTCATCATCCCTGGGAAACATCTCTCCACCATGCCATGTGCTTCTCCATATCTTCTTTTATGGATATTAGCTCTTAGATTTTGGCTGAAGCATCCTTCGGTGCCCCAGAAAACAATCTTTAGCAGGAATCAAGTTAAGATCCCCCTCAGATAGGACCTCACCCTGGGGAGAGATCAGTAAATTTTGCCTCAGGATGCAGTGAAAAAAACAGAAGTAAAGTCCTACACTTAGGCAAGAAAAACCAAAAGTACACATATAGACTGGGTGAAACCAGGCTCAATAGCAGTAGCTGTGAGGGGGATCTTGGAGTCTTAGTGGACAACCAGTTAAATATGAGCCAGCTGTGTGCAGCCGCCGCCAAAAAAGCTAATGCAATCCTAAATTGCATTAACAGAGGGATACAATCGAGATCAAGTGAGGTACTAATACCACTCTATAAAGCCTTAGTAAGACCATACCTAGAGTACTGCATCCAGTTTTGGTCACCACACTATAAAAAAGATGTTGAGACTCTAGAAAAAGTGCAGAGAAGAGCAACCAGGATGATGAGGGGACTGGAGACTACAACATATGAAGAACGGTTACAGGAACTGGGCCTGGCTAATCTAGTGAAGAGAAGGACCAGGGGAGACATGATAGCAGTCTTCCAATATTTGAGGGGCTGCCACAGAGAAGAGGGGGGGTCATGCTATTTTCTAAAGCACCCGAAGGCCAGACAAGGAATAATGGATGGAAACTGAACAAGGAGAGATTTAACCTGGAAATAAGGAGAAACTTTCTGACAGGTGTTTGGCAACTGGCATGTATTTATGACGGTTGCAGTGTCCCGGGATCATGTGATCGTCTTTTGTGACCTTCTGATGAGCAAAGTCAGTGAGGAAGCCGGATTCACTAAACAACTGTGTAACTAACTTAACGACTGCACCAGAGTTGGGTATTCAGCAGATTCTGACCAGTTCTGGAGAACCAGTAGTGGAAATTTTGAGTAGTTCGGAGAACCTGCAACTACCACCTCTGACTGGCCCCGCCAACCCCATCTATTCTCTGCCTCCCATTGAGTCCCAGCTGATCGGCTGGGTCTCCTTTTGTTGCCCTGCACAGGTTAATGGAGTGGAGAGGGAATGGGATTTTGCAGTAACCTTCCCCTGCCACGCCCACCAAGGCACACCACGCCCATCAAGCCACGCCCACAGAACCGGTAGTCAAAAAAATTTGAATCTCACCACTGGACTGCACTGATTGTGGCAAGAAAAGTCGTAAAATGGGGTGGAATTCACTTAACAATTGTCTTGCTTAGCAACAGAAATTTGGCATTCAATTGTGGTTGTAAGTTGAAGACCTACTTTTAATCCTCAACTTACAACTATTTTAACATTTGAAGTTAGAACTGCATTGAAAAAAGTGATTTATGATTGGTCCTCACACTTATAACCGTTGCTGCATTTCTGCGGTCACGTGATCATGATTTGGAGGCTTGGCAACCATTTTGCCTTTATAATGGTTACAGCACCCAGTGGTCAAGTGGTCACCATTTGTGATCAAGCCAGCTTCCAGTAAACGAAGTTAGTGGGGAACTTGGTAGATAAGATCACAAGTCGTGGTCATGTGATGCCTTGCTTAACAACAGCAGTTTAACTGGGGGTTGGACTAGAAGACCTCCAAGGTCCTTACAACTCTTTCATTCTGTTATTCACTTAACAACAAATTTTCCAATTCCTATTGCCTTAAGTCGAGGACTACCTGTATTCTTATACGACATATTCTACTTTTCACATCCTTTCCCTTTTATTTGGGGGACATAATAAAAGAAGGATGATAAAATCTATTTTTAGGTTTTTTTAGTATTTTTAATGAAGCTCTTCTTTTTAGGCAATCAGCCAATAGGACATTTTGAGCTGAACAAGCAGGAAACTGGAGTGATGCAATTCTTTGCATGCTCATTCAAAAAATGTTTCATTGCGTATGTTTTTTTTTTAACTCAGGAAGAATAGATAAAATCTGCCAGTTAAAAATGGCTCCTATTGCAGTATTGCTTTAACTTTTTTTTTAATGTGTTGGTTAAATTATATTTCTTTTAGTTAAATTGTACTGGTCTAATCTTAGGCATGTCTATTTAGAAAGAGGCTTGCATCAAAAGACGCCAAAGCTGTGAATTAAAAATTAAATTCCTGGTTAGAAAAGTTCCTGTTTTCCAAAGATTATAAACAGAACTTCTCTGGCCACAAAAGTTTTAATTCAATATGACCTTCTTTCTTTATGTCATATAGTATGCTTTATTTTAATTGTGATGCTTCTGACCTGAATAACCACACAAACAAACCTTCTTTGTGGGGAGGATACAATAGTTAGTAAACAATCCTACCTTATAAGGTTGGTGTGTCAAATACCAAATGACAGAGTAATAAGTATGCTGCCCTGAGATCTTGAAGGAAAGGTATAATACATAATTAATAAACAAACAAACAGTTTTGCACCCAAAAGTTTCCTTGTTCCATTTCTCAGCCTGAAAAGCCATGAAACATTTGTTTTCCAGGGATTCATGAACATAAAAATGGTCTATTTTAAGTTAATTTTTCTGAAGTTGGTTTTTTTGGGAAGAAAGAGACTTGGGGCGGGGATGAAGTCCCAGAATGAAAAGGTCTGTTGAAAAGAGTTTGAGGCCCTGGATTTGATCACAATCCATATCAAATAGACACGACTTGTTCAACCATCGTACAGAAGAGCCTTGAAATTATAGTCTTAAAAGAATTTTTTTGTCAATGCCACAGGAGTAAATTGAAGTGCTTGAGACATCGTGATCTATTTGCCAATATGATGTAATGATTAAAGAACCAGGTAAGATGGTGAGATCTAGTCTTGCCCTACCCATGAAAGCTGGCTGGGTGACTGGGCCAATCACTAGGAGATGGTGAGTTCTAGTCCTACCTTAGGCATGAAAACCAAATGGGTTACTTTGGATCAATCACCAGGCAATGGTGATTTCTAGTCCTGGCTTAGCATGAAAGCCAACCGGGTTACTTTGGATCAATCACCAGGAGGTGGTGAGTTCTAGTCCTGCCTTAGGCATGAAAGCTGGTTGAGTGGTTTGGGGCAAATCAACAGGCGATGGTGAGTTCTAGTCCTGCTTTAGGCATGAAAGCCAGCTGGATGACTTTGGGCCAATCACTAGAAGGTGGTGAGTTCTAGTCCTGCCATAGACATGAAAGCCAAATGGGTGACTAGGCCAAACACCAGGAGGTGGTGAGTTCTAATCCTGCCTTAGGCATGAAAGCTGCTTGGGTGACCTCTCTCAATCCCACTTACAGGACTGTTGTTGTGGGGAAAATTAGAGGAGGAACGCATATTGTGTGTGTTCACTGCCTTGAGTTATTTATAAGAATAATAAAGGTGGGATATAAATAAAAAAATACACAAATAAATAAATTTTAACAGGATTGCCAATCCTACTTCCTAGAGCGGTGTTTCTCAATCTCAGTCACGCTAGGATGGGTGGACTTCAATTCCCAGAATGCTGGCTGGGGGAATTCTGGGAATTGAACTTTACCCATCTTAACATGGCTGAGATTGAGAAACATTGACCTAGAAAGTCCACATTTTTTTTTTACCGTAATTGATTACAAAGATTTCTCTTGCACAAATCCCCCAGCTATAGGCAACAAGAGCCAATAGTTTCACACCTCGGTCAAAAAGGAACTTATAACTGATGTTCCTTACATTCGGCTAACTACCCCAAAACAAGGAAGTAGCCATGGTTTGTTTTTGTTCAGTTGCTAAATTGTGTCTGACTCTTCGCGACCCCATGGACTATATAGCACATCAAGCCCCCAGTCCTTCATTGCCTCAGAGTTTCCCCAAATTCATGTTCATTCTGTTGATGATGCTATTTAACCATCTCCTCCTCTGCTGTCCTCTTCTTTTGCCTCCCATTTTTCCCAACATTGGGGTCTTTTTCAGTGAGTCTTTTCTTCTCATTTGGTGACCCAAATATTGGAGCTTCAGCTTCAGCATCTATCCTTCCAAAGGACTGTCAGGGTTGATTAGCATGTTTAATTTTGCCTGGGAAGATCTGGTTAATATAGATAAAGATCTATACTAAGATAAAGATATATACCAAGATGATGAGGGGACTGGAGACTAAAACGTATGAAGAACAGTTGCAGGAACTGGGCCTGGCTAGTCTAGTGAAGAGAAGGACCAGGGGAGACACGATAGTAGTGTTCCAATATTTGAGGGGCTGCCATAGAGAGGAGGAAGGGGTCAAGCTATTTTCCAAGACACCCCAAGGCCAGACAAGGAATAATGGATAGAAACTGAACAAGGAGAGATTCAACCCGGAAATAAGGAGAAACTTTCTGATAGAACAATCAACCAAAGAGCATTCAAAAAAAGATGGAAGACAAAAGAACAGGACAGCAGAGGAGGAGAACAGAAGTTGCCCTCAGAAGTTGTGGGAGCGTCATCACTTCAGACTTTCAAGAAGAGGTTGGACTCCCATCTGTAGAAATGGTGTAGGGTCTCCTGCTTGGGTCCCTTCCAACTCTGATTATCTGAGGGTACAAGGTCCCTTCCAACTCCGATTATCTGTTATCTGTTGGATTTATTAGTGAGTTTAAGCCATCAAATCAAAACCGAGTCTTCTCAAGGTTACTGTGAAGATAAACTGGAGCTGCCCCAGGATGATCCCTCACTGTGGAGGCTCAAATGCAAGCAACTTCAAAACTGGTTCCATCGCATGTGTTGGACATATTGCTGGACATGTTGGATGTTATGACATCCCTTTCGTGCAAAGAGTATGATGATAAGAAAAACCCATCTTCATGGCTTTCAACAGTGCAGGAAATGCTCCGGAAAATAAAGTGAAGATAGCGGTTGATCTTCTCAACGGGCTGCACTCCAGATGTCTCGATCTCCAGGCAGGAGATATTTCCTCAAGCTACAGCAGAATGAGGAAGAGATTGAACCATGAGATAGGAGAGCAGACCTATAGTCCATTAGTCTCATCTACTTTCAGAGATGGCCCTTATAGAAATCCCCAGGTCTCCGGTTTCAAGAGCTGGTTTATATCTTTCTTTTTTAGTTCACTCTGCCAGGTTTTTTCCTTGTTGGGGGGCTGGGTGTCTTTGAGCTTTTGAAAGCTGAGATGTACGTGGCTGGGGGACCCAAAGGGTGCATTAAAATAAGTTCAGGCTTCGGCGTACTGAAATTTAATGTCACTTCCACTCCTCTTTTCTCAGGCCAAAGAGGAGGCTAGAAGGTGTATCCAGATGTGTGTGTGTGTGTGTGTGTGTGTGTGTGAGAGAGAGAGAGAGAGAGAGAGAGAGAGAGAGAGAGAGAGAGAGAGAGAGAGAATGAGAATAAGACCGGGTCTTATTTTTGCTCCAAAAGATGCATTAGGGCTTATTTTACGGTTAGGTCATACGGTACTAAATGCGTCCATCTGGCTGATGATCTTAACTGGGGCTTATTTTGGGTGGGGGGGTAAGGCTTATATTACAAGCATCCAGAAAAATCATGCTAGGGCTATGTGTGTGTGTGTGTGTGTATGTGTATAAATTTATGTGTATATGTGTGTGTATAAATGTATGTGTGTGTGTATTGAGGAAAACAATAAACACAAATTAATATAAAGGGGGGGAAAGGGGGAAGGGATAAAAGGGAAAAGTTTTAAAAAACTGACCCCCCAAAATACATAACCCATATATATATATTTACAAAAAGTGACTTTGGGTATTTTTCAACCCAGAGACAATTATGAAATGCAACAATACCGCTAAATTTTGATCACGGGACCATGGTGATGCTGCAAGGATCATAAGCGTGAAAAACAGTCCTAAGTCACTTTTTCAGTACCATTGTAACTTTGAACGGTCGCTAAACAAACGATTGTATATCGAGGACTGTCCTTTCAGCCAATGTTTCCTTTCATCAACTCACCCCACTACAGGAAAGGTTCTAAAACCCTGACTGGAGCCACCACAGTGTGATCAAAGCTCCAAATGAAATACCATGGTGCCAACCATCTTGGATCATGTTTGATTCTTGATGGGGGTCTGCTGGTCCTCCCCCCAAGAAAGTGAAGAGGGAAAGTCTGTAGAGATTCTCAGTCATCCAGGTCATCCAGGTTGTCCCAAAGGTGCTTTCTCAGGAGGCGACTGGACTTTCTTGTTTTTTCTTTTGAAGACGTTTCTCTTCTCCTCCAAGAAGCTTCTTCAGCTCTGACAGGATAGTGAGGAATGGAAGGATTTATATTCCTTGCATGCAGCTGGTCATTTGCATCCTTTTAGAGGGTCGTTGAAGCACTTGGAGGTTTGTCTGGATCCTCAGGGTCACCTCCTGAAAAAAGCACCTTGGGGACAACCATCCTCTGGAGGACTGAAAATCCCTACAGATCTTTAGCTATACAATTTGGGCTGAACACCCTTTGAATGGTGTGGGAGTAGGAATGAATTTCCAGAGGAAAAATTGCAGACTACAGGAACCAGGAGCACCACTCAGGTCACCCTCAGATGAACCTCCAAGTGGCCTCAACAACTCTCTAGAACAGGGGTGTCCAACCTTGGCAACTTTAAGACTTGTGGACTTCAACTCCCAGAATTCCTCAGCCAGCTGGCTGAGGAATTCTGGGAGTTGAAGTCAACAAGTCTTAAAGTTGCCAAGGTTGGACACCCCTGCTCTAGAAGGATGCAAATGACCAGCTGTCTGCAAGGAATATAAACCCTTCCGTTTCATCATCATCCAGTCAGAGCTGAACATGTTTCTTGGATGAAAAGTGAAACGTCTTCAAAAGAAAAAACAAGAAAATCCAGTTGCCTCCTTGAAAAAGCACTTTTGGGGGAAAAAACGGGTTTACTCTTCCTGGACTCTCAGCTCCTATTTAAGCAGTAAATGGAAATCATGGCAGTTTTACTTGGAACAGGTCGCTCACTAGTGCCCTTTTCATCTAAAGTTATGAGATATCTCAACTGGTAAAGGAGAACGTGGACAACTGGAAAGGAGAACATATGGGGGAAAGGAAAACACCCCCACTGTTTAAATTTCTTGACATCGTCAACAAATACTACAGTGGAAAAACTGTGCACACACAAAAAGTGTGCTTGGGCCGACCTGCACTTGGGTAGTCCTCAATTTATGACCATAACAAAGCCTGCCAATTAGGGTCATAAGTCATGACAGTCATAAATCAGATCATCACGAGGCAGCAAGATGCTGGCATCAGACAACGGGGCTTGAGATGAATCTAATGTTGGAAAGCACCATGAAATTCTGAAGAGAAAATGCAACAGCAGAGTAAGCAGAGTAAGCAATATGCTTTGTTGAAAGAAAATCTAGTTGCATATTTACGTTTCATGTTATCCTTCAGATGTTCAAATTTAGTATAAGTTTTTTAGTCTGTATTTAATGCTGGTTTTCTTAATGTACAGTACAGAAACAGTCTTGTTTTCTTGTAATTATTGTATAAATGCTTTTAATATAGAGCTTTTATTTTAACAAATGAGCAGAAATTGCCTTTTGTGTATTTGCTGCACCTTTTAAAGACTGTTAATATTAAAATATTGTACATACAAAAGTATTATATACCTCTTATGTATAAATGTGATAGATCAGACAATTTATTTTTGTGTTTTTTTACAAACTATTAATACACTAAAAGTCTTGCTGATGTGATTTAATGTACTTGTAACTTATTTACTTCTGGAGGTTCCATTATATCTTTTTAAACCTCTTTTTAATTAAAGAAAAAGAGAAAATGCAACAGCAGAGTTAGAAGGGACCTTGAAGATTGTCTAGTCCAACCTCCTGTTCAGTCAGGAAACTCTATATCATTTCAAATAAATAGTTGTCCAATCTTTTCTTAAAATCCTTCCAGTGTTGGAACATTTACAATTTCTGGAGGCAAGTCGTTCCACTAATTGTTCTCACTGTGTGGAAATTTCTCCTTAGTTCTAGGTTGCTTCTCTCTTTGATTCGTTTTCATTCGTTCTTTCTTGTCCTGCCTTCAGGTGCTTTGGAGAATAGGTTGATGTTACCCCTCTTTCTTTGTGACAGAACCTCAAATATTGGAAGACTGCTATCATGTCACCCCCTACTCTTTCTTTTCATTAAATGAGACATATCCAATTCCTGCAACTATTCCTCATATGTTTTAGCCTCCAGTCTTGTAATGGCACCTTTATTGTTCTTCTCTGCACTCTTTCCAGGGTCTCTGCACCTTTTTTTATATCGTGGCAACCAAAACTGGACGCAATATTCATTCAATACCAAGACAACTAGACCCACCTTGGTTTCTCATGTGGCAAATCTTGGTCGCTTGGATGCTTGGGCCAAGTTGGACAGCATCTCAGATGTCCTTCCAATGCAGCCACGATGACTCATCCAATTTTGAAGAAGTCTAAGAGACCGGTGAGTCTTTCTGATATTGTAAGACCAGTTGGCCAAATTCCTACGTGCCACGGGCCGTCCAGATCAAAGTTCTTGCATCACGGATGCAGAAGTAAAAGTGGCTTATCTACCCCGATCCTTCCTTGATTGAAATTGTAAATCCAGCATATGGTAGTTGCTTCTTCCTCTTTACTACAAGCCTTTTAGGGAAGGGGTTACCCAAAGAAACCACACCAGCTAACTGCTTGAGTAACTCCCGAGCAGTTGTAGCAGACCCAGGTAGGTTACCAACCACCCATTGCATGACACACTCAAGCCCCACTCAAAGGATTTGCTGCTATAAGCGTGTTCCAAAAATTGAAGGAGGCTTCCTTTATTTCACTTTTTCATTGGGCAACACGCCACATCTTTAAGGCTGAAGAGGCTGGCAGATTGTTCTCTGGATCTCAAAAAGATGGGGAGAGCAGACTTACGGCTCCTGAAGACCAGGCTGGTACTTTGGGTCCTGTTCCAGGCAGGTAAAACTAACATTTCTGTTCGTTAGATTCAGAATATCGTTTATTTTATTTTATTTTATTTGTATCCTGCCTTTATTTTTATAACAAATGTCTCCAGGCATTGGACATATCCGATATACCTTCCTCCTCTTATTTTCCTCATCACAACAACAACCCTGTGAGTGGCGGGTGGGTGGATAGGTTGGGCTCAGAGAGAAGGACAAAGTCACCTAGCTGGCTTTCATGCCTAAGGCAGGACTTGAACTCAAGGTCTCCCTCTTTCTGGTCTGGGTCCTTAACCAAACTGTTTTATGTTATCTGAGTATTATTGCTAACATTTCATTTTAAAAAACGGATGGTCCTTTAGTAGGGCTGGCTGGGAAATTTTATACATTGAAGTCCACATATCTGAAACTGCTCTAGTTGAGAAACACTGATGTAGGAGATTCAGCTTTAGTAATACATTAAAAAAAACAATTTAGGTTTCACCACAAATCACAAATTTGACCATGAGGAAGCAACCTGATGTAATTGCTTAAAAACCTAATCTTAGATTGCCCAAATAGATGGGTTGTAAACATTTTGATTGTGAGGAGAGATCCATTCTGTTCTATGCCAAGATATTGAGGGTTTATCTGGAGCATTTTGTATAGGTAGTCCTCAACTTACAACAAAAGCAATAGCACTTAGACTTATATACTGCTTTACAGTGCTTTACAGCTCTCTCTAAGTGGTTTAGAGTCAACCTCTTGCCCCCAACAACCTGGCTCCTTATTTTACCCACCTCGGAAGGAAGGAAGGCTGAGTCAACCTTGAGCCTGGTGAGATTTGAACTGCCAAATTGCAGTCAGCCAGCAGTCAGCAGAAGTAGCCTGCAGTACTGCACTCTAACCACTGCAGCACCACGGCTCACAACAATTCATTTAATGACTGTTTAAAATTTCGATGGCATTGAAAAAAGTGACTTATCACCAGTTTGAACTCCGTGCCACTCAGACAGGACACAGAAATAATCTTTGCATAAAGAAGCAGTGTTTCTAATCTTGGTACATTCAGGTCATAGCAACATGGACTACATATACTGTATGTCAGGGCTCCAACAATCCACCCCCATTCAAATCATGAGTCTTGAGCGGCATCTCTCAGAGTTAAAAGAAAATCATTTATTAGGAGTGAACAAGTCGGCATTACCTGGGTGCAGCTGACTCTGAGACACATCATTCATTTCTCCCTTGACCTCGGTCTTCCCCCACCCCCTGGATGTATATTCTCCAATGGGACACATCCATAGCCAAGAGTCATCCATCATGCACTCCAGTAATAATCTTATGTGCCAAAAGCTTTGGCCGCCTAGCAATTATCTATGGAAATATTTCAGGTATGCATTGCTTACCCCACTCCCTTTCTGCTGACAACTCTAAAAGACCAGAGAAATATTTTTGAGTTGACATTGTACGGCAATAGCAATAGCAGTTAGACTTACATACCGCTTCACAGTGCTTTACAGCCCTCACTAAGTGATTTACAGGGTCAGCCTCTTGCCCCCAACAATCTGGGTTCTCATTTGACCCACCTCGGAAGGATGGAAAGCTGAGTCAACCTTGAGCTAATGAGACACAAACTGCCAGCAGTCGGCAGTCAGCAGAAATAGCCTACAATACTGCATTCTAACCACTGCGCCACCACGGTTCTAGACAGGAATGACTCTTTATTCCCTTTATTTGGGGACTAGGTAGCTTAGTCCTTAGTCAATCACTTCCTCCCATTGTGCTTCTTTGTGTAGGTCTTTGTTTTGCTGCTGAGATCCGGAGAACGTGGGTCATCGGAGGCAAGGAAGTGACACCCCATTCTAGGCCCTTTATGGCCTCCATCCAACATGAGAACAAACACATTTGCGGTGGGTTCTTGTTGAGACGAAGATGGGTGATGACAGCAGCTCATTGTGTGATTCCCAAGTAAGGAAGAACTTACCCCATTCCTCACTCTAGCACTGATGATGTTACCTAGTTGCAGGGGTGGGATTCTACCAGTTCGGGCTGGTTCTCTAGAACCGGTTGTTGTGATTCTGCACAGTTCTGAGAACCAGCAAACCGTGCCCCTGGCTGGCCCCGCCCCTCTTCACCTGCCCCTCCCCTTCTCTCCCAGTCAGCCCTTAGCGCCCATGCGTGACGTCGCTGACTGCGTTCTTCCCCTCCCAGTCACTCCTTAAGGTATTTTTCCCCTCCCGACGATCAGCTGTTCCTATGATCAGCTGTGCCGGGATTCCCCTCACTGTCTTATTGGTTCACCCAAGAGGCTTCCCTGAGGCTCAGGAAGGCAAAAAAATGGAGGGGCCGCTCCATTTTCTGCCTTCCTGGGCCTCAGGGAAGCTTCCTGGGAGCAAAAACGCCCCCCAGGAAGCTTCCCTGAAGCCCAGAAGGCCCCCAAAATTGGGAGGGTGCTGCAAAAATAATAAGAAGCCATGCCTTCCCAGTCACATGGCCATGCCCACCTAGCCACACCCACTTAGCCACCCCCACAGAATCGGTTGTTAAAAAATTTGAATCACACCCCGCCTAGTTGGGTCATGAAACATCTGCAGAGAATAGAGAATAGAATAGAACAGAACAGAACAGAACAGAATAGAATAGAATAGAATAGAATAGAATTCTTTATTGACCAAGTGTGATTGGACACACAAGGAATTTGTCTTTGTGCAAATGCTCTCAGCATACAGAAGAAAAAAATAAAAATACATTCATCAAGAGTCGAGAATCATAAGGTATAACATTTAATCATAGTCACAGGGTACAATAAGCAGTCAAATCATACTAAGAAACCGTCAATATAAATCATAAGGATACAAGCGACAAAGTTACAGTCATACAGTCACAAGTGGGAGGGGATGGGCGATAAGGAGTGATGAGAGGATTAATAGTAATAGTAGTGCAGACTTAGTAAATGGTTGAACAGTGTTGAGGGAATTATTTGTTTAGAAGAGTGATGGCGTTCGGGGGAAAACTGTCCTTGTGTCTAGTTGTTCTGGTGTGCAGTGCTCTATAGCGTCGTTTTGAGGGAAGGAGTTGAAACAATTTATGTCCGGGATGTGAGAGGTCTGTAAATATTTTCACAGCCCTCTTTTTGACTCGTGCAGTATACAGGTCCTCCATGGAAGGCAGGTTGGTAGTAATTGTTTTTTCTGCAGTCCTAATTATCCTCTGTAATCTATGTCTGTCTTGTTGGGTTGCAGAACCAAACCAGACAGTTATGGAGGTGCAGATGATAGACTCCATCCTTCCTCAGCTCCTTGGGCAAACAGCCAAGCTCAGAGAGCACCACCAAGGACCCCACAACTCAACCCTGAGCTACAAATATTCTCTTCTACCAATAACAGCCAGTGTGGTGTGTTGCAACTAGATGACAAACAGATCAGATTGTTCCCTCTCAAGGGCATTATTCTCCAGTAAGCCTGCATGCAAAGTCAGCTGGATTGGAGTTCCAATTCGTACCAGATCATCTGAGAACATCTAGAACTAGGGTGTCAAACTCAAGGCCTGTGGGCCGGATATGTGCATGGCCCTCCCAAGCTCCGTTTTGGCTGGCAGAGGGCTAGCAAAAGAAAACTTAAAACAAAACAAAACAAAAGGAGAGATGCTTCTCCTTTTGCATTTGAGAATCCAAGGAGAAAGGGAAAGAGGAAAGACAAAGGAAAAGAAGGGAAGATGGGAAGGGAGTAAGGAAGGAAAAAGAAGGGAAGAAGGGAAGAAGGGAAGGAAGAAGAAAGAAGACTGAAGCGGAAGGAAAAAGAAGAAAAGGAAGGAAGGAGGGAAGGAGAGGGGGGAGGAAAGAAGGAGGGAAGAAATGAAGGAAGGAAGGAGGGAGGGAGAGAGGGAGGAAACGAAGGAAGGAGGGAGGGAGAGAGAGAGGGAGGAAAAAAGGAAGGATAGAGGGAAGGAAGGAGGGAAGGAGTGAAGGAAGGAGGGAGAGGAAGGAAAGAAGGAAAAGAAGGAAAGACGGAAGGAAGGAGGGAGGGAGGAAAGAAAGAAGGAAGGAAGGAAGGAAGGAAGGAAGGAAGGAAGGAAGGAAGGAAGGAGAGGAAGGGTCTGAGGGAAGTCCTGCTTTAGCATTTGGCCACCACAGGTGCCCCCGACACAAGTGACACTTCTCGACTTACAAAGGACCCCAAAATTTCCATGGCTAAAGCAAGACAGTTAAGTGAGTTGTGCCTCATTTTCTGACCTTTTTTGCGTCAGTGGTTAAACAAATCCCTGCAGTTGTTAAGTGAATCATGCAACTGCTAAGCAAATCTGCTTGCCCTGTTGACTTTTCTTGTAAGAAGGTTATAAATGGGGTTTACACAACTCAGAGGCAGGGGTGCGCTTCAAAACTATCAGCAACCGGTTCTTTGCCTGATTACTGGATGGGCGTGACCATGGTGGGCATGGCCTAGTCAGCTTCCTGCACCAGGGGGCATTTTCACCCTCTCCGGAGGCTTTCCTCGAGCCTCTAGGAAGGTAAAAATGGCCTCCTCCACCTGCTGTGGTGCAGGAGGCCAACTAGGCCACCTTCCGGAGCCTTCCAGAGCCTTCCGGAGCCTTCCAGAGCCTTCCGGAGCCTCTGGAAGGTGCGTTTTCCACCCAACCTGAGCCTCTACGTGGATCCTGCATTTACCTGACATCTATGGAGGGATTTCTGGAAGGGGTGGGATGGGTGGGCAGGGCCAGCCAAGGGTGGAATTTGCTGGTTCACCGAACCAGCCATAAAACTAGCTATGGGTTTGCCCGAATCGGGGAGAACCGGTAGCAGCCCACTCCCGCCCTGGCGACAGTGCAATGGTCATAAATAGATGCCAGTAACCAAGGGCCTGGATTTTAATCAGGTGACCCCTGGGATGCTGCCACAATTGAGCCCAAAATTTCTGTTGCTAAGTGAAACATTTGTTAAATAAGTTTTGCCCCATTTTACGAACTTTCTTGCCCCCGTGGATAAGTGAATCACTGCAGAAGTTAAGTTAGTAACTCGGTTAAGTAAATCCGGCTTTCCCCATTGACTTTGCTTGTCAGAAGGTCGCAAAATGCAACTGTCATAAATAGGAGTCAGTTGCCAAGCGTCTAAATTTTGACCATGTCACCATGGGGGATGCTGCAACCGTCATAAGTGTGAAAACTGGTCATAAGTCACTTTTTTCATTGCTGTTGTAATGGTCACTAAATAACGTTGAGGACTATCTGTATAAATGAATCCACTTTTTAAAGGGTGTATATAAATAGAATAGATTTTTAGAATTTAGCTTGGATTGTTTGGGTAAAGCACGTCGGGCTGTTGGATCTGCTGACGTTTATGGCTAACGTGACTGTGAATTCACTAAAGGGCCAAACTCCACTTGAAAATAAGTGTGTGCATATACAGGTAAGCCTCGACTTACAACCATTTATTTAATGACCGTTCAAAGTTGCAACGGCACTGAAAAATGCGACTTATGACCATTTTTAACAGTTACAACCTTTGCAGCATCCTCAAGATCATGTGATCAAAATTCAGGTGCTTGGCAGCTGGTTCCTATTTAGGATCGTTGCTGTCTCCCAAGCGTGTGTCATCTTCTTTTGCAACCTCCTCACAAGTAAAGTCAATGGAGGAGCCAGATTCACTTAACATGAAACAGAGGGATAGAATCAAGATCACGTGAAGTGTTAATACCACTTTATAAGGCCTTTTGGTAAGGCCACACTTGGAATCCTGCACCCAGTTTTGGTCACCACGATATAAAAAAGATGTTGAGGCTCTAGAAAAAGTGCAGAGAAGAGCAACAGAGACGATTAGGGACTGGAGTCTAAAACATATAAAGAATGGTTGCAGGAATTGGGTATGTCTAGTTTGATGAAAAGAAGGACTAGGGGAAGGGTGGAATTCAACCGGTGTTACTACCAGTTCCTTCCCTTCTCTTTCCTTATCTGCCTTGCCTCCTGTATTAAATTTAGGGAAGGTTTTTGCACAACCTATTCAGTTACAAACCTTGCTTTTCATCTGCAAAAGTGATGCTTTAAAAAGGTTTAACTAAGCGGTTGAATGCGCGCGCATGTAACACACCTAAAGCTGTGCCTCCTGGACAGCTGATAAGCGCTGCGTGTGGACGCGCAGCATTTGAAAAACCACTTTTTTACTGCTTTTCCAACCTCAGCAAAGCAGCTGAGGTTGAAAAAGCCGGAAATAAAGGTCAGGTAAGAGCCCGGGCAGGTGGGCGGGCCAAACAGCAGCAGACACAGAACCGGTTCTGTGTCTGCTGCTCTTCAGAGCTACCGGTTTTATAGAACCAGGCAGAACCAGTAGCATCCCACCCCTGACTAGGGGTGACATGACAGCAGTCTTCCAATATCTCAGGGGCTGCCACAAAGAAGAGGGAGTCAAGCTATTCTCCAAAACACCTGAAGGCAGGACAAGAAGCAATGGATAGAAACTAATCAAGGAGAGAAGCAACTTAGAACTAAGGAGGAATTTCCTGACAGTTAGAACAATCAATCAGCGGAACAACTAGCCTCCAGAAGTTGTGAATGCTCCAACACTGGAAGTTTTTAAAAATATGTTGGCAAACTATTTGTCTGAAGTGGTGTAGGGTTTCCTGCCTGGGCAGGTGGTTGGGCTAGAAGACCTCCAAGGTCCCTTCCAAGTCTGTTATTCTATTCAATAAGTTACTAACTTATTAATTGCAGTGATTCATTTGACAACTGTGGCAAGAAAGGTCGTAAAACGGGGCAAAACCCACTTAACAAATGTCTCACTGAACAACAGAAATTTTGGCTTCAGTTGTGGTCATAAATTGAGGACTGCCTGCATTGCCGTATTTCCCAAAAGCTAAAGAGAGCTTATGGGTTTGTTTGTTTTTTCTCGTGGAAATTGTCTTGTGCAGGAGGGATCAACGTTGCCGCTTCTAACTTTTCCCCATTTATCCTGGCAGGCGCTCCTCACAGTTTCGCGTCATCCTGGGGGCCCATTCGCTCAAGACTCAGGAGGCCTCCCAGCAAATCTTTGGCATCCAGAACTCCATCGCTCACCCGCTTTTCAATGCTGAGACAGTGAAAAATGACATCCGTTTACTCAAAGTGAGTGTGGGCAGAGAAACAGGCATCCGTCTGGGTACATCATGGGGGAAGAAGAATGGTGTTATGTGATTTTGCCACCTCATGTTGCAAAGGAACAGTGTTTCCCGATAAAGGTCTCAGTTAAAGGATATTAACCTTTTGTGCAAGGTCCTAAGGCCAGGACTTCCTCCCTCCCTCCTTCTTCTCTTCCTTCCTTTCTCCCTCCCCTCCCTTCCTTGGTAGAAGGAAGAGCCGTGGTGGCCTAAGGGTTAGAATGCAGTATTGCAAGCTAATTCTGCCAACTGCCAGCAGTTCAAACCTGAGCAGCTCAAGGTTGATTGAGCCTTCCATCCTTCCAAGGTCAGTAAAATTGTTGGGGGCAAGAGGCTGACTATAAACCACTTAGAGAAGGCTGCATTGCAATTGCTTGCTTGCTTCCTCCTGCCTTCCTGCCTTCCTTTTTTCTTTCCTTCCATCCTTCTTTCCTTCCCTTCCGTGCCTTCCCTTTCCCTTCCCTTCCTTTCTCTTTCCTTATCTGCCTTGCCTCGTGTATTAAATTTAGGGAAGGTTTTTGCACAACCTACTCAGCCAGATCAGTTACAAACCTTGCTTTTCATCTGCAAAAGCAATGGCTTTAAAAAGGTTTAACTAAGTGGTTGAGACACGAGGAGTCACACTGAAGGCCAATAAAAATGTGCACTTTTGCTGAACCGTTATTCACTGCCGCAGAATAAAGTAAGATTCCAGTTTCTTACTGAAGTCAGAATAAATGGCAAATTTAAAAAAGCATCTAAGAAGCTACCTTAAACCAAATTAGATCAACTAATCTGTCTATGTGCTCTTGTCTTCTAAGCTTGATTGGGAAAAGTTCTTCAGATTTCAGACAAACCGAGGACTGAAATTCTAGTTGTTCATCAGTGCAAGATATATTTTCGGTCTCTCGGTACCCAAAGCCTCACAACGCTATTCTTAACACACTATCATAACCCCAAATAATTAATTCATCAATACCCAGGTGGGGGGAGGCTGTTTTGTCCATTGTTCTGTTTATTAAAAATTAAACACCAGGGGGCGATCCTGGCTTCCAGAAGGAAAAAATAATTGGAGGCAAAAGTATGATATAGTTAAGTTCCAGCAGGGTGGAAATGGCTAACGGCTTCACAGATCAGGAACACGTCAGATGGCCAACATCTGGATGGTGTGGCCCGACATTTGGTTGTTTTGAACAGCTTCTGCAATGCTCCCCCTCAACATTTCTCTCTAGAATTCTCCAAACCTTTTGCATCACTTTGCATGAACAAACTGCTGGCCATAAAAATACCGCAAACAAAATTTATGTAACTTTGCCGGAAAAGAATATTTCAAGAGTAACAGAGAAAACTCTGTTCCGATGGTTTGGGGTTGCCTAAAGCGACATGGTGAGGGAGGAGTTGGAATCGGTGGGACTACATGGATCAGGGGTGTCAAACTGGATTTCTTTGAGGGCCAAATCAACATTGTAGTTGGATGCATCCTGCAGCACCCTGCTGGCCAAAACGGGGCACGTGGAGACCCCACGGGGCCCCCGCATGGCCCCTTTTCGGCCTCTTTAGCTTATAAATGTCTTGGGTGCCAGTGTGGTCAGTTGGTCATGTGATTTGTTGTTCGTTTGGAACAGAGGAATCGGAGAATAAATTATTGCTGATTATGTTACCTAGTCTGGTAATGAAACATTCAGAAACTAAATTGAAACAAGCTTGGAGAGCGAACCACTGCCAAAATCTAAAACCTGAGCTACAAGGGTTTTTTTTTATTATTATTATTTCAACTCTATACCATATTAGACAAATGCCTGTCCAATCTCTTCTTAAAAACATCCAGTGATGGAGCATCCACAGCCTCTGGAGTTAAGTTTTTCTGCTGATTGATTGTTCTCACTGTCAGGAAATTACTTTTTAGTTCTAGCTTGCTTCTCTCTTTGATTAGTTTCCATCCGTTGCTTCTTGTCCTGCCTTCTGGTGCTTTGGAGCAGTGGCCCCCAACCTTTTTTGTGCCAAGGCCCGGTACCGGCATCACAAAATGATCCGCGGCCCGGTACCGGCACCAGCACGTATGACAAGGCAAGGCGAGCCGAGCGACCGGCCAGCCAGCCGTCCCCCGCTTCTCCCCGCCACCTTCAACTCCTCCTTTGTAGCTTTGTCGATGGGCTTCGCTTCGGGACGGCTTCGGGACGGTCGCTCGGGTCACCTTGCCTTGGGTGCTGAAAGAATCCTCGCGCCTTAGTTTCGTTCGAAGCCCCCCGCTTCGATGAAACTAAGGTGCGAGGATTCCTTCAGGACCCAAACGCCGCTTTCCAACTGGAAAAGCTCACCCGGAAGCACTTTCTCATCAAAACAAGATGGCGGAGCCCAGCAAACTGGTGGCCCGGTAGGAAATGTTCCACGGACTGGTACCGGTCTGCGGCCTGGTGGTTGGGGATCCCTGCTTTGGATAATAGCTTGATCCCCTCTGCTTTGTGGTAATCCCTGAGATATTGGAAGACGGCTATCATGTCACCCCCTAGTCCTTCTTTTCATTAAACTAGACATACCCAATTCCTGGAGGGGCGTTTTTGCTCCCAGAAGGCTTCCCTGGGGCCCAGGAAGGCAAAAAATGGTGTGTGTGTGTGTGTGTGTGTGTGTGTGTGTGTGTGTGTTGTGCCCCTCCCTCCATTATTTGCCTTCCTGAGCCTCAGGGAAGCCTCTTGGGCGAAGCAGTAAGACAGAGAGGGGAATCCCGGCACAGCTGATCATAGGAACAGCTGATTGTCAGGAAGAAAAAAAAGTACCTTAAGGAGTGACTGGGCATGCGATGTTGTGCATGCACAATAAGGACCAATTGGGTAGGGAAGGGATACTGGGTCGGGGGTGTGGCCAGCCAGAAGTTACTACCGGTTTGGCTACTCAAACCCAACCCTTGCTACCGGTTCACCCAAACTGGTGCAAACTGGCTGAATACCACCACTGCCTCTGTTCCATGTTAAGTGATTCATGCTTTGCAGATGAATCATTGCTGAAAATGCAACACTGGCCTTAGCAGCCCATCTCTTCTTCTTCTCTCCGTCTGCAGTTGAACAGATCCGCCATTTTCAATAAGAACGTCCGGAAGATCAAGTTACCTCACGCCTACACTGATCTTTGCCCTGGACTCACATGCCATGTTCTCGGCTGGGGGGACATCTCAAATTATGCGACCATCCCCACCAAACTCATGGAAGCCAACACAACCATCGTGGACAGGAAGGCTTGTAACGAATCGTGGCAAGGACACGTCTCCAAGAGCATGGTCTGTGCAGCCAGCACCAGTGCCGTCCTGCGTGGTTTCTGCTCGGTGAGCCTGGGGCGGCCTTCCCAAAATAGAAACTCAGAATGCTAAGGAGTTTTATTATATGCCATGTTTGGTCAGAGACTGAACACAGCGAGGGTGAAATTGTGAACATGGGGCAGTGCTTGACAAAAAAGGTTAGTGCTGTCGTCCATCAGCCCATTGGACAAAAGTTGAGGGATTTAAACCAGGGGTGTCAAACTCAAGGCCTGCAAGCTTCATCTGGCTCGCAGGGTGTTTAGATCTGGCCTGCAGGGCTGCCCTGGAAACAGCAAAAGAATTGTTGTAAGTCGAGAACTACCTATATAAATATGATGAATGAATGAATATAGGAGGGAATTTGCAAGATCTAATCTACCCATACCAATCATTACCTCTCTACCATCTGGGTTTTTTTTTATTCTTTTCCCTTGATTCTACTGTCCTTGGGTGTTACCAAATCTATTTTTGTGGTTGGTCACACAGACAGCCTGTGATGACCCAGGGTGGGATACAAAAACAACACAGGAACAAAAACAGGTGAAGTCCCTTTAATTCCTTTAGCGTGGCTTCAAAGCTCCAAATATCCTTGACCGGAAACAAAAAAATCTCCCCCACAAACAGTTGCAAAAAGGAGGAAATGTCGTTTAAACTAAAAATGCCGATAAATTATAATTAGAAAAAACAACACAAACCACACTGAAGCAATTAAGGGAACCAGGCAAAATAAGGGCTTGAAGACGTCCACAGATATCAGAATACACATTGGGAAGGATGCCAAACTCAGCTAAGAATGGACAGACTAGAGATATTTCCACGCTTTGTTTCCAGCACTCGCCCTTACGCATGTCCTTCCTCTTAGGCAGTTGTCACAGCTGCAGCCCATGAAGAGGATCAAGGCCCTCTCCTCCCCAGTAGACCACGTCTCTCCCTGATCCTCTCCTCCCTGCGTGCCCTAGGATGGAGAGGGGATGGGCCTGGGTCCTCCTCTGACTGCCCAGTCGGCCTCTGCCTTTCCCCAGCCTCCTCCACAACCTCCGGAGCCACACTTTCACACCCTGTCAGCTGTTCCTCCTGTCCCTCAGAGCCAGTCTCCAACAGGGGCATGACACAACCAGATGTGTAGACTGGATTTGACATTTCTGTCATCAATATTATTATTTGATATTTAATACCATGTTATTGTGGGGGGGGGGACATGGGGATATTGCTTGAACCCATCTGCCCAAGGGCCATTCCTGAGACCCTATACCTGACCCCTATCTTCCTTCTTTTGTAGGGTGACTCAGGTGGCCCCTTAGTGTGCGGGAAAAACGTTCATGGCATCGTCTCCTTCAACGGAAAGAGATGCGGTGATCGGCATTTTCCGGATGTCTATACCCGCATTGCCAATTACATCCCCTGGATCCGTTTCGTGCTGCAGACTTTTTGATTGGTGGTCTTGGAAGGCTGGGGGTGGGGTCTGAGGTGAGTTTTTCAAAAAAGAAAAGCTGACTTGTTTGGTGGGAGAGGAGAAACAGATTTATTCAGCTTTGTCCAGGTCTACAATTCCCAAAATTTCCAAGCCATTCACAGCCGTATTGATGGGATGCTCTAGTCTAGATGATGTGTTCATCACACATCTGGAAGAATAGAAGTCGATGTTACACTGACAATTGGATATTTTTAAAGACAGCTTCCATAGAATAGTTAAATGTAATTCATCAAGGGCGCAGTATAATGTACATCTATAGAATGCTATAATCATCTCCTCCTCCTCCTCCTCCTCCTCCTCCTCCTTCTCCTCCTCCTCTTCTTCCTCCTTCTCCTTTCATGTCTTCTTCTTCTTCTTCTTCTTCTTCTTCTTCTTCTTCTTCTTCTTCTTCTTCTTCTTCTTCTTCCTCCTCCTCCTCCTCCTCCTCCTCCTCCTCCTTCTTCCATGTCTTCCTCCTCCTCCTCTTCTCATACATTTTATTATCACTTTCTTCTTCTCCTCCTCTTCCTCCTCCTCCTCCTTCCATGTCTTCCTCCTCCCCCTCCTCCCCCACTTCCTCCTCTTCCTCCCTGGAGTGCACTACAAACAACTCACCCACTTACAATCAATAATGAATCAGTTAGGAATCTTGGAACAGTTGAGTAAAGTTCAAGTCCTTCCCTGCCTAATTCCTGGCCTACTGACCTCATGCTTTCTCCATTCCAGCTGCAGAACTTGGAATTTTCCACCAATTTCCCCCACCCTGGAGTCGAGGATGGGGAGCAGTCATCTAGCTATCGCAATCACTGAACAATTAAAAATCCTTGCAGATCTGGAGCTGATTATCCCAACATCCAGCAGTCTTTCACAGCTCTCCCTGCATTACCACATCCCTTTTTCACAGGCCTTTCCCCTCATGTTCTTGGGTACGGTACAATTTCATGTCTTTAGGGGTGCATATTAACAAGGAATGTTACTGTTCTTCGTTTCATCTTGAAACCAAAATTCCCCAGAAACACAAAATAGGCTAAAAGAGAAAAGAAAAGAAATAATAAAGAAGTCAGCCTACACATGATTTTGCTACTTTTGACTTAATTTAAATGTACATTAAAAGTTATATTAAGCACCCTTAGTATGATGATTCCTCATGTATTTATAACACTTCTCTTCTGTGGTGTTAAAAAAAATGAGTATTCAGAGGTAATTGGAACAGTCTTGGGGGCACAGAGGCCGTTCGGGCCCTCAGGTTTTGCAAATGCCATATTAGGAAGTTAAGTTCTAAAATTTAACCAAAAATGGCGTTTAAGCACGCAATTTTCTTCGCCCAGCCTGAGTCTTGCCCCACTGAACAACACAGGACAAATCTGCTTTCCATATGAAAGCCTTTCAGATATTTGAAGATTGCTATCGTGTCTTTGCTTAAAACTCAACATCTGCACCTAATGCCTCTTAAAAATAAAAAAATCCGGAGTAAGTCTGCATTCAGGCGATAACGACATTGCAAAGAGTTCCTCTGTTTTCCTTCCATATTCCTATAAAAATTGGCTGGGCTGTATGGAGAGATTCTCATATTCTGAGTAGCTTCTTTGCTGTGGTTAAGGTTGGTTATTCCTAAACTTTCCCCTTTTAAAAATAGAAGATTGGGTATATATTGATGTCTTTCCGTACCAGTTGTGAGAACAATCAACCAATGAGACAGAAGTTGCCCTCGGAAGTTGTGGGAGCGCCATCACTTGAGACTTTCAAGAAGAGATTGGATTGCCATTTGTCAGAAATGGTGTAGGGCCATGTTGGCGAACCTATACCATGCATGCCGGAAGTGGCACAGAGAGCCATTTCCCCCGGCATCCAAGAGGTCGCCCGGAAGAGCCCCACTGCGCATGTGTGTGCATACCCCCGCCCAACAGCTGATTGTCAGGTACATGCGCAGGGGGCGGAGGGGGGTGCACGGGATCTGCACCCACATGCAAGGGGTGTGGAGGGGCAGCACACATTGCCTCCCAGGTGCTGGCAGGTGGGCGTGCACAATTATTGGCACTGGAGCCAAAAAAGGTTAGCCACCACTGGTGTAGGGTCTCCTGCTTGGGCGGGGGGTTGGACTAGATGACCTATAAGGTCCCTTCCAACTCTGATTATCTGTTATGTGTTATCAATTGATGGTGGGTTTTTCTCCTCCTGTAACTTGCTAGCACCCACACTTACAGCCACAACTGAGTCCAACATTTATGTTGCTAAGCGAGACATTGGGTAAATGAGTTTCGCACTTAAAAGGTTGCATTGTACAATTTTTCTTGCCCCAGTTATTAAGTGAATCATTGCGGCTGTTAAGTGAATTTGGCTTTCCCAATTGACTTTGCTTGCCAGAAGGTTGCAAAGGGGATCACATGATTCTGGGCCACTGCAACCGTCATAAATACAAGTCAGTTGCCAAGCGTCCAAATTTTGATCACGTGACCATGGGGATGCTGCAGTGGTCGTAAGTGTGAAAAATGTCATAAGTCACTTTTTTCAATGCCAATGTAAATTTGAATGGTCACTAAATGAACAATTGTAAGTCGAGGCCTCCCTGTACCAGTGGTGGGATTCAATTTTTTTTACTACCGGTTCTGTGGGCGTGGCTTGGTGGGCGTGGCAGGGGAAGGATACTGTAAAATCCCATTCCCTCCCCACCCCACTAACTTGCTTTCCAGCTCCGTTCTCCTATGCAGGGCAACCAAAGAAGACCCAGCCAATCAGCTGGGATTCGGGAGGCAGAGAAGAGATGGGGGCGGGGCCAGTCAGAGGTAGGATTTGCCGGTTCTCCAAACTACTCAAAATTTCTGCTACCGGTTCTCCAGAACTGGTCAGAACCTGCTGAATATCACCTCTGCCCTGTACTATTCCTAGAAAATTTTTATTATCTATATGGATTCGGAGATGATTTCCATTTTTTTAGCAGTGTAATATTTTAACGGTAAGTCAAAATTGATTGCTACTCTTCTTCTTATGTGGCATAGCTGTAACCATGGCTCTTCACCAAATCTGTATTTTCTCCCTGCAATACATTACAGGTAGTCCTCAAGTTATGACCACAATTCAGCCCAAAAGTTATGTTGCTAAGTGAAACATTTGTTAAGTGAGTCGGCCCCAGGGGTGGGATTCAACTGGTGTTACTACGGTTTGTTTTTTATGCGTGTGTGTGTAAGAAAACCTTAAGCTGTGCTGCCTGGACAGGTGAAAAGCGCTGCTCACAGGTGCACAGCGTTTGAAAAGCCTATTTTTTCCTGCTTTTTCAACCTCAGTTGTGCCATGCCGCACAAAGCAGCTGAGGTTGAAAAAGGGAAATAAAGGACAGGTAAGAGCCCAGGCGGGCAGGTGGGCCAAACAGCAGCAGACAAAGAACTGGTTCAGTGTCTGCTGCTCTTCAGAGCTACCGGTTCTATAGAGCCGGGCAGAATCGGTAGCATCCCACCCCTGGTTGGCCCCCTTTTACGACTTTTCTTGCCACTGTTGTTAAGTGAATCATTGTGCTTGTCAAGTTAGTAACATGGTTGTTAAGTGAATCTGGATTTCCCATTGATTTTGCTTGTCGGAAGGTCGCAAAAGCTGATCACATGATCCTGGGACATTGCAGCCGTCATAAATTTGAATTAGTTGCCAAGCACCTGAATTTTGCTGATGTGACCATGGGGCAATGCTGCAACGGTTATTAAGTGTGAAAAACAGGTCATAAGCCTCTTGTATCAGTGCCGTTCACTAAATGAACTGTTACAAGTGGAAGACTACCTGTATGTGAAATCTTGGATTGACCAAAGCTTTGTGGGTTGTCAGGATCTAAGAACCATGTGGTGATGGAAGGTTGCTACTTGGAAGACTGGAACAAGAAATGCTAAAAATGATGAATTAAATTACAGGCACTCTTTGATTTAAAACTATTCATTTAACAACACTTCAAAGTTACAAGAGCAGTAAGAAAAAGTGAGTTAGGACCAGTCCTCGCACTTACACCAATTGCCGCATCCCCACAGTCACATGATCAAAATTTGGGCACTTGGCAGCTGCTATGCATTTAGGGGGTTGCAGCATCCCAAGGTCATGTGATCCCCATTGGAAACCTTCCCAACTGGCCTCCAACAAGCAAAGTCAGTGGGGCAAGTCAGGTTTCGTTTAACAACCACGTGATTCCCTTAACAATTGCAGCGAAAAAGGTTGTAAAATTGGATGCGACTCACTTAACAGCTGTCTTGCTTAACAACAGAACTCCTCATCCAAATTGTGGCCATAAACAAAATTGATAAACAAAAATAGATGAATACTGTGTCTGGGGAACTAAGTAAAGGGAGAAGGAAGTTAGAAGTCTCACTGAAGATGGTGTAATCTTGTGGGGTAGAATTAATGAAAACATGCAGGGAATTAAGGTGCAATTTTAACTATGAATAAATGGGCTAAAACATACACTAGAGAGTATAAATTACTATCTTCTATGTTATTCTGAGTATATTTGACAGCAGGATCACATTAGAAATAGTTTCATCTTATGCTTCGGTCAATATTTATTTATTTGAAAATTTTATGCGTAAGAGAATGCTGCAAAAATGGAGTTGGGAGAAATAACAGAGTTGGAAGGGAACTTGGAGGTCTTCTAGTCCAACCCCCTTTTAAGCAGGAGACCCTACATCATTTGAGACAAATGGTTGTCCTATCTTTTCTTAAAAACTTCCAGTGTTGGAGCACCCGTAACTTCTGAAGGTAAGCCATTCCACTGATGTTCTAATTGTTCTAACTGTTTGGGAATTTCTCCTTAGTGCTAGGTTGCTTCTCTCCTTGGTTAGTTTCCATGTTAGTTTCGCACGTATCAAAGTTGCCATGGTTGAGAAACGTTGCATTAAGAACACGACTAACTTCTTCCTAGTTGACCATGATCAACTTCTTCCTAGGAGACTCTGGGTGTTGAAGTCCATGCAGGGGTGGGATTCAAATTTCTTAACAACTGGTTCTGGGGGCATGGCCTAATTTGTGGGTGTGGCTTGCTGGTTACATGACTGGCTGGTCATGGCTTGTATGTAAATATTGTAAATATTTATGTAAATATTGAATTTTTTATTAAAAAATAGCAACTTTTACCCAAAATCAGGCAAAGCCGGCAGCCAGATTGAATTGCTCACAGAATCACAGATTTATTCAGAGATCTACCTTTCTACAATCTGCTGCCTGAGTCTGTCACATAAAATTTGCTTGCAAGCAAATTCACAAAATTAACTCACAACACACCATGTATGTAAATATTGATTTTTTTTATAAAAAAAGAGTAACTTTTACCCCAAATCAGGCAAAGCAGGCAGATTGAGTTGCTCACAGAATCACAGATTCACTCAGAGATTTACCTTTCTGCAATCTGTTACTTGAGTCTGTACTAAAAAAGAAAAGCTTCAGTCATAAGAAAGGTTCAGCTCTGCCTTTAGATTAGCTGGAAAGCAAGAAATCCAACGATTTCCTGCTTTCTAGCTAATCTAAATCTCCTGGCACAGCTGATGGTCGGGGGGGGGGAAAGGAAAAATAGCAACTTACTAAAAATTAGGCAAAGGCACAATGCAGGCAAGTTGGAGGGCATGCATGCTAGGTAAGGAATGGGCGGGGTGGGGTGGGGTCAGCTAGTGGCATGATTTGCCGGTTCTCTGAACTCACAGAATCGTAACAACCGGTTCTATAGAACTGGTCCGACCAGGTAGAATCCCACCCCTGAGTCTATGCATTTTAGAATTGTGAAACACTTGTTGAAGATATAAACTGTCTCTTTGATTGTTTCATGGATCTATGGATAAATATATAAGGAATGCTTCTGATAACAGGAACCAAATTGTTTTAGTGAAGGCCTAGAAACCAACATGAGTTTTAGTCTTGCCTTAATCAGAAAAGTTAACTGAGTGACTTCAGCCCAGTCCCCTTTTCTTAGTCCAATCCACCTCACAGGGCTGCTGTAGTGGAGAAAATAGGAGGAGGGAGTATTGTGTACGGTTGTTGCATTGAGTTTCTTGAGTAATACTTGAGTTGTCTTGAGTAATAAAGGCAGGATAAAAAAAAAATCTAACAAATAAATAAATATGTGGTGGGTTGCTCGGGGTTATGTATGTGCACATAGCTTAATGTATAGAAAATGCCATGTTTTAGATGAGGAAACAAAAGATTTGCAAAGTCTGAGATGCAGCAAGCAATGGTCCAGGATTTCCTTCCTTTTATAGGAAGTTAGCACCCACCCCTCTCTCCTAGAAAAATGAAATATCCTAGGAAATATTAAAAAGGTAGAATATTTCTCCTAAAAAAGAGAAGCAGAAACTCAGAAGCAGAAACTCACCTCAGAAGCAGAAGCTCACCCCCCACCTTTGTTAATGGGCGGGCCATTAAAGCCTGGGGCAGAATATTCTACATAACAAAGGCCTCTACCCACCTCACCACCTGACCTGGGAAGATTATATCAGCCAGCACTCAGGTGAAGCCATGTGGTCCAGACAAAGCCTATAAAGTTAGCTAAGACCCCGCCCCTAGGATTCTGACAGCCAATGGGATGCATTTCTTACAGAGGAACAGGAAACACTAAGGTGGGGCCCAACAGAGGGTATAAAATTAAGGGTCTCTTAGCATCTTGGCCCTTCTTTTCCTTCACCCAACATCTTGAAGCATGTGGTCGTCCTTTTTCACCCAAGAGCTCCAAGCCATGTGGTCCTGTCCACCATTAAACCATCTTTCCAAACACCCTCCATGTTTCCAGTGTTTTTTTCCCCACTCAGAACTGAACCCAGAAGGGTAATTCTTTCAACACTTTCTAGGCCAACTTGATGCCATTTAAACAGGAAATTCACAAAATAGCATTTTCCAGGTAGAGAAGCAGATGTAATTTGTTTAGGTTTATTTTTAAAACAACGCTTACTGTAGATGCCCAATATGTATAAACATCAAGTTAATTTGCAAGGTCTTGCAGCACAACTTGCTAATCACAAACCAAAAGAAAAAGAAAGATAAATATTGCTACAGAAATGCTGGTGGATTTCACAATATGCAACATTGTAGGAAAAATTGGCTTGCAACACTTATACAGTAGGTAAAAGAAACGTGGATAAATTTGGAAGCAAAATGCACACCCGAAGACATGACATCTCTCTCTCTCTCTCTTTTTTTTTTTTTAGTGTGAACTTTTTATATTAAAATGTATTCTAAAATAATCCTCCCGTTTGCTGGAGCAAAGAGTTCCTATTTGCAAAATGAGAAACTGCGGGAGGGTGGGGAAATTGCCTGCCCTTACTTCACATTTGTTCTCTAGGCAACGCAAACTGAATGCCCATCCTCATCATGTTTTTTTAATTGCAATTCTGAACTGTGATTTCTTTTAAAAAGTGTCTGCTCGCTGACCTGGCTCAGGTCCAGACTGGTTTCTTTAAACAACACTCTCATGCAGCAGTCCACGTGTATTCCAAGCTCAGTAAGAGCTTTAATTAAGCTTTAACAAGGGGTCTGGGAAGATAATGCTCCTTCAGCTGCCCCAGACATAACCTTTGCAGTAGCTCCTTCCATTTTCTAACAGCGTTCTACCAAGCACGATCTTGGTTGTTTGTACATTTTGTAAATCATCTGAGCTTTGGTTAGTTCCTCATTTCTCTTAAGTTGTGCCCTCCCAAAGATAGTTTATTCTTGCTCCACTATCTTACCATCAGTCTGACACGTAGCCCATCTTCCTGAGTTGGGCTTTAGCAATTTTCAAATCCTGCATCTTCTGATCTTTAGTATTTTTAGTATTTTAGTATTTAGTATTTATTTGATTTGTCAATAGCTTGCAAGATTTAGCTAAGTGGAGAAATCAGAGGAGATGCTGAAAGTTCTGTCAGTGTTCCTCACTGATTTGTGTGTGTGTGTGTGTTCCACACAGCTGCTCCTAAACAATATAAAGTTTCTAATGTGACATTATGACGCAGGTTGCTGTAATTCTGGGGTACAATATGCAGGTAATCCTCGACTTAGAGCCATAACTGGGACCAGAATTTTCATTGCTAAGCAAGGTGATTGTTAAGGGAGCCATTCTTGATTTTACAACCTTTCTGGAGCAGTTGTTAAGCAAATCACTGCAGCTGTTAAGTAAATCATGCAGTCATTAAGCAAATCCAGCTTCCCCATTGACTTTGCTTGTCAAAGGTTGGCTGGGAAGGTCACAAATGTTGACCACATGATTCTGAGATGCTGCAACTGTTGTAGATACATGCCAGTTGCCAAAAGCCCAAATATTGATAATGTGTCCATGGCGATGCTGTGATGGTTATAAGTGTGAGGACCAGTCATAAGCCATTATTTTCAGTGCCAGTGTTTAAACAGTAAACAGACATTAAACTAATGGTTGTAACTCGAGGACTACCTGTAAGTAGTTCAAGACATCAATGAGATACTGAGGTATTTTCCAAAATATGGCATTTGGACATTTTACAAAGACCTACAGTTTTTAAGAATCTGGAATCAGCAAAGGGAGCAGATAACAGATAATCAGACTTGGAAGGGACCTTGTAGATCATCTAGTCCACCCCACTGCCCAAGCAGGAGACCCCACACCATTTCTGACAAATGGCAGTCCATTTGAAAGTCTCAAGTGATGGCGCTCCCACAACTTCTGAAGGCAAGCTGATCCATTGGTTGATTGTTCTCACTGTCAGAAAGTTTCCCCTTGTTTCCAGTTTAAATCTCTCCTTGTTCAGTTTCCATCCATTATTCCTTGTTTGGCCTTCAGGTGCTTTAGAAGATAGCTTGACCCCCTCTTCTCTGTGGCAAGACTGGAAGACTGCGGTCATGTTTCCCCTGGTCCTTCTCTTCACCAGACTAGCCATGCCCAGTTCCTGCAACCATTCTTCATATGTTTTAATCTCCAGTCCCCTAAAGTCCAATTTTATATTGATGGAAAGAAATTTAAATTCCTAACATTAAAAAGCAGATACCAGAGATTGGGGGAGGGGGTTAATCAGTTTTTGCAATGTTTTCATTTCTAAAATTGCAATGGAGCAATATGTTTCTAGATTTAGCATTCTAAAAGACTAGACATTGTTTTAGATTAACATTATATGGACCTTTTTTCTTTATTTCCATCTTATCTTTTAGTTCATTTTAATCACTATTATCTGTCATTTGGTTATTGTTATATGTCGCTGCTATCGTACTTTTTCATGTCCCCCCCTCCTTTTTTTTTTCCTTTTCATGAACAAAATGGTATAGGAAAAAAGTTAGTAGATGCCAAAAAAGAAACTTTACTAAAAGCGAAAATGATTAGCTATTTGATATCCAAAGCATTAGCTTCATCTACTTTACTTTTACATTTCATTGAAGTGGAAATAAAAGAGAAACAAAACAGGTTTATGTCTCAATTCCTTCTCTGAATTGTGCAGTATTTGGAGTTTAATCAAAAACATTTCGTTCAGCTCCAAGGTCATTGAAAATGCTGTTTTTCTTCCAGCTCTGCTCTTTTCACTAATTATTTTATCGTGGTTCGTTGCACAGTCAGCCAGGTGTTCAGACTGGAATTGGCATTTTTACCTACCTATCAAGTCCTTCTGAAGGACATGGGATAAGTAGATGTTGATGGTTGATGGTTTTAAAGGTATCGTCATTATTGTTATGGCTGGGAAGTTCTGGGAGTTGAAGTCCACAAATCTTAGTTGCCAAGGTTGGACATCCATGATTTAGAATATTATCCTATCATTCCTTCAAGAAATAAAGCTATGTAGCCCTCCCTCCTTTAGTTTTGTTCCAGAAACTGCTACAGGTAGTTTGCGATTTAAAACCATAATGATGATTTGTTTTAGAATAAATTACTTAAAATATAGTTATCTCATAAAGGCATGATCGAATAAAAGTATAGTCAAACTTCTTTTTTTTTAATAATGATATGATGATTTATAAGTTTGTATTGACAATAAGAGTTATTATATAAGGTAATTGTAGTTGTGACTATGAAGTGAACGCACAAAACTGATGAACCAACCGACTCACTGTTTGTATATAAATATGGGGGAGCTGATGTTTTTATGTTTTGTCTGTTTGTTTGTATGTTAAAAAACAATAAAAACTTTTATAAAAAAAATAAAAATAAAACCATAATGAAGTCTGCCCATCACAGTCATAAGAAGTGACAGTCATAAAATGAGTCATGTTCACATGGCCAACCTGATTTTATGATCTTTTTGCAACGGTCATTAAATAAATATCATGGTTGTTAAATGAACTAACGGTTCGTTAGGGACTTAGTTTGTTGAAAACTGCAAGTGACTACTGGTTTTTGGCAAAACTGTTGTAAAACACAGCCGCAGGACCTGTTCTGACCCAAACCCTATTTCAATAAAACAAACACGATGAACTGGTCCAAACCGGTAGCATACCACCACTGCATTCAAAGTTACAACAGCATTGAAATCTTTAAAAAAAAAAGGTTTTATAAAAAAAGTTTAAAAAGCTCACATTTATGACAATTGCAGTCTCCTGGGTTATCTGATCTCCTTTTGAGAGCTTCTGACAAGGAAAATCAATGGGGAAGCCAGATTCACTGAATAACTGTGTTCCTAACTTAATGCCTGCAGCGATTCACTTGCCACATCTGTTGGCAAGAAAGGTTGTAAAATGGAGCAAAACTCAGTTAACAACTATCTTGCTTAGCAATGGAAATGTTGGGCTCAATTGTTGTTGTAAGTTGAGAACTAGTTGTATTAGCCCAGATAAAGATGGGGTTCGTCCATAAGCATGTTTAGTTTTGGCCTCAGTAATATATACAGTTTTTGTCAAGAAGACAACTATTCTTCCCACATGAATGAAATGATTATCTTTCGGATAAGTATCTGGAGTGTTTTGGGAACTAATTTGTAAATCTTGGAGCCAGCAAGATGTTTTAAAATATTTACAAAAGGAGGAGGAGGAGAGGAGGAGGAGGAAAGAGAAGGGTATTTTCCACCAAAATCCTCATTGCATGCCGTTTTGCTAATGTTTTATTTTCTGACAGGTTACAGAAGAAATAAAGCTGGCCATGATTAGAAGGCATAAAAAAAAACAATCCAGCATTCATTTAGGATTTTTTTTTAAAAAAAGAAATAGTCTCCTTGATGTCTAGTCTCTCTCTTTAAATTTTTACTGCAGTTGGACGTTGAAAAGACCCCAACACCCTGAGGCATTTTTCAAATGAAATTCTAAGATGGTGCAAGACAAATGTTTTAGCCAATGTGCCCTTTATGATTATATAGACATTCCGTTCAGGCAGTTTTCTTGTTTGTGTAGACTGCTTTTTCTGATTCAAAGTGTCATTTCACCAGTTCCTGAGAATCCCACTTCAGGGAATCTCTGATTTTTCTAGTAACAGAGGGAAAGAGAACTGAGAGACCCACTTCTCATAATCTTACAGGGATGAGATGAGCATTTTCTACATTTCTGCAGTTTAAATACTGTCACTGGTGTACCACGAAAGGCAATTTAGTTAGCTAAGGTTGCCACGGCCTAAAGAAGACAGAGAAGAAGGAAGGGAAGGAGGGAGGGAGGGAGGGAGGAAGGAAGGAAGGAAGGAAGGAAGGAAGGAAGGAAGGAAGGAAAGGTGAGTCTGCAGATAGCCTGAACAATATAAATAGTATACCAGTATAAAAAAAATGGGACAGAGACTCTTCCTGAAGAGTGTTATAGTACTTATTTGATGCGTTGATCCTGGCATTGTTGATTCATGCTCAGAGCATCAGCAGGGAAGGGTAAAAACAAAAAATCAAAATAAGGGTTTTGTTTGGGCAGTTGCTTGGCATACACGCTGTCTGATGCAGAATTTAAAAATGTTAATTATTGCAAGGTGACAGAATTCCTAAGTCCTTAACTTTCAACTATTCATTTAATGACCCAAGTTATAATGGTACTGGAAAAAGTTGACTTATAACTGTTTTTCTGCAACAGAAATTTTCAGTTCAGTTGTGGTCATAAGCCAAGGACTACCTCTACTGAGAACAAGATATATCTGGGGGTGAAAAAGCAACGAGGCAGGTACTTGATGATAGATTGTAAGGGGCAAGCAATCTTCTAGAATTTGGGTGAAAACTAGGAACTGTTGAAAAGTTTAAAAATTAATCCTGAAAAAGTTGCCTATTCGGAAGGAAGGAAGGAAGGAAGGAAGGAAGGGTCTGCAGATAATCTGAACAATATAAATAGTATACCATTATTTAAAAACCCTAAATTCTTCTCCAAAATCAGTCCCAAAAGTTCTTCCTGAAGAAAGCCACGTTTTAAAATTTTCTGGAAAGCTTTCCCTTTTTATTATGCTTCTAGTAGGTGAAAAAATAATAATATTTTTTCCCATCCTGGCTTGTTTGTGTTACATCAGGATGGAGGAGAGACATACTGAAATGGGGGTTATCAGGTTTATTCTCACTGGATGCTCCTGTAAAGACATGGATTTGGAAAACATTGTGTTTGTTTTGATTCATGATTCCAGCTGAGCTTCCAAAACCTCTTGATGGCTCTGGTTCTGGTGATGTCCCAAGTTGCATGCTGAAAGCGTCACAAAACCCAAACCTACGCAAGACCTCAAGAATGCAAAGCGATCCTCTCCTTTTATAGTCTACACAATGAAAACTTCTGATGCAGGGATTAGGGGATTTGCACGCCAGTCTTTTCAACCCCAAAGAAAAACCAGTCTGGATTGCAACAAAGGTTCATTGGCTCTTTCGGCCTCAGCCAGGAAGTCAGAAATATCCAAAACACTGTGTGGAAACAGGCCCTTCTCTTTGTCTTGTTACAGGTAGTCCTCCACTTACAACCATTCATTTAATGACCATTCAAAGTTACAACGGCACTGAAAAAGGAGATTCATGACCGTTTATCATATGACAGTTGCAGCATCCCCACGGTCTTGTGATCAAAATTCAGACACTGGACAACTGACTCACATTTGTGACCGTTGTAGAGGCCTGGGGTCATATGATCACCTTTTGCGACCTTCTGACAAACAAAATCAATGGTGAAGCCAGATTCGCTTAACAACCATGTTGCTAACTTAACAAGTGCAGTGGTTCACTTAAGAATTGTGGCAATAAAGGTTGTAAAATGGGACCAAACTCACTCAACAACTGTCTTGCTTAGTAACCGTAATTTTGGGATCAATTGTGATTGTAAGTTGAGAACTACCTGTATTTTGCGATAGACTGCTTCGGAACAGTGGAGGTTCCATTTGGTTTTGTCAGTAGCTCCTGACTTTACCCACAATTGCTGGGTAATCTTTATGGGTTGGGAATTCCTGAAGTTAATTAAATATTATAGAGAGAAACATTTCTAACCGCCAATTAATTCTTTAAGCAAATAGTTGATCTTGCTTGCATCTGCACAAACCTCTAAATTACTCTTCCACTTTCAAAGGTGTTTATGCAGCAATTTATCGCTGATTTTTTCCGGCTGCTAAAGATGCCTCTAGTAGCTTGTACTTGGAAAGTTGTAATTTTGGCAGAACTAGTAAGTATTTCGTAAAGTTTCTGTTAGAGAGAAGAATAAATTATTTCAGTCCTGCTGAATATGCCTTTTCAGAGCGGCATATTATTTCAGGAAAAGTTATTTTTGGTAGAAGAGGTAGCTTTGGTGCCACCTCTACAAATTAACCATGTATTCCTCCCCAAATGTGCTAATGGGCATCTATTAACTGGAGACAAGCCAAACTTTTTGGACCAGAGGACACATTTATTATTTTAAGCTTTGGTATTGGGTTCAGTGACAACATGGCTGCCAATGCAGGACTTGCCGATTCACACAGTGGAAGATTTTGTTGGGTTGGTCATTCAAAAAAGGGCTGCCATTGCAGGAATGGTTATTTACAACATAGCTGCCACTGCAGGATTTGCCCAATCACAAAATGGCTCCCATTGCAGATAAATTGGAAGAGATGACATAATTCATTGTTTTAATTAAAGAGCAGAATGTTTATAGTTGTGTTCCTACTTAGAAACAGTTTCTGGACTTTTTGCTTGAAATTGGAAAAAAAAAACCACATTGATTTTAGGGTTTGATGATTACAATGATTTTGTTGTTATAAAGGCTGAGAAATGTAAAGCAAAAAGATTATGGTGATTCTTTCTTTTGAAGTCTTCTGCATCGAAAAAAAGTCGGACGTCACTCATTCTTTTTTCTTTCTTTCTCTTTGCAGCTTTCTGTTTTTTTCTCCTTGCTTCTTTTTCTACTTTTACCTCATGATAAAATGCGGAGGCATCAAAATGGCTGCCATTGCAGGTAACTCATTCACAAAATGGCTGCCATTGCAGGTAACTCATTCACAAAATGGCCACCAGTGCAGGGTTGGACATTTGCAACAAGGCTGCCATGTGGCTGCATCATTCATGAAACATTCCTCAGAAGTCAAAACTCTGGGATAAACAAGGATTTCCGTTCTAGCTACACGAGTTTTTCTCTGATTTTTTCTGATTTTTACTGGCAATTGGGCCACAGTCATCAACTATTTGTACATTCTAAGAATGCGTATGAAGTCATTGTGGAAGGCTGATGCTGGGTTTTTCCACATCCCTTATACGTCTTTTGAAAACAATTTGTTTCCTTTAAATCAGGTGATTGTCCAGGGCAGTATTCCATAATCACAGCAACTTTAAAATGTGTGGACGTCAACTCCCAGAATTCCCCTGGCAGCATGCTGGACGGGGCAAGGTGTTGTAGGGGGAGGAGCTATGACTGAGAAAGGCTCCAGCCCCCTAAAGTCTCCAGGGGCACCTGGAGCATAATTTCCTTATTAAATTGTGTCTGTCAAGCAGGGTCTGCAAGACCATATATTGTGAAATATAAAATAACTTATCCCAGTCCTGAAGGATTCTAGATCAGGGGTCTCCAACTTGGCAACTTTAAGCCAGGCGGACTTCAACTCCCAGAATTCTGGGAATTGAAGTCCTCCAGGCTTAAAGTTGCCAAGGTTGGAGACCCCTGTTCTAGATCACATTGGCTGAGGATTCTGGGAGTTGAAGTCCACCTATCTTAATGTCGCCAAGGTTGAGAAACATTGCTTTGCAGCTTGGCAGTCCAGATATGTTAGCTCTACCTTACATTAAGTCACTAAGGGACTGCCTGCCACAAGAAGAGGGAATAAAGCTATTCTCCAAAGCACTCGAAGAAATAAGCAATGGATGGAAACTGATCAAGGAGAGATCCAACCTAGAACTAAGGAGAAATTTCCTGACAGATCAATTAATCAGTGGAATGACTTGCCTCCAGATATTGTGTGTGCTCCAACACTGGGAGTTTTTAAGAAGAGATTTGACACCCATTTGTCTGAAATAGTATAGGGTCTCCTGCTTGAGGAGGAGGTTGGGCTAGAAGATCTCCAAGGTCCCTTCCAACTCTGTTATTCTGATATACTATTTCACAAATTAAAAAAAATATATGCTTGAGAAACATCAGTGTGCATTCATCTCTGAAGACAGTTGAGGTTGCTTTTTCCTTTAGCCTGCAAATAGACAGAAGAGAAATTGACGCGGGATAGTGCTCTAAGCCAGAGGCCTGGAGGATATGGAGACAGTGACGGTGAAGGTTTATCTTTATTGTGTCTGCAGACGTCTCTGTTCTCCCGGCCCCCAACTCAATAAAGTCAGATCACAGCAGAGCATCAAAGGAACAGCGCAGGAGGGCATGGAAAAATGTGCTCTGCCTCTGGGGATTGGTCAGGGGGAAACCGAAGTATAATTTCTGCATGGAGAAAGGGGAAGCAATTGTATTTTTTGTTGAAACAAAAGAGCATGTCTATCCTGGGCTTTGCTTCTTCACAATTCTCATTTCACCTAGGTCATTTTTTAAAACACCTGGAATTTCCAAGCATTCAATTTCCCACTAATCCTTGATCTATGATTACATTTGGGACCAGAATTACCCTTGCTAAGCAAGGCAGTTGTTAAGTGAGATGTGCCTGGTTTTACGACTGTTTTTGCCACAATTGTTCAGCGAATCACTGATTCAAGCAGTCATAAAGTGAATCCAGCTACCCCATTGAATCAGCTTGCCAGAATCTGGCTGGGAAGGTCACAAATGGCAATCCCATGACTCCGGGACACTGCAACCATTGCAAATATATGCCTGTTGCCAAGCACCGACTTTTGATCATAAGTCACTTTTTTTCAGCCCCATTGTAAATTTGAATGGTCACTAAACAAATGTTGTGTATCAAGAAATACATGTATACAGCATGACATGAACAGGTGCCTACAGAATCCAGTCTTTGGTTTTCCTTGCAGTTCAAGTCCAAATGATCATGAAGAATGATGGCCACTGTCTGGAGGAGAGAGTGGGTCTGCCAGCTTGGCCAACCAACAAGGGTTTCCCACATACCAGATCTTTTGTTTCATCAGCGTGATGGTGAATGAACATAGAACAGGCTCTCCAAACTTGGCAGCTCTTAGACTTGTGAACTTCAATTCCCAGAATTCCTCAGTCAGTCATTCCTTATGCTGGCTGAGGAATTCTGGGAATTGAAGTCCAGAACTCTTAATGTTGCAGAGTTTGGAGATCCCTGATATAGAACATAGAATCATAGTGATGACAGCAAGAATAAGGTCTCTTTGAATAAGTGTTTTCAGTAACAAGGAGCACCTTTGGTTAATGTTTCTATTGCTTTGAAGTAGACAAGACAGGACTGGAAGGAATCTTGGAGGTCTTCTAGTCCAGACCTCCTGCTCAGGGCAGAAGCCTTACACCATCCTAGTCAAATGGTTGTCCAGTCTATTTTTGAAAAGCTCCTGTGATGGAGCACCCACAATTCTGAGAGGCAAGTTATTCCATTGATTAGTTGCTTTCACTGTCAGAATTTTTTTCCTTATTTCTAGGACAGATCTCTCTTTGATGAGCCTCCACCCATTACTTCCTGCCCTATCTTGTGGTGTTTTGGAGAACATGTCGATCCCATCTTCTCTGTAACAGCCCCTCAAGTAGTGGAAGTCAGCTATCATGTCTCCTCTAATCCTTCTCTTTGATAAGCTGGACATATCTACTCTCTCAACCATTCATCATTGGGTAGCTTCTGATGCTAAATGAGATCATCCATATGCCTTCTTTTGGGAGAAAACACAAACAGAGATTGAAACTAAGAGGATTGGGAGAGTGGAGGCTAAAACATATGGTTGCAGGAATTGGGTATATCTAGTTTAGTAAAAGGCCTAGGGATGACATGATAGCAACATTCCAATATCAAAAGCAGAGGTGGTATTCAGCAAGTTCTGACCTGTTCTGGAGAACAGGTAGCAGAAATTTTGAATAGCTCAGAGAACCAGTAGCGGAAATTTTGAGACCTCTGACTGGCCTCACCCCCATCTATTCTCTGCCTCCCAAGTCCCAGCTGATCAACTGGGTCTTTTTTTGTTGCCCTGCACAGGAAAACGGAGCTGGAAAGCAGGTTAGTGGGGTGGGAAGAGAATGGAGATTTTGCAGTATCCTTCACCTGGAGTGGGCTGGGAATGGAGATTTTGCAGTATCCTTCCCTTGCCACGCCCACCAAGCCACGCCCACAGAACCGGTAGTAAAAAATTTTTGAATCCCACCACTGATCAAAGAGGCTGCCAACAAGAAGAAGGGTCACCGTCAATCTATTTTCCGAAGCACCTGAAGGCAGGACAAGAAGCAATGGATGGAAACAAATCAACCAACCAAGAACTAACAAAACATTTCCTGACACTTAGAACAATTAATCAGTGGAATGACTTCCCTACAGGAATTGTGGGAGCTCCATCACTTGAAGGTTCTAAGAAGATTGGACAGCCATTTGTCTGAAATGATATAAGATCTCCTACTTGAGCAGGAGGTTGGACTACAAGACCTCCAAGTTCCTTTCCAGCTATGCTATTCTGGTATTTTGTTATTCTGTTAAAAACTGGAACAGCTAGCTAAGAAAGAATTTGGGCTCGAAATGTTTGCATCCTCCTTGTTGTATGCATGACCATCACTTTGTGCAATTGTTCATTCCTGACTGTCCACAATTATTCACACTTAAGCTTGGTAAATTTAGTAAGATTTATGCATTTATGGCCTACTTTCTTTATTGTTTGCTTCTAAGCATGCCAATCGATCATAGGGGGAAAGAGGAAAGCTAGGGTGACTAGGGTAATGGTTTTCTGTGTAGTAAGAACAGATGTTTTTTATTTATGCAAATGCTTCCTAAGAAAAATGAATAGTGGGGACATTCATTACAGATAATCCTCAACTTACAACCGTTCATTTAGTGACCGTTCAAAATCACAACAGCACTGAAAATGGGAGTTGAGACCATTTTTCACACTTATGACTGTTGCAGCATCCCCATGGTCATATGATTAAACTTCAGAGTCAGCTTGGCAACTGACTCGTATTTATGATGGCTACAGTGTCCCAGGGTCATATCACCACCTTTTGTAACCTTCTGACAACCAAAGTTAATGGGGAAGCCAGATTCACTTAACCATTGTTAAGTGTTAAGATGTTACTAAATTAACATCTGCATCGATTCACTTAACAACTGTGGCAAGAAAGGTAATAAAATGGGGCAAAACTTACTTATGTCTCAGTAAAGGAAATTTTGAACTCGGTTGGGGTCATAGGTCATTACCTGTATTAAATGCTCTGCTGCCACAGATCCTTTAATACAGGTACTCCTTAACTTTTGGCCATAATAGATCTCGCCCATCATAGTTGTGTCTTTATATGTCTTGATAAAAAGAGGTTGGTACGTGACTGACTGGATTTTATTGTTTTTATGGTTGTCGTTAAGCAAACACTGTGGTCATTGAGTGAACCAATATTTCACTAAGGGCACTAAGATTTGCTGAAAACCAGAAGTAAGGGCCAGTTTTGGGGAAAAGTGTCATAAGATGCAGTCAGGTGATGCTGCAAACAGCCATAAATGCAGCCATGTCGCTGAGTGCCTGAAATTCAGTCACATGACTACTGGGGGGAGGGGCTGACAATCAGAACTCCAAGTCCAGGATGTAACTAAACCCAAGGTAAGTCTGTTGTAATTAGAGGGCTACCTATACTCCATCTGAAGGCATCCTCCTCCCTTGCCTAACTTAGCCAATCAAGTGCACAGGATAATTTAGGGAGGATTCAGATTGAACTTCAGTTCAATTCTAATCTTTATTACGGTCAAAGACCAGCCTAAAAAACATCAATAAATAGCATTTTAAAATCTTGAAAGCCCCTCTTTAATGAGATTTGTGTGTAAGAGTCTCAGTAGTTTTGCGATTCCAAGGATGAGAGGTGTGTCTTTGGAACTGCACTGAGGAAACTTGTGCCATGCAATGACAACAAGTTGAATCAGCATTTCCAGAAATGACAGTGGGGGAAAGTAATAGTAACAACAGCAACGAGGAAGAAGAGGAGGATACGAAAAGAATGAAGAAAAGAAGAAGAAAATGAAGGAGAAGAAAACATCTGGCCAGCCACTTCTTGTATTTCTCTTGTTCGAATGCATGTTTTCACGTTGAAAAACTAAAGTCCCAAATCCACTGTCCTGCAGTTGTAAAAAAGGATGGTTTCAACAATGATTTGGCTATAACCACATCCAGGCAGGCCTCAGAGAGACATACTTACAATACCCTCCCCTCAACACATTGCTGGCTGCTGCCCAACGCCGCCTTCTCTGGAGTTATGATTCAGACCGCTCAGACTTACACACACACACACACACACGCACACCACTTTATATAGAGGGTGAAGTTAAGCCTTTGGAGTGGGGGAAATCATGCTCTCTTAAGGAGCAGGCAACGAGGAAGCCCACTGGATTATTACAAAGTAGATACGGCTTAGACAACTCTTAACTTACTCTGTCTTTGGCAGAAACTGCACTCCCAGTAAAGTTGTGGAGATAGTAGGGGAAACCTTCTCATACATTTTATTATTATTATTATTTTTCTTCTTCTTCTTCTTCTTCTTCTTCTTCTTCTTCTTCTTCTTCTTCTTCTTCTTCTTCTTCTTCTTCTTCTTCTTCTTCTTCTTCTTCTTCTTCTTCTTCTTCTTCTTCTTCTTCTTCTTCTTCTTCTTCTTCTCCTCCTCCTCCTCCTCCTCCTTCTCCTCTGTTTTTTGTTTTGTTTTGGTGTCGCATCATGAAAACCTATCTTGTGCTTTCAAGTTTGCTGTACCTGGCGTCAGGAGACACTAACACAGGTAAGAATCTTGGAGACTGAAATTTCCCTCCTTCTCTCTCCCTCTGAATATTGAGGACACCAAGGATACCCGGGAACTTCCCAAGACTCCCTGTTTGTCCCCATGTCTTCAAATTATTGGATCTTGAAGGGGATCAGGAAAAAAAGAGGACACACAAGCATGCGCAGAGGACAGAATTCCCATATCAGGTGAAAATCAGAACAGTTAGGTAATTCCGACTTGCTGCAGAAGAAGCATGGGTGCCCTTAAAAACTTCACTAGTAAGTGAAAATTGAAGGGACTTTAAATAAAGCTTTAACTATAGAGGGACAGGGGCTAGAACTATATTTTAAATACTGAAGAGTAGAAATCTGTCTTAAATCCTAGCATAGTTGGGTAGAAGTTTTTATATAATATCTTTTTCTTATTAGGAATGAGTAGAGGTTAGCTCTTGGCAGGCTTTTAAAATTAATAATTGTTTTCACCTAAATGCTGCCAGTTGTGGACTGCAAAATCTAGATGACCTTTAGTTTTCCCTGTTTCGCTGCTGCCAACTAGTGATTGTCTGGAGTATCGCGCCCCCAAAATGTATATACAGTAAAATAAGCTACACCAGTGTTTTTCAACTAGGCAACTTGAAAATGTGTGGACTTTTAACTCTTAAAATCCCCTGGCTAGCATGATTTGAATTCAAATTATATTTTAGTGATGCACAGATTTATACTCATGTGTGCACCACTTCTACTCTGTAAGTCTGCACTAGATTTTGTACGTTTCTAAAGAGCCTGGAGAGCATATCCAGAAGATTCTACTAGCAAACGGTTTAGTTGACTTTTTTTTTCACTTTTTGCCACCGCTTTCCTTTCATGTCCCAAATAGCGAGGTATCTGGCTGTATTCACCCAATATGCCATGCCTAATTCAATAATCAAATTAAATACATTGCACTATAATACAGTATTAAGTCTGATTGCCTGGCCATACATACATCTTCCTCTCATTTCAAGGCACTGTTTTAAGGACATCATTCTTGTCTTGCTGTCAATTCTCACATTCTCAAACTTGTCAGAGATGAAAACAGCTACAGCACTGGTATTTAGGAAGAGGAGAACTATCTTAGTCCATAGTGGCAAAAAATTAAGACTTTGCTGGCAATTTTATTAAAAGATCTAATCTTCCATCGGCTGCAGTTCACTTCACCAAGATGAACGAAGTAGCCAATTTTGACCAGTTTAAATCCTCCATCCATCTAGCCTCTCTACGCATCTGGTGAAGTGAACTGCAGCCTGGCAAAGCTCAGGCCTTTTAATAAAAGTGATTATTTTGGTATCATCAAAGTTTTTCCTGGCTGGGCTGCAGGGGAACTTAATGGTTCTGTGCATGGGTTTTAGCAGAGTGTGGGGTCACCATCCCATTCCCTTTAATTTGAAGAGATGCTGTGGAAGGAGGAATATTATTTTTTAAAATTTTAATATATTTACATCCCACTTTCATTATTATTTATAAATAACTCAAGCTGGTGAACATATCCCTTCCTCCTCCTATCTGCTGCACAAAAGCAATCCTGTGAAGTTGATTGGGCTGAGAGAGAGGGACTCACCCAAAGTCATCCAGCTGGATTTCATAGCTAAGGCAGGATTAGAACTCGAAGTTTCCCATTTTTCTAACCTGGTGCTTTAACCACTAGACCAAAAGCAGTTCTCGAAAGGGAGAGGAGGGATAAAGCTCTAGTCTCGATGTGCAGAATGCACGCATTTCAATCCTTGCATTTCCATGTGCGGGAAAAAAAAAGATTACAGAGTAGAGTGTCAGCTCTACTAGAACAATATTTCTCAACCTTGGCCACTTTAGGATATGTGTTGAAGTCCTACTGCCAAGGGAATTCTGGGAGTTGAAGTCCACATATCTTAAAGTGGTCGAAGTTGAGAGACACTAGAGAACAGCAACACTGAACATGAGGACTCAAAGGTCTCTCTTGTTATAAAGGGAAAAAGACAGGTAGTCCTCAAACTTATGACCATTTGTTTAATTATGGCGCCGTTGGAAAATGTGACTTATCACCTGTCACAGCAGCCCCGTCGTCACGTGATTGTGATTTGGACACTTGGCAACTGGCATGTATTTACAAAGGTTGCGACATCACGGAGTCACGTGATTGACATCTGTGACCTTCCTAGCCGGCTTTTGACAAGCAAATCAATGAGGTAGCCAGATTCATTTAACTACCTTAGCAAACAAAAAAATATGAACTTTGGTGTGACTCTCTTAACGACCACTTTGCTTAGTCACATTTTTTCCGGTCCTAATTGTGGTCATAAGCTGAGGATTACCTGTCTAAGAAAAATCTTCAAGGACTTCTTGAAGAATACCATATTCGGTTTCCTAGCATAATAATGATTTGTCATCACTTTATTATGAGATGGTTTCTCCACTAGCTTCAGCTCCTGAGTAATCTCTGATTTAGTACTAACCATGTCTGGCCCGATTTTATTTCCAAGTCCAACAAGGTGCTGCCCCCTGCTGAGACATTTTGCTTGGAGCCTCTTTATTCTTTTTTTTTAAATTAGTTTATATAAAATGCAAAAATACAAAAGAAAATAGGGGAGGGAGAAGGGAAGGGAAAAGTGTAGAGAAAAGGGGGAAAAGAAAGAAAAAGTGTTTCTTGTTTACTTTTATATAATAGTATAAACTAGCCATTTCTATAACTAGCCGTTTTTATAACTAGCCATTTCTATAACTAGCCATTTCTATAACTAGCTATTTCTATAATGTATTTAATCAGCAAAACCCAAAATTAAAGTTTCATTTTTTTCCACCTCAAGTACAAAGTCTAGAAGCAGTTTCCAAGTAGAAAGAAAAGTAATTGTGGGTTGTTGTTTTTTCTTTAATCAAAGCAGTCAATTTAGCCATCTCTGCTAACTTGGAATCTCTTTATTCTTATTCACGAGGGCTAGAAACTTATGTCTAAGGAAAGGCACTATAGGGGCAAAGCACTTGTTTCTGTATGTGAAAAGGCCATGGTTTCAGTTCTAAGTATCTATAGCAGTGTTTGTCAACCTTGGCAATTTTGAGATATGTGGACTTCAGTTCTCAAAATTTCCCAGCTAGTAAAGCTTTTGTGTTCCACATAAGCCAGTCCATGCTAATTTCAGAGAAAAAAAAGACAGCTGGTATCTTTCTGGACAATCTCAAATTGGCATCATGTGGTAAGTCAGTAAGTACCAGGCCAATGCATCCTTAAGATAACTCTATATACCAAGAAAAATAAACTCAACTGCTCTAGTCTCTTTTTGTAAGTCTGAAATGTTTAACTCCAGAAGACAATGCTCATCGTATCTCTGGATGATGTAGCGTTCTAACATTTTTTCCACCCAATCCATTTTGAAGATGGGCGGATTTGTTCCTCGAGTCCCCCGGCCAGCATTCTGGGAATGTAGTTCCACCCATTTTCAAGTTGCCAAGATGGAGAAACACCAATTCAATCTATTTCTATTGCACATCCATATCTGGGATTGGAAAATTATGGAGCAATCTGATAGTTTCAGCTATCTCACTTTTTTCCTTCATCTCTCCCATGTTGCTAAGGTGGCTAAAGACTAAAATGTTGTTTAAATCATGACCTGAACGTAGATAGGTCATTTGGTGGTGCTTTTCTGCATAATTAATTGCTCTGAACTTTTCCTTTCTGGTCAATTTTGGCCACAGACCAAAATCCTTTCTGTTTCCCTCACCTCAAACTTTCTTGTTTCCTTCTCATTGGCTTTCAATGAGATCCACAAAAATAGAGATTTTCCTGTTCTGTTCCTAGATGAATTATTTTGGTGGGTCCTTCCAAATTGTACTATAGGTAGAATTTGCCCACTGAGTGGACAATCTTAGCACAAACTTTGAAATATCAGTGGGATTGGAGAATTTTTTTTTTAGATTTTTCTGAAGGATCTTTTAAATCGGTGTTACTTTTCAGAGGCTTTTATGCCAGATCTGTCCACATCCAAGTTGATAGCTACATCGATCTGTGATTTATGACCAACCTAACTTGGGGCTACTTACAACCAAGATTCAAAATCCTGGCATTGTCCCCCACCCAAGTCACATGACCAAACTTCAGGCGCTTGGCAATACGGCTGCATTTATAGTCAATACATGACTGATGAATGCCTAAAATCGGTGTTTACTTCTAGTTATTGACAAACTGTGCCCATAGCAAACCATTGGCTTGCTTAACAACTGTGGTGTTTGCTTAACGACCATGTGGTCGCTTTACGATTGTAGCATTCGTTTAATGACCACCACAGAAAAGGTCATAAAATCAGGTCGACCACATGACTGATCCATTTTACATGTGTCAACTCATAAAACATTTTGTATACACATTTTATAGTTGGCAACAGAAAGAAGAGGGGGAGTTTGAAAGAGCAGGCAGCAGTGTGGAATCGAAAGTACATTCCATTCATATTTTCTTCAGAGACTGATTAGATGACTGAAGCTTCTGCCGGGCAAAAATCTAACTGGAGAGCATGATTGATGACTCTTGGCTATGGATGTTTTTTCGTTGGATGATACACCCAGAGGGGTGGTGGGGAAAGCAGGATCAAGGGTGACAGTGAATCACGTATCTCAGAGTTGGCTACACCCAGGTTAATGCCGGACATAGAACATTAACTCCAAATGAAACCTTTTTAGTTTTGGGAGTGTGGCTTGAGGCTCATGAATTAATTGGAGTAACTTCCGGAATCCTGACAACATGGACAAATGTCTATGGAGATTCTGGTTGTCCCAAAGCTTTTTTTGAAAAAGCATGCTTCGGACAATCATGATGGACAGGTTCCATTATGGTCATAAGTCCAGGATTACCTGTACTTGTGTATGGTCACACAAGAGCTAACAGCAATAGCACTTAGGCTTATATACTGCTTCACAGTGCTTTTATAGCCCTCTCTAAGTGGTTTACAGAGTCAGCCTATTGCCCCCAACAATTTGGGTCCTCATTTTACCCACCTCGGAAGGATGGAAGGCTGAGTCAACCTTGAGCCTGGTGGGATTCGAACTGCCAAATTATATGCAGCTGGCTGCAGCAGAAGTAGCTTTTATTACATCATGGTTTTCTCTGTTTAGAACTGATCTTGGTTTGGATACAAGCTACCTTACAGGAGGCACATTTTGATGCTACTAAAGGGAAGGAGATTGTTGTCTTTTTTTTTCTTAATTATAATAAGGTTTTTCCATAAGGGATGAGAAAATTCTGAGCCAAAATTTGAAATTCAGCACGGACTGTGCAGATTTCCACACTGCTTGTATGGGATGTTTCAGTGAAAATGTATTCCTCTCACCTCCCTTCCTGCCCACAGAACTAATAATATATTTTTGGGTTAAAAAAAAAAATCTCCCTGAGACAGCATTCAAACTCCCAAACCAGGTGCAGTCTTCAAAAGAAAAGGCCCGCTTTGAAGTCCAGGTTTTTTAATCTCTCCGCTTAACTTTGTCTGTGAGCATTTTTTTGCAAAGAGTTGAGCAAAAAACCTCTTTGAACAGAAGGTGGCAAATGAGCCGTCAACCCTGGCTTCCAGATGCTTGTTTTGGGAGGGAATTGCATTTGTATTTTTTTTTTCCATGCAACAACTCTAAAATTACAAATACTCTTGGCTCGGAGCCTTGTGTCTCCTGTAGTTGAAGAGTTTAGTTTCAAATATGCCCAGGTGTTCAAATTTTTTTTTTTTTTTTTTGCTGCAAAGTTTAGAAGCTGAGGAGAATGGCTGAATGGGAAGGCGAAAGACTGATGGAATATTTGTCCTTTCAGAAAGGCATAAAGAGTGGAAAATATCAAATTTAATGACAGTTCTCCAGCCAAGAGAGAGCTTTGGAGACCAAATCTTGAATACCTCCTGGAATCCAAGCTACTTAACTTTGCAAGTGGTGTGACATTTCCTCTTTTGCTTAAAAACAAATTAAAGACCACATTAGGGAGGTTAACTTCTAGCTGGTTTAACAAGACTATTCTGGATTTTTTTTTCAAACTCTTGTAAAAAGCAGAGCAAGAATTCCAGATCCTTCTACCCAAAGTAATATCCCATGTCTCGCTTCCTTTATCTAGCAGGGAAGTTTATAACTTTACTGGAGCAAAGGATCAAATAAATACTGTATATATCCACAAGGAATGTTATCTTGGAAAACAAGACAAAAATGGATAGGTTACTCTGATTGGCAGTCAACTCTTCTTGGTCTCCTTTCCTTTCCTCATCTCCCACCCCACCCCTTTTCTTTCCATCTGGATTTTGGACAATCGAGAATAAAAATGCAATTGTTGAGTTCTTGGTGTTCCCAGAATTGTTTCTTGAAACTGTTTTGCCACCAAACTAGGTAACAACATCAGGATGCACTGTAGTGATGGCAACACCTAGAATTCAACATTATAGGAAGACTACCAGATTAGAAGTGTATAATGATGAAAAAAAATTAGCAGTCTGGTAGCATGTTTACTTTCTAACAAATTTTATTGCCTCATCAACTTTTGTGAGCAGCAGCTCACTTCATCTAATGGATTAAAAAATTATAACCTGACCCTACATGCTTGGCAAGGAGTAAGTATGATGCCCATGGCAAAAAGGAAATTAAATAGGAAGCCAACATATTTTAAAAATGCTTTTATATTTACAGACATATATTTTAAGCTTGTTTAATTGGATTGTTTTTACCAGCTGTGAGCTACCTAGAGTTGTATAGATGAAATGGGTAGCCATACAAATTGAAATAACCGGCCAATGTAATTTATATATGTTCATAATAATGTACATATAAAGAAAGACTTGATAGGTGGATAAAAATGCTAAATCCAGTTTGAACATCTGGCTGACTGGGCGACAAAGCATAATACATTTAATTGTATTGTATATGTATATAGAACAATTGTATATGCATATGATAATTATAATACATTTGTGTATCCCGGTTGCAATGCCAAATCCACGCTAAGCATCTGGCTGACTATGCAACCAACAACAACAATTATTGTGGTATTATAATTGGCATGCTGGATGCCATACCAAAAAATCTTGGATAGCACATAGAAAATTTGCACATTGACAAGTCACTTGGCTTGGATCCACAGACATACTATGCTGATAAATTACAATATCCTAGGTTCTTGGGATGAACTCAATATGAAGGCTGACATTAACTTAAGAACTAGCAGCTGTGATTTCACATTATGATGTATATAATAATAATCAGATAATGCAAAGTATCAGGTGCTAGCAACATTGCAAGGGTACCCTCCTCAGCCACAAAAATTATCTAGCCATATATTCAACAGTTCTTTTCTCTTTTTTAGCTAGCCAACCTATTTCCTCCCTGAAATACAGCTACTCCTCGACTTAGGACCACAATTAAGCCCAAAATGTATGTTGCTAAGCGAAACATTTGTCAAGTGAGGTTTGCCTCATTTTACGACCTTGCTTTCCATAATTATTAAGTGAATTACTGCTGTTGTTATGTTAGCAAAATGGTTGTTAAGTGAATCTGGCTTCCCCATTGACTTTGCTGGTCAGAATATCACACTTGACCCCAGGACACTGCAACTGTCATAAATATGAGTCAATTGACAAGCGTCTGAATTTTGATCATATGTCATGGGGATGCTGCAATGGTCGTAAGTGTGAAAAACTGTCACATGTCACTATTTTCAGTGCCGTTGTAACTTTGAATGGTCAGTAAAAGAACTGTTGTAAGTTGAGGGCTACCTATATTCAGCTGGCGCGCTTGCTAGTCCCTACAGGGGTTACAAATGATGTGTAAATCAAGAATGTGTGTTGTTGTATAAGTGGAAGAAGCTGCTGCACAACCTGAAAAGCTGTCTATCCATCTGGCTGGCACATTTGGCTCTGGGTCCCAAATCGTGCAAGGCCACTCTGTAAACTATTAAGAACCACGGCCACGATTGGAATTAAAAGGTTATAGGCGAAGTTGAAGGAATCCATCTTTGCTGTGATGGCGATTCCACCATCTTGCCTACTGGCTATACCCAGAGTCGACTATTTTTTTGGGGGGGGGGGAAGCTGAAGAACGTGGGAGCGTCTGGTGCAGTGAGACAAAAATTGCAGAGAACTCTCTTGTAAGAAATGAGTGATTAGTTCACGAGATTAAGAAACAAACAGCCTTTTGAGTTAGCTGCCAGCTGGCTGGCTATGACTGGGTCGAGTAGCTTTTGGGCGGGTGTTATGACAGGGGGGAGAGAAATTGGGTTTCCCTCCAGAGTGGAAAGAAACAGCGGATCAAGAGTCCCAGACAGACCTCCCACAGTCCCTTCCTTGCTCTTCCCTCGCCCAAGCCACCCACCCACTCCTTTTCCAGTTTGTCAAAGCTTCTTCTCCCTTTTGGGAGCAGAACAAAGGTGGTCTGTCTAGATGCCCAGTCTAAACCAGGATGCTCAGCCCCGAGGAGACAGGGCTGACCTGGAATTACTAAGGTTCAACCCAGGAGCTTGTTGAGGCCCTGAGGCCAGAATACATGGTCTGCGGAGGTCAATGAGGCCATCGGGCACAAACCTTCCATTCTCAGTTTGGCGGTCTAGCCAGGATGGCCTATGATGATGTGTGGTTTGTGTCCATGTTAAGTGGAACCGAGTAGAAGCTAAGAGCTGGTTTGGTCTAGTGGTTAAAACACCGGCCTAGAAACCAGGAGACTGTGAGTTCTAGTCCTGCCTTATAAGGGCATGAAAGCTGGATGGGCGATTTGGGGCCAATCAGAAGGAGACTATGAATTCTAGTCCTGCTTTAGGTCGATCACCTGGAGCCAGTAAGCACTGGTCCTAATTTAGGCATGAAAGCCAACTGGGTGACAATCACTAGGAGACTCGGAGATCTAGTCCCACATTAGGGATAAAAGCGGGCTGGGTGGCTTTCTTCGCTCTAGTTTCTCTCTCAGCCTAATCTACCTCACAGATTAAAAGTTCTGTAGAGATTCTCAGTCATCCAGGTCCTGATTGTTCCAAATGTGCTTTTTCAGGAGGCAACTGGACTTCCTTTGTTTTTTTTTCTTTTGAAGACATTTCGCTTCTCATCCAAGAAGCTTCTTCAGCTCTGACAGGATAGTGGGGAATGGAAAGATTTATATTCCTTGCAGACAGCTGGTCATTTGCATCCTTTTAGAGGGTCATTGAAGCACTTGGAGATTTATTTGTGTCATCACAACGAGCCAGGAGCACTACTCAGGTGACCTTGAGGATATCTTACCACCAACGTGGAAGTTGACCTTTCCATTCTCTGAAGTGCCAGAAGTGATGCTTTTTCTAAGGTGACAACTGTTGCAAACATGCCAAGTTACTGTATGCTAAATCAGGCTATAATCCATCTTTAGTCTTTGAAGTAATAATTTCTTACGTCTTCTGGCTCCGATGTAGCTTGAGATGCTTTCATCTGAAAATGCAAAGGATGAAGACATGGCTGCAAAACTCTATTTTGTAACCCAGAGGAAATTGCAGTTAATTCTGATAGGAAAAACACTGAGAGAAACTCAGTTCTCTCTTTGGCATAAAGGGTTGGCTGGCAATGCAGACCGCAACTTTATATGTGCAATGCCCAACAGATGAAGTTAAACAAATGTAGCTTACTCCCGCCAAAAACAAATTCTACCATTCAGCAATGGAAATATTTTCAAATATTTACAGAAGGATAAACCCCTTTCACAAAATTCTTCACTAAGCTAATAATTTTTCACTTAAATTTAAACAAATATCAATCTTGTGATAATTTGTTATGAAGTCTCTTCATCAAAGGAAGCCTGGGATTGACAGCTCTATTCAGATTATGACCCAGCTAGGACTAAACATAGCCTTGGATATAGGTAGTCCTCGACTTATGACTGTAATGGAGCCCGGAATTTCCATTATAAGTCATGGCGATCGTAAATCAAAGCATCCATATGACCATCCCTATTTTATGACTTTTTTTTGCAGTGGTCATTAAGCAAACATGGTGGTATTTAGTGAATGTAATGGTTGTTAAGTAAGTCCATTTTCCCCAATGGGCATTTTTGCTGGAAACTGGGAGTAAATGCAGGTTTCCAACAAAAATGATAATAAATTGTGGTCATGTGACTGCAGGATGCTGCAAACAGCCTTAATGTGGTCTGGTTGCTGAGCACTCAAAATGTGATCATGTGACTATGGTGGTGTGTGTGTGTGTGTGTGTGTGTGTGAGAGAGAGAGAGAGAGAGAGAAAGAAATTAGAATCTGGGTAATGACAGGTCTTTCATTCGTTAAACCAGGTGTGTCAAACTCAAGACCCGTGGGCCGGATCTGGGCTTGGGGTGCTTAGATCTGGCCCACAGGGCCACTCTGGAAACAGCAAAGGACCGGCTCACGGTGCCTCTGCCAGCAAAAACGGGGCTCGGGAGGGCTGCCTGTGGCCCTCCCCAGCTCTGTTTAGACTGCGATGGCCTCCTGCAGACCTCTGCCAGTGAAAAAGGAACTTGGCTGCATGAGGGCTGCAGGAGGTCAAGCTGGCCACACCCACACTGGCCACGCCCACCCCAGACATGCCCACTGTCCCCTGAGGTCAAACTTTGCAATGTTTGGAGAACTATGGAAAATGAAGATGAATTTCATTCGAATCAGCAGATAAACTTAGAAAGTATAAGTTAGGTAGAGATATATTAAACGCAAAGCGAACATCTTTATATGTTTCCTCCTTGTGATATACTGTATATCTACATTTAGTTTTGTGTAGTTCTCCACATTTCTGCTTTGCTGCCGACCCTTTTCTCAGTCACAGTGTATTTATTTGTTTAAAACATTAATATAGCCTCCTATTTTCCAATTTCTCTTTCTTTCTTTCTTTCTTTCTTTCTTTCTTTCTTTCTTTCTTTCTTTCTTTCTTTCTTTCTTTCTTCCTTCCTTCCTTCCTTCCTTCCTTCCTTCCTTCCTTTCCTTTCCTTTCCTTTCCTTTCCTTTCCTTCCTTTTTCTTCTTCTTCCTTCTTTCTTTTCTTTTCTTTCTTACTTTTGAATTAATTTGTTTTTTATTTACAGAAAAAAACTTTAATTAAAAAAAAAGGGAGAATTCAGAGTTGTCTCCCTTTCTCCCTACAGGTGGGATCTGCTGGTTACAGCAAGGACGGGAAGCCAAATGCACGATGATTCTCCAGATGGGGGTTACTTGGGAAGAGTGTTGCGGCAACGGAAATACAGACATGGCCTGGTCAAACTACTCACACCCGGACAACAAGATCGGCCTTCTTAGGATCTTGGGCCTTGTGACCTGCCACCCCTGCAAAGGTAGAAGGTTTTGTAACTTGTTTTAAGCACTGAATCCTAATCAATCCTGTGAAGCCAAGAGCAATCTCGCCTAAACTGAAAAATCCCAAGATTTACCCATTACAATATTCTTTCCTTTGCTTCAGGATCTAGACTCTTCCTTTAAGTGGTGGATATCCCAGAATTTTGGTGCACATCAGTGTGTCTCAACCTCAGCAACTTTAAAACAACTTCAACTTTACTTCAACTTCCATAATCCCCAGCCAATACGTAGTAGTCTCTACAAATAATGCTTGCTTAATGACTGCTCAATTAGTGACCATTTGAAGTAGAGGTGGTATTCAGCAGGTTCTGACCGGTTCTGGAGAACTGGTAGCGGAAATTTTGAGTAGTTCAAAGTACCAGCAAATACTGTCTCTGACTGGCCCCGCCCCCATCTATTTTCTGCCTCCTGAGTCCCAGCTGATTGGGTGGGTCTTCTTTGGTTATCCTGCACAGGAGAACGGAACTGGAAAGCAGGTTAGTGGGGTGAGGAGGGAATGGGGATTTTGTAGTAACCTTAGCCTGCCATGCCCACCAAGCCACACCCTGCCCACCAAGCCACGCCCACAGAACCGGTAGTAAAAATTTTTGAATCCCACCACTGATTTGAAGTTATGACAAACGCTGTATTTGCAGCCCACATTTTGAAATCCTGATGGTCACAGACAGACATTCTGACTGTGATCATGTGATCCCATTTTGGGTGCTTGGCAACCGACTCACATTTATGGCCGTTTGCAGCATCCGGCAGTTACGTAACCACGGTTTTTGGCATTTTTACTGGTTCCCGGTGCTTACTTCCGGTTTCCAGCAAAAGCACTGCCCATTGGGTATAATGAATTCATTTAACAACCATCACATTTTTTTAACAATCATGGCATCATTTAAGAACTGCAGTATAGGTTTAATGACTGACACAAAAATGGTAATAAAATTGGCCTCCTGCTTAACAACTGCCAAGACTTACAGGTATAATTCTGGGCTTAATTACTGTCGTAAGTTAATATATTTCTTTTGGATTATACAAACAAGTTATAAAATGCATTTCAATCCTGAGCTACTGTACAAATAGTCTCCTTTATAGGTTATAAAAGTAGAACGAGAGCCTTTTGCTCTGCTTTTTGACTAATTAGCTGCATAAGCCACCGGGAAAAACAGCAGGTCCTCACTTAGTGGTTTTTAAACAGAAGCTGGACGTCCACCTATTAAGGGGCAGATTTCTTGCATTAGCAGAAGGTTGGGCTAGAATAGATGACCCTTGAGGACCCCTTCTATAATTAGAAGCTACCTCATTACTAATCTTTTCAAGTGGGTCTTCATTAGCACATCTATATACATATAAAAGCAAAATACCACTCACGCATCATCACAAAATCTCCAGACCCATAAAGCCTACAAACTTGAAATTTGGAACATATCTTCCTCTTGGCTTCTAGGTGCTCACTAAGAAAGGATTTTTTGAAATGACCATCAGGGCATTAGTATTTTCTATATTATTATTAACACGCTCTGATGCTAAGGAGCTCTACACCGCTCCCCACCTGAAAAGAAATCTGTTCCAAATGCAAAACACAAGCAGAGGAGAGGAGTTTCAGTTTCAGTTTTATTTGCACAGCCGCAACCAGCTTTAGTACAGACCAGTTAAGCTAAACCACGCCCAGGTTCCTTGCTGTCTCCTTGCTCACACAGCAAATACTGTTTCACTTTCCAAACAGCCCTCAACTCTCTCACACACTGACAGGACACTAGCCAGATGAATACCGATGGATGCTGGTAGGCAGAGGCAGAATTTTTTTTCCTTATTTACCTTCCCAAAAACTAAGTCCAACTACATAGTTTCGTAGCGAAGCACAGGTATCGAGCTAGTTTACCATATTTATTACACCACTCCCCCACTTCAATCCTAATCAGAAAGCAGCCAAATTTCTTTATTTTTAATTTTTGTATTTTTAAACCACCAGCCAATTCCCCCCAGCAATGCTTAGCAGCAATTAACTTCTAAGCTCATTAAACTTTACGTTTAATATGTTTTAATTTTAATGATTAAACTTTTAATGTGCAACCTTTTTTTTATACTTTTAACTTTATAATTAACTTTTATACAATTAATCTCCTAATTGCTTTATATTATTATAAAATGATTTTATAATGTTGTAAGCCACCCAGAGTCCCTTGTACAATGAGTTGGGAAGTAAATAAATTTAATAAATAAGTAAAAGTACATAGGGCGACACTTCCCTTAAATATGCAAAGGCACTGGGACTATTCCCACAGCTCAGGTTAGTGAAGATTTATTGGAGAAAATAATCAAAGCACAATACAAAATACAATACAATACAGTTACAACGGCACTGAAAAGGGTGACTTTCAGACATATGACCATTACAGCATGGTCCCCTCACAATACAGGAGGTAATCCTTGACTTATGACCACACAACTGAGCCCCAAATTTCCATTGCTAAGCAAGGCAATTGTGAAGTCAATTTGCCCCATTTTGTGATATTTTTTGCCACAGCTGTTACGCAAATCACTCCAGTTGTGAAGTAAACTGTGCGGACATTAAACGAATCAGGCTTTCCCCATTGATGTTGCTTGTGGAAAGCTGGCTGGATGATCACATGACCTTGGGACACTGCAACCATCATAAACAACATGCCAGTTGCCAAGCGCCTGAATGTTGTTCACATGACCATGGAGATGCTGCAAGTGATCATAAGTGTGAAAAATGGTCATAAGCAGAGGTGGTATTCAGCCAGTTCTGACAGGTTCTGGGGAGCCGGACAGTGAAAATTTTGAGTAGTTCAGAGAACCAGGCAAATACCACCTCTGACTGGCCCCGCCCCATCTATTCTCCGCCTCCTGAGTCCCAGCTGATTGGCTGGGTCTTCTTTGGTTGCCCTGCACAGGAGAACGGAGCTGGAAAGCAGGTTAGTGGGGTGGGGAGGGAATGGGGATTTTATAGTATCCTCCTCCTGCCCTGCCCATCAAGCCACTCCACGCCCACCAAGCCACACCCACAGAACCGGTAGTAAAAAAAAATTGAATACCACCACTTAGTCCTTAGTCACTTTTCTCAGTGCCATCATTAAGCAAATAGTTGTAAGTTGAGAACTACCTGTAATGGGAACACCACAGGTAAAAACTCCCCAGCTTCCTTTCCCTTTCCCAATTGTTCTCCCTGTCCAATCCAAGCTCTTTGACAAAAGGCTCAGGTTTGTGAATAGGGTATCGCTTGCTGTTACCCGAAAGGAGCTTAATGACAGGAAGTCCTCGACTTACAACAGTTTGTTGGAAGAAATAGCCTCTGGGTTCAGTTCCAAGTGGGGAAGAAAGACGCTGGAAACATGCTTGAAAAGAGGGTTTAATGGTGGACAGGATCACATGCTTTGGGTGAAGAAAGAAGGAAGGGCTGATATTCTGAGAGTGCAATTGTTTTATACCCTCTGTTGCCATTTGAATTGGAGCTTGTATTCTGATTGGTTATCAGATTCCCATGGGGCCATGCAGGAGCAACTCTATAGGCTGTCCTGAGTCCCATGCTTGGTTGAGCCTTGCTGGGTGATGATGTAATGGAAGGGTTTGGGGCAATTCCTATTATAGCTTTACCTGGAGTAGACCTTTGTTATGTAAAATAGACTGGCCTAGGCCAGAGTGATGGTCCATTAGCAAAGGTGGGGGAGCTGAGTTTCTGCCTCTCTGAGTTTCTACTTCTCTTTTTAGGGGAAATATTCTGCCTTTTTAGTATATCCTAAAATATTTCATTTTCCTAGGAGAGGGGTGGGTTTTAACTTCCAACAAGTTCATTTAGCAACTGTTCAAAGTTACAACAGCACTGAAAAAAGTGACTTACGACCACTTTTCACACTTAGGACCATGGCACCATCCCCAGGGTCACTCATGCGATCAAAATTCAGAGGCTTGGCCGTTGACTCGTGTTTTAGAAGAATTAGAATTAGAAGCACTTTATTGTCATTGTACAAGTACAGCGAAACCGTGGATGCACCCCAGCAACTGTTCGCAATACAATAAAACCAAAGCACTTAAAAATGAAGATAAGAAAGATAGACTACCCACATCTCCATTTGCAATTTGAGAGTACAATATCTACGAATACCTGTAGAACTTCCATGGAGGGGTGCAGTCTACCCTGCCACTTTCCCCCCACCTCATTTTTCCCTCCCGCACTCCCAGATCAATTGTCTGGCCAAGATAGGAAAGGCCCCTTTGGCCCTCAGAGATTCTCCCTTCGACTTCATCCCTGTAAACATCACACCAAATGTCCTTAAGCCCCTTAAACTGTTTCAACTCCTACCCTCAAAATGACACTATAGAGCAAGGGTCTTCAAACTTGGCAAGTTGTGGACTTCAACTCCCAGGATTCTTGAGCTAACATGACTGGAGGAGGAATTCTGGGAGTTGAAGTCCACAAGTTTTAAAACTGTCACGTTTGAAGACCCCTGCTATAGAGCACTGCACACCAGAACAACTAGACACAAGGACAGTTTTCCCCCCGAATGCCACCACTCTGCTAAACAAATAATTCCCTCAACACTGTCCAACTATTTGCAAAGCCTGCACTACTATTACTATTAATCTTCTCATCGCTCCTTATCACCCATCCCCTCCCACTTGTGACTGTATGACTGTAACTTGGTCGCTTGTATCCTTACGATTTATATTGACTGTTTCCTAGCATGATTTGATCACTTATTGTACCCTATGACTATGATTAAGTGTTGTACCTCATGATTCTTGACTCTTGACGAATGTATCTTTTCTTTTATGTACACTGAGAGTATTTGCACGAAGACAAATTCCTTGTGTGCCCAATCACACTTGGCCAATAAAGAATTCTATCTATCTAAAAAAAAGATAGAAAAGTGGGGGGGAACCCCTCAGGACAGCCCTTAACTTGGTTGCCGGCCAACATTCTCCCAGACTTCCAGAAAGGCCCACACACGCCTGCTCCAGACTTCTACGCTTTGGGGAAATGAGTTTTGCACACCTCGCCCGTCTGCTTTGAAACCCACCAGACAGTTTTTGCCTGGGGGTTCCCCAGTCACACAATGTACCCATTTGTCTCCCTCCTCCCCTGTAGCCCAACGAGGCATATTTCCCTCATCCACCCCCCCCACGCACACACTCCGGTTTCCCCAGACAGTTTTTCTTCTGACTTGTTTATTTTTGTTTTTTATGCCACGGAAGTGTCAGTGTGTGAAACAGGGAAGCCCATTGTCTGATAAAAAGCTTTCTCTAGGATTCTTTCCAGCCGAAGGTGACTCTCTTCCTTTTTAGACCCCTCTGGCAAAATACAGTTGTCTCATCGTGCAGACAAGGGGGTCCTCCTTTGACACAGCTGGGTTGTAACCGAGGGTGTTGGAAAGCACATCATGGGCCTGAGAATGATCCTGATGCAGCTACCAGAGGAGACAGACCTGATCCAGTGGACAAGGGTCAGCCTGTTGGTGGCTGGTCAGTAGTGCAGATTTGTCAAGTATGATGGGCTTGAACCTGGACCAGGAAAACCCAGGTGCAGATGCTTGTGTGAATGTGGAAAATATCCGTTGCAGTTTTGTTTTCTTCTGAACAGATAGAGAGAAAGAGAGAGAGAATAGAAAATAGACTAGAATAGACTAAAACAGAATAGAATAGAATAGAATAGAATAGAATAGAATAGAATAGAATAGAATAGAATAGAATAGAATAGAATAGAATAGAATAGAATAGAATAGAATATGGAATGGGATGGAATGGAATGAATGGAACAAAACAGAACAGAATAGAAAAGAAAGTAGAAAATAGAATAGAATAGAAAATATGGAATGGAATGGAATGGAATAGAATGGAATGGAATGGAACGGAACGGAACGGAACGGAACAGAACAGAACAGAACAGAACAGAACAGAATAGAATAGAATAGAATAGAATTCTTTATTGGCCAACTGTGATTGGACACACAAGGAATATTATTCATAATGGAATATTATAATTTATTATATTATCTAATTTATCAAGGAATATTATTTATAAAGAAAGCAACACAAATGATTTGTCCTTCTCCACTTCCTGAGATGCACCCCGACTTCTCGGTTGACCTTTTGTTTTTGTTTCTTCACCCAGAGTCCTGCGAAGGGGTGGACTGTGGAGCAGGCAAGGTTTGCAAAATGAAGCACAGGCGCCCGCAGTGCGTCTGTGCTCCAGATTGCTCCAACCTTCCCAGGAAGCTTCAAGTATGCGGCTCCAACGGCTTCACCTACCAAGATGAATGTGAGCTTCTCATGGCCAAATGCAAAGGGCAGCCTGACTTGGAGGTCATGTACCAAGGACAATGCAAAAGTGAGTGGTGCCTCTCTTCTACGGGTGTTTCTGATCTCCAGGCGGGGATCGCGAACTGTGGAGTCCTTGGTGGCCTCGGAGCTTGGTGGTTGCCTGGCAGAGCATCACTGATGACGTTACCTAGTTGGGTAATGAAACGACTACAGGTAGTCCTCGACTTACGACCACAACTGAGTCCAAAGTTTCTGTTGCTAAGTGAGACTGTTGTTAAGTGAATTTTGCCCCCTTTTTCAACCTTCCTTGCCTCGGGGGTTAAGTGAATCACTGCAGATGTTAAGTTAGCAACACGGTCGGGGTGGGATTCAAATTTCTTAACAACCGGTTCTGTGGGTGTGGCCTAATTTGTGGGTGTGGCTTGGTCATGTGACTGGGTGGGCACGGCTTGTATGTAAATATTATAAATATGTATGTAAATATTGATTTTTTTTATAAAAAAAGAGCAACTTTTACCAAAAGCACACAAAGCAGGCAGGCAGATTGAGTTGCTCACAGAATTACAGATTCGCTTAGAGATCTATCTTTCTGCCATCGGCTATCTGAGTCTGTCACATAAAATTTGCTTGCAAGCAAACTCACAAAATTAACTCATAACACACACCAAGTATGTAAATATTGACTTTATTAAAAAAGAGAAACTTTTACCTAAAAGCAGGCAAAGCAGGCAGGCAGATTGAGTTGCTCACAGTATCACAGATTGACTTTGAGATCTATCAATGTCCAATCGGCTACCTGAGTCTGCACTGGAAAGTAGAAGCTTCAGCCCTAAGGAAGGTTTGGCTCTGCTTTTAGATTAGCTAGAAAGCAAGAAATCCAAGGATTTCTTGCTTTCTAGCTAATCTAAATCTCCCGGCAGAGCAGAACAGCTGATGGGGGTGGGGGGAGAATGAAAATAACAACTTACCAAACCAGGGCAAGTTGGATGGCTCACATGCCAGGTAAGGAGTGAGTGGGCGCGGGGAAGGGGAGGGGCCAGCCAGTGGAGCGATTTGCTGGTTCTCCGAACTGTGGACAATCATACCATGCGTTTGTGCAGTGTTTGCAAGAACTCATCAGCTGTGCTGCTTGGACAGCTGACAAGTGCTGCGCTCCGGTGCACAGGGTTTGAAAATCCTCTTGTTTCCTGCTTTTTCAACCTCAGCTGTGCCGCGCAAAGCAGCTGAGGAGGGAAAAGCAGGGAATAAAGGACAGCCTAGAGCCCGGGCAGGCGGGTGGGCCAAACCCCAAATCGGTTCGGTGTCAGCTGCTCTTCGCAGATACCGGTTCTATAGAACCGTGCTGAACTGGTAGCATCCCACCCTTGAGCACGGTTGTTAAGTGAATCTGGCATTGCAACCATCATAAATATGAGTAAGTTGCCAAACGTCTGAATTTTGATCGTAGAATAGAGTAGAATAGAATGGAATGGAATGGAGTAGTGTAGCAATAGAATGGCATGGCATGGCACCTCCAATATATCCTGCAAAACCATGATTAGCATGCATGCATGCATGCATAAATAAATAAATAATAAAGACAAAATTATGTGTATTCCCACATATATTATATGACACAGAGAAACATGTACATGGCGAGAAAAATGAATCTTGCAAGTTTACCAGGCAGATGGCATAGGGAATGTTGACCTCATCAGAAATGTTATTATTTTATTGATTTATTTCTATTTATATGGCCTCTCATCCCGATACCCTGACTCTGGTCTTCCTTCTATTGTGTTCCATAGGAATGGAAGGGACTTCCATTTCAAGAGAAAGTCTACCTCCCGAGGTTAATCTCAATGTCTTTTTTTGAAACAGAATCTTGCTCCAGCGTGGTCTGCCCTGGGACCCACACCTGCGTGGTGGACCAGACTGGGAGTGCCCACTGTGTGATGTGTCGCGTTGAACCCTGTCCAGACCCCACCAGCCTAGACCGCTCAATCTGTGGAAACAACAATGTGACCTACCCTTCTACCTGCCACCTACGGCGAGCCACCTGCTACTTTGGTCAATCCATAGGGGTCCGGCGTTACGGAAGGTGTACATGTAAGTCTGGCTTCGATGAGGGAAACCAAGCAAGGCATTAGCAAGTTAAGTTTGCACCAAAGGACTGGAGATCTTTCACGTGTACCCACTGGGGAGGGGTAAAAAAAGTCAAGATGGCAGCCACCGCGGTCTAATAGAAACCCCGCCCCTTTTTAAACATGAGCTATGATTTGATTGTGTGGTGGCGACTACCATCTTGATTTGGGGGGGAGGGGGGGTGCTCCCAGGAGAAACTCCTTCAGCAGTTCAAAATTACTTCTGGATTTGCATCCCAATGTCAAAAAACCATGATTGTCCCAAATCTGGATATCTTATTTTACTCAAAACTGGGGAGCACCCCTTGAATTTTAAATTTAGGTGGAACAATTATGGGAAACAAATATATTTTCCAGGCAAGATTTAAGGACAATGGTCCACTGCTCTCAGCACCAATAGGCCTGCACCAAAGAAGCATTAGCTGGCTTATTTTGGGAACAAAATAGATATCCCACTGTAAAACAAGGGGTTCTGTCTGAGGCCTCAAAATGTAACCATACAAAAACCATCTAAAAATGTTCAGTTTAATATAGCATTTCTCAACCTCCACATCTGTAAGATATGTGGACTTCAACTCCCAGAATTCTCCAGCCAGCAGTGCAGATTGGGGAATTCTGGGAGTAAAAGTCCAAGTCCAACTAAAGTTGCAGAGGTTGAAAAACACTTAAGCAAGTCTTTCTCAACCTTTGCAACTTTAGCTGGACTGGGACTTCAGCTCCCAGAATTACCCAATCTGCATTGTATTAGTTTGACAGGAAGAAGGGCAAAAAGAATTGGTAGCACTGAACTTAATTCGGTTCATTGCCTTCAGGGAAGATCATGGAGAGGGGTGTAGAAAAATTAAAATGGAATCTGCAATGCAGGAGCAAAAACAACATACAAATTGAATGATTAAATGGATGTCAACCTTGCATGTTGATGGGTGCCACCTTGGCTTTTTTGACGTACCCTTCATTTATTTATTTGTTTATTTCAGTGGTGGGATTCAAAAAATTTTACTACCGGTTCTGTGGACGTGGCTTGGTGGGCGTGGCAGGGGAAGGATACTGTAAAATCTGCAGTCAGAGGTGGGATTTGCCGGTTCTCCGGACTACTCAAGATTTCCGCTACCGGTTCTCCAGAACTGGTCAGAACCTGCTGAAATACCAGCTCTGGTTTATTTGTTCAATTCTGATGGCTGCCCAACTCCACCAAGTGACTCCGGGCAGCTTATAATTCTGTATTTCTAAAACTTAAAAACATTAGAACATTAACTTCATCTACAAAATAAATAAAAGAAATGCCCTCAATTCTATTTTAGCTCTGATTTTTCCCATTAGTCTCTTGTAGGCAAAGTAGAGTCCGTGTCAGAAAAAAAAACCAGCAATGCCTCTTTAAAGGGAGGCCTCTTCACAGTGCAGTTCGTTTCAAAGTCAAAGCTAAAATCCAGATTCACTTAACATCTGTGGGCTCAACGGCGGTGATTCGCGTAACAACCGTGGCAAAAAAAAACCTCTTCTAAATTCAGATGTGATTCAATTAAAGACTGTCTTGCTTAGCAAATGGAAATTCTTGTCCCAGTTGCGGTCATTATATCGAAGACTGTCTGTAACGATGCCAGGCATAAAAAAATGACTAGAAAGGACTAATTTGTTCTTTCTTTCCTTCCACAGCTCCAAATAAAAACGCCTTGGACACAGATGATGCTGAAGAAAACTACATTTGAAAATCTATTTTGGGGTGATTTGCCTAATTCCTAATGTTCAGGGGCATTATCTGTAATAATGTGCAGACTGTACATTATATACCTGGTATTTATTAAAAACCAAAAGGAAAATAATCTTATTTATATAAATAGAAATCAGTGTAAGCTAGACATATATGCATTTCAATTCTCGAGTCACAGTTTGTACCAAGGATATCAGGAAAAAGGATCGAAAAAGTCAAGATGGTGGCAAGGACCAAGCAATCATAGCCCCACCCATTTAAAAGGAGGTGTTGCTTTGATCTCTCTGTCACTGCCACCATTTTGAATTTTTTAGTCCTGCTTCTAGCGGATGTGCCTGGTCCCTCCCCAAACCCCTTTCACAAAGATTTTCCTCCAACAGTGGGGAAAGGTTTCTTCCACTGTTCTAAGAAAAATCCATTTTTATCATTTCAAAAGACTGCAAGTTTGCTTCATTCAAAATCAGGCTGATCTTCTCTCTAGAACTCCCTAAAATATTTGATTTGTCCATTTTCTTTACCCTTGTTTTGTCTTGCTGTTTATTGCTGCATATAGCCTCGTTCCCAAAACTCCTAGCCTCCCTCGTTGCCTCATTCAACCCTCCTGTAGCCAAACTTTCTGCTTCAACAAGGCTTCAGTAATAGTTTTAATCTGTTTTAATTAAACATTCCTTTTGGATTTCTCTGTCTCCTTGAAGATGAACATAACTGGTAGTCCTTGACTTACCACCAGTCATTTAGTAACCAAAGTTATAATGGCACTAAAAAAGTGACTTATGACCAGTTCTCACTCTTATGACCGTTGTAGTATCTCCAAGGTCATACGATCAAAATTCAGGGGTTTGGCAACAATCATGTATTTACAATAACTGCGGCATTCTGGGGTCATGTAAATGCCGTTTGTTACCTTCCCACCCACCTTCTGACAATGGGGGAAACTGGATTCGCTTAACAACTGCACTTAAGAATTTCCATAACAACTGTGGCAAAAAAGGTCAAAAATCAGGTGTGTGACTCGCATAACGTCCATCTTGCATAGCAATGGAAATCTGGTCCCCATTGTGATCATAAGTCAAGGACTACCTCTATATTTTTACACATCTCCACTCAGAAAATTGGAAATCTTATAAATATTCCAAGTAACAGGACTTTGTTGTGGTAAATAGTGTGTGTGTGTGTGTGTGTGTGTGTGTGTGTGTGGAATTGGGAGGTATCACGCTGTTGATAGCCAGTTTTCAGTCAATTTTATCTATATATCCATTTTAAATTTGTCATCTGCTTTACTGTGTGTGTTGTAAAATATGTACATAGCCTCCTTTCACTGATCATTTAGAAATATTAGTCTTTTTCTTCATGTGGTTAAAACAGGCAACTTCTCTATTTTTGTGCTTGAGTCCCTGATTTTTTATTTTTTTTTATTTTGTTCCTTCAAGTCAGTCTTGACTCTGCTGATGCCTAGACAAGCCTCTACATTTTCCTTGGAAAGATTTCAGAAATGGTTTGCCATTGCCTCCTACTTAGGGCTGAGTAGAATGACTGGCCCAAGGTTGCGCAACTGGCTTTGTGCCTAAGGCAGGAGTAGAACTTCCTGTCTCCTGGTTTCTAGCCTGGTGCCTCAACAGGTAGATCACACTGGCTATCTGATATGTTTTACACCCCTTCATTTTATGTAGCTCCAGAACAGGGGTGTCCAACTTTGACAACTTTAAGACCTGTGGACTTCAATCCCCAGAATTCCCCAGCCAGCTTAATGACTGCGGGAATTGCTTCACAACCACTGTCAAAAAAAAGTTCATAAAATCAGGTTGGCTGGTCACAATCACAAACGTGCAACCATAATGGGCAGGTTCCATTTGAAGTCTTTACTATACGGAACTTAAACCAAAAAAACCCCACATTTTTCTTTAACAGAAGAACTCTCTTGTCTGTATCAAAAATAGGCCTTTTTGCTGAATTTGAACAATTAAGGGAAGACTAAAGAAATGCCCTTGTCTTGTCTTTTTGTTCTCTTTATTTTCTTTTACGTTTTTGACTGAAGGGGAAAGAACTGAGGTACTCTGCAAACAGGAACGGTTGGCTGATAATCTCCACTTCCCCCAAACTCCAAATGAGATTGTTTTATAACATTCAGAGCAAAATAATTGAAGCCCTAATAAATTTGTTCTTTTCCTTCCTCTGAATTTCTTGTTTGTGCAAAATTATTCAAGGGGGATTTGGATATTGTCCCAACATTGCAATCTACCTGACTTCATGGGAGCTTTTGCTGTGTTTTAATAAATCACCCCCCTATTTTCACCTGTAAAATCCTGATGGTTGCACAATTCAGTTAATGGGAAGTTGAGTCAAGTTTCTCGCTGAAATGCGTAAATGGTAGTGTTGTGGTTTGGGGTTGTTTTGGATCAAGTGTACGAGGAGCTACAACTCTTCTACTAAAGAATTTTGGTGGCCCCTATTTAATTTTTCTCAGAAAAAGCAACAGATGTGTCTTTTACCACATCCAGCTTGACAAATCATCCAGCCGGCAAAAGATTTATGGCTACCATAATTCCTTTCTGAAGCAATTGTCAAATTACTCCAGATGGAATGGTTCTGATTTAACAAAACAGGGAAAAGAGGGGAAAACAGGCTTCATTCAGGCCAAATAAATGGAAGAGGCAGGGAATTTGCTGTGGTCCAGCAGTAGTTACACCTCAAACAGGAGGCAGAAAACAGAAACACTATTTTTGTCCTAGTGAGCAGGAACTTACTAAAAGTTAATTTCTCTTGTGGGAAGTTGCAGCCTTCTGCCTGAAAGTATTGATTCATTTTGGCTCCTGGACTGATTGTGCCTCTTGCTGCTAGAATAGAATAGAATAGAATAGAATAGAATAGAATAGAATAGGTCGGAAGGGACCTTGGAGGTCTTCTAGTCCAACCCCCTGCTTAGGCAGGAAACCCTACACCACTTCAGGCAAATGACAAATGGTCATTTTATCTTTAAAACTTCCAGTGTTGAAGCATTTACAACTTCTGGAAGCAAGCTGTTCCACTCATTATGATTATGAATTATATGAGAACAAATTGTGCAGTCCAGCGCATTGAGAAAAATATGAAATAAGAATAAAAATTTACAAGTTATATAAAACTCCCATCAAGACCGAATGACAGAGTTGGAAGAGATCTTGGAGGACTTCTAGCTCAAGCAGGAGTCCCTGTTACAAACAGTTGTCCAATCTCTTTTTAAAGACCTCCAGTGATGGAGCATTCACAACTTCTGGAGTCAAGTCGTTCCACTGATTAATTATTCTCACTGACGGGAAATTTCTCCTTAATTCTAGGTTGCTTCTCTCCTTGATTAGTTTCCACCCGTTGCTTCTTGCCCTGTCCTCAGGGGCTTTGGAGAATAGGTTGACCCCCTCTTCTTTGTGGCAGCCCCTCAAATGTTGGAAGACTGCTATCATGTCAGCCCTAGTCCTTCTTTTCATTAAAGCTCTTCAAGGATGAAGCTTCTTCAAGACGTCTTCAAGAATGAGGCATCACCGTTGTAATTTTTATTAGCCTTTTACTGCTTCTTGTATGTGCATTGTACTCGCTTATACCACATTTGCAATTACCTGTGAGGGAGGGAGAGGGGACCTTGAGTCGTTCTTTCAATTTACAAGAGCTGCTTTATTTTTGCTTTATCGCCTGTAAAGCGCTTCAAACTCAATCTGGTGATTGTACGAGTGGACACAGCTAATAATAAACTGTCAAAAAGTTTCAAACACTCGATTATCTTTTCAAACTGGTTGCAAATGCAAACACCTTACTATCCTAGAACAATAATATTTGGCTCATTGATGTTTGGATATTTGAGAGGAACTCTTTCTTAACTTTGCAAACCGGCAGAAGTGATTCACCTTTAGGCTGCTTTCAGCTCAGCAGACTTCCAAGGCAGCTCAGCAGAGAATTAGGCTTATAAAAATCAGAGAATTTTAAATCATAATCTTGGTCAACGCTGGGCCAAGAGACTCACAGGGAGCCTACCATCATCAGCTTTGCTAGAAGAAAGAGATGCGAACAGAGATGCTACTGTGTCTTTTTTGCCATGTTACGAGGGAGGGAGCTAGCCCTCCCCTGCACGAGATCACGGCAGCGGAGAAAGCAGGATTAAATCCCTGAATAGTTTAATCTCAAAAGAAGCAGCTTCGCCGTCTGTTATCTTCTGCGTTCAGGATAAACAATAGAGCAATATTCTGACTTAATTGAGGCCACGGGACGAGACTTAATGGCCCTGGATGAAGTAGGTTAACCTATTTTAAACCAAAAATTCTATTTTAGTCTGAAATATTAAGCACATTATAAAACAGATTTTTAGTCCAAGATTATGGGGATGAAGTAGACTAAATTTAACCAGATTGGGCAAAGTCCTAGCGTCTGCATTCACACAAGTTAAACCTAATAGTTTTACACTCTTTCTTTCTTTTCTTTCTTTTCTTTCTTTCCTTTTTCTTTTTTCTTTCTTTCCTTTCTTTCTCCCTCCCTCCTTCCTTCCTTTCTTCCTTCCTTCCTTTCTTTCTTTCTTTCTCTGCCTCCCTTCCTTCCTTCCTTCCTTCCTTCCTTCCTTCCTTCCTTCCTTCCTTCCTTCCTTCCTTCCTTCCATGGTTGAATATACTATGTGAATCTAGAAAATGCCACACTTGCCATAACTAGATTAAGATGTTGTGTGAAACACAGCCATGGAAACTTTCTCTGGGAAGTTTCGGAGAGATTGGAATGATTAGATCTTGTTTTTTCCTACTCCGTTTCTTCCTCCCTCTGAACTGTGTCCAAGTAAATGTGACCAGATCTCTCTAATTTCCCTCCAAACAGTTCTATACATCTGCTCTTTCCTGGCAATCCGATTTTTTAAAAAGTGATTTTGGAGCACCCTTCAGCTAGAAAGGATCGCTTTCTAGCAGAGCCATGTGGATTTAGTAAGTGTACCAACACCATAGTGGGAAGCAAAGATCAGAATAACAAAATAACAGAGTTGGAAGGGACCCTGGAGGTCTTCTAGTCCAACCCCCTGCTCAAGCAGGAAACCACATACAATTTCAGACATGTGGCTGTCCAATCTCTTCTTTAAAACTTCCAGTGTTGGAGCATCCACAACTTTTGGAGGCAAGTTGTTCCACTGATGAACTGTTCTCACTCTCAGGAAATTTCTCCTAGTTCCAAGTTGCTTCTCTCCTTGATTAGTTTCCACCCATTGCTTCTTGTCCTGCCTTCAGGTGCTTTGAAGGATAGCTTGACTCCCACTTCTTTGTGGCAGCCCCTGAGATATTGGAAGACCGCTATCATGTTACCCCTAGTCCTTCTTTTCACTAGATTAGACACCCAATTCCTACAACTGCTCTTCATGTTTTAAACTCCAGCCCCCTAATCATCCTGGCTGCTCTTCTCTGCATCCTTTCCAGAGTGTTACCAGAGTTTCGTGACAACCAAAATCAGATGCAATATTCCAAGACATCCATTTTACCAAGGTCATTATAAAGTGGTAACTAACATTTCACAGGATACTACCACTTTACAACACCTTGGTAAGACGATGCTGCAGGATGAGTAGAGCAATTTCTTTCTTTTATGGCTCTTGTTGCCATGTTGCTCCATTCCAAAAGTATTGGAGCATCTTACAAAGAATACAAAAGGAACCACAAAGAATTAATAGAAGCAAAAAGAAAACCGCCCACCTTCTCATTCCCCCTCCCCATAAAACCTCTTAGTTCCAGTGGTTTTCCATCTTTCGTTTTGGATGGGGTTTAGTGTGGAATTGGGGAGCCTTCTGAACTCACAGCTCTAGCCTGAGGAGCAGGTGGCTGCCGTGTCCAAAAAGGCCTTTCCACAACGTTGTGCGGTGTGCCAGTTATGCCCCTTTCTGGATTAGGAGCAGTACACACAGGCATGCATGCTTTGGTTGCCTTTTCGGTAGATCACTGCAATAGAGTCTACATGTATCTCCCTTTGGAAAACATCCAGAGGCTACAATTGATCAGAATGGGCCAGAATTGATCCAGCAAACCATTTTATGTATTTTTTTTCTTTTTGCTTACAGTTATTTTCTGACATGCCAGAAACGGATCCATGCAAACCAGTGGTGGAATTCAAATTTTTTTTACTACCGGTTCTGTGGGTGTGGCTTGGTGGGTGTGGCAGTTGAAGGATACTGTAAAATCTCCAGTCAGAGGTGGTATTTGCCGGTTCTCCGAACTCCTCTAAATTTCCGCTACCAGTTCTCCAGAACTGGTCAGAACCTGTTGAATATCACCTCTGGTGCAAACAAGCGAAGCTCCATCTGTGGGATGCAGGCAGCACACAGAACCACTCTGGTCTGTGGAACAACCTCTCTCCATGGATCCTGTCCCTGGTGCCCAAAAGATTGGGGGGCTGCTGTCCTAACCTATGGCACACTGAAAAAAAAAGTTGTAGCAGTCCACAATGGGCAGAGTGGAGATATATCAAACCTCAAGAATGTTTGCAAACAAGCAGGATTGAGTGGTTTTTCTGAACCATTGGGTAGCAGTCATGCCTCATTCTTGAAGAGGTCTTGAAGATGCTTCGTTCTTGAAGAGCTTTAATGAAAAAAACATAATAGCAGTCTTCCAATGGGGCTGACATGTAGCAATCTTCAAATATTTGAGGAGCTGCCACAAAGACATAAGACATAAGACATAAGAATTTATTTGTCATTACACTGCAAGCGGGTGCAACGAAATGAGGTGCTCTTCCACAAGTAAAACTGGACAACACCATTGAAAGAAAAATAAAATTAAACACAACAGACCATACAATAATCTCTATACAATTTAAAAATGTAAATACCCCATTACTCTCAGCCATTAAATTCCACAAAAATCTTATGACCCTGCATTCAAAGAAGAGGGAGTCCATCTATCCTTCAAAGCACCTGAGGGCAGGACAAGAAGCAATGGATGGAAACTAATCAAGGAGAGAAGCAACTTAGAACTAAGGAGAAATTTCCTGACAGTGAGAACAATTAATCAGTGGAACAACTTGCCTTCAAAAGTTACGGTTGCTCCAATACTGGAGGTTTTTAAGAAGAGAGTGGACAACCATTTGTTTGAAATGGTTCAGGGTGTCCTTCTTGAGCAGAAGGTTAGACTAGAAACCTCCAGGGTCCCTTCCAACTTTATTATTCTGTTAAATCTAATATCCTAGGGGATGGATGGCAGCTTAAGGTCCTCCCCTCCACCTTTTAATTTTTAACTTATGTTATTGTTGTTTCTACCTAGCTGGTTTTAGTGATATATTGCATTTTTATATGGTATTTATGTTTTTAACTGTACACTGCCCAGACTGAGATGGGCAGTACCTAAATCTGACAAATAAATAAACCATGCAATCAAAGGTTTTCCCTTTTGCTACATACGTCATGACACACGTGAAGTTAGTATCACTTATTCTGAATGAGTATCTCTCTGGTGAGTTTCCATTAATTTTCATTAGAATCAGCTACCAAAGTAAACTTGCCTTGACAGGGCATTTTTCACATTTGGTCTTCAACTCCCAGAATACTTAGCAATGCTTGCTAGGGAATTCTGGGAGTTGGTACACACATCTTCAAGTTTCCAAATCTGAAAAACAGTAATTTTCATTATACGCTGAAAAGGGTGTCAAAAATATGTATTTGTGTGTGTGTATATGTATGTGTGTGTATGTGTATATGTATATATATATATATATATATATATATATATATATATATATATATATATATATATATATATATATATATATGTGTGTGTGTGTGTGTGTATATATATATATATATATATATATATGGATCTTTGTTATTCGGGTTTTCTCCTGTAAGATTGAAGTATCTAGGCAATGTTTGATGAAGTCTCATTCATCATCTTCAGGCTTGTGTCTTCGGCTCTGTGCTTCTCAGAGTAGCACAGAGAAGCACAGAGCCAAAGACACAAGCCTGAAGATGATGAATGAGACTTCATCGAAACGTTGCCTGGATACTTCCTATCTTATGCGGAGAAAACCCGAATAACCAAAGATCTACATACAAATACCCGTGAGAACCTCAGAAAACAAATATATACATATACATACATACATATACATATACATATACATATACATATACATATACATATACATACATACATACATACATACATACATATATATATATATATATATGTGTGTGTGTGTGTGAGTATAAGGCATATATATAATCACTATACTAAACTGATATATTTCCTCCCTCCCTCCTTCCTTCCTTCCCTTAGAGAAAGTACTATGTATATCACACATTGTTTCATATAAAGTTTTATTGATGAAATTTTAATTTCAATACAGTATCATCCAAGCCTATTTCCTTAGAAGTAGGTCCCATGGTTCCTGAGAAGTACTAACTTCAATAACTGTCATGATGAAAAATTGTATGGGTGTTGAAGTCCAACTTATCTGGAATTACTAGACTGAGGAAGGACTCAATGTGTGGGCATGCAGAAGTGTAATTTATTTCTCTTTCCAATCTGCAGTTGATTCTCATATTTTTCAGTCTGTAGAACATTAAATAACAGAAATGACAGAAATTAAAAACAGTTCTGTTGTTGGGAGGAAAAAGGATTGTAATTATATTGGTGGCAGGCTGGGGACAACAGCTGCAATGGCCAGATTCCCTCCCACCACCCACCCACCCACCACCCACCACAACTTACAAACATGCTTGCTCTCAAAAAAGAATAGCGAAAAACACAAATTTCAATTATCTTCGCTGGATGCTTGTTGACAAAAAACACCATTCTGGGAGTTACAGCACCCTCTGTTGGACAATATCATAAGAACTCTGCTGATGAGATACTAATTTGCAATTAATGTAACCAGTGATTTGCCTTAGCTGGCCATATTATCCCCCCACCCTTAGCAAGTGATATTCAAAGAAATGGATAGCCTCTGACTTGAGGATGTGTTAAACCAAGAGTCTTCAAACTTGGCAAGTTTAAGACTTGGGGGCTTCAACTCCCAGAATTCCTGAGCTAACATGACTGGAAGAGGAATTCTGGGAGTTGAAGTCCACAAGTCTTAAACTTGCCAAGTTTGGAGGCCTCTGTGTTAAACAATTGCTCAACAATCAGTGGTGTACAGTAGAGATCTTGACGGTTTTCAGTATTTTGTTAAAGTAAACAGCCAATTGGTCATCAATTAGATTTGACTTAGTTTCATTTCCTTTCTTTCTTCTTTCCTGCCCTAATTTTTTTCTCCAATGTTCTAGTTCCTTTCCTGCACATTGCATAATAATGCCTAATAATGCCCAACCACAACAACAACAGCCTTGAAAGATGGCTGGGTGACTTTGGACTAATCCCTTTCTCTCAGCCCAAGTCACCACAGAGTTGTTGTGGAGAAAATAGGAGGAAGAAGGAATAACAGATTAACAGAGTTGGAAGGGACCTCAGAGATCTTCTAGTCCAACCCCCTGCTCAGGCAGGAAACCTATACATTTCAGACAAATGGTTGTCCAATTTCTTCTTAAAAACTTCCAGTGTTGGAGAATTCACAATGTCTGGAGTCAAGTTGTTCCATTGACTGATTGTTCTGTCAGGAAATATCTCCTTAGTTCTAGGTTGCTTCTCTCCTTGATTAGTTTCCATCCGTTGCTTCTTCTCCTGCCTTCAGGTGCTTTGGAGAATAGCTTGGCTCCCTCTTCTTTGTGGCAGTCCCTTAGTGACTTAATGTAAGGTAGGGCTAACACAGCTGGACTGCCAAGCTATAAAGCAGTGTTTCTCAACCTTGATGACTTTTAAGATAGATGGACTTCAACTCCCAGAATCTCTAGTCACTATGATTTAGGATAGGGGTCGGCAACATTTTGGACCACCTCAGGGACCACCAAACTCATAATTTTAGATCCCAGGGACCATTAACTGGTTCTGTGGGCGTGGCCTAATTTGTGGGTGTGGCTTGGTGGTCATGTGACTGGCTGGGCATGGTGTGTGTGTAAATATTATAAATATATAAATGTTGAATTTTTTTATTAAAAAGGAGCAACTTTTATCCAAAATCAGGCAAAGCAGGCAGATTGAGTTGCTCACAGAATTATTCAGTGATCTATCTATCTGCCATCAGCTAGCTCAGTCTCTCAAATTTGCTTGCCTTGCGTCTGCACTGAATTTACTTGCAAGCAAACCTTCAGTCAGTCCTAAGGGAGGTTCGGCTGTGCTTACCTAGAAAGCAAGATATCCAACATTTCCTGCTTCCTGGCTAATCTAAATCTCCTGGCACAGCAGAACAGATGATGGTCGGAAAAAGGAAAAATAGCAATTTAGCAGGCAAGTTTACCGGGTAAGGAGTGAGTGGACAGGGAGGGTTCCCACGGGCCATGTGGGAGGTGCAGCCTTGTTTCTGCGCAGCCTGGGTTGCTTTGTAGGGGTGAGATTTCTCTGTGGCCCACCAAAATTTTCTCATGGCCTACCAGTAGGCCACGGCCCAGCAGTTGGCGACCACTGATCTAGGATAACTTATTCTATATTTTTGTTAGTCTCCATCCATTGCTTCTTCTCCTGCCTTCAGGTGCCTTGGATAAGAGGTTGATAAGCTCTTCTTTGTAGCAGCAGACCTTCAGATATTGGAAGACTGTCAACCCTAGTCCTTCTTTTTCTTAAACTAGACATATTCACTTTCAGCAACCATTCTTTATATCTTTCAGCCTTCTAGGTAATAGCCATCATGTAGAGTTGTACAGGTAGCCCTCAACTTACAGTAGTTCATTTAATGACTGTTCAAAGTTACAATGGCACTGAAAAAGTGACTTATGACCATTTTTCACAGTTACAACTATTGCAACATTCCCATGGTCATGTGATCAAAATTCGGACACTTGGCAACTGATTCATATTTGTAGCGTCTGGGAGTCATGGGATCTCCTTTTATGATCTTCTTACAAGCAAAGTCAATGGAGAAGCCAGATTCACTTAACAACCATGGTACTAATTTAATAACTGCAGTGTTTTACTTTACAACTGTGGCAAAAAAGGTTGTAAAATGGGGCAATATTCACTTAACAAATGTTTCGCTTCCAAACAGAAATGTTGGGTTATAAGTCAAGGACTGCCTGTACTCAGAAGCTTACTTGTAACTAATTCAACTGACAAACCAGAGGTAATACACAGCCATAGTAAGGTCTAACCATCACTCCTCATACTGTTGCATTCTGGACCAGTTGTTGCTTCCGTGGGGTATTCAGGGACAGCCCTATGAGAAGTGTGTTACAGTAGCCCACTTGTGAAGTGACCAGGGCATGAGGGGGAACTCAGAAGGAAGGCTTTTTGGTCCAGTGACAGTCAGTATGTTGGTGCACAAACTGGATGTGTGCAATGTCTTCTAGGCCACAGTTGCCACCTCCTCCTTTAGCAGAAGCTATGGGTGAGTTAAGATCTCACATAAAGCGCCAAGATTTCAGGATCCCCCAAGTGCTTTTGATCTAGCCTAGTATCAAGTATCTGGGGTAGACCAAACTAATAAACCTATCTCCCTTCCAAGTCCAAGCAAGCTGAAAAATAATGATAATTCATTTTGGAAGAGGGCTGATGGTAATGTCCTCCACCTTGAGATTATGGTGCAACTGAGCCAAGAACCAGGTCTATCCTGTGTATTTGCATCAAGTCCTTTGCACCCATGAACTTCTGAGCTGTGTCAAGCTCCAGCCAGCTGGGAGAAGATTGAAGTCCCCATGAAAGATCAGAGACTCTGCCAACCTGCTGATTAAATCCACAAATCTGGGGCCTGGAATTTTAGGCTTCATTTTTTTAGCATTGTAAAAAAGTGATCTGGCACTTTTAACACAGCATTCTAGGCCTTAAAAAAAAAAAAAAACTTCAGGATAAAATTTTTTTTTCATCTTCTTAGCCAAGGCCGTTTCTTTTGGTATGTGAGAACTTGTCTTTTCAGCACTAAAACAATAGAGAACTTATTCTGAAAGTCCTTGAATGCGCTCCCAAATTTAAAGAAAGATACAAACCCAGCTGGGAAAGAGTAGCAAAACTAATAAATTTGCCACTTGTGGAATGTTATTTAGAATTACTTGTTTTTCACTGCTCATTTCAATGTTTTTATTGTTTGATCTCTTGCTTTCTGACATATCACATATACCAAATGTATATATCATTTGTTTAAAAAGACTTAAACCGCCCCCCCTTAATGTTTTTTGCTTTGCCTGAATTACCTGGAGTCAAATTGAGGTGTGGGGGGGGACAAAAGAAGCCCCTTTGCAAAAGTAAAAGTCTCTTTCTCTCAAATTCAGAGATCAAATTCTTATCAGCTCCACTCAATGCCAGTCTGGTAATCCACAAAGCCAGCTGCTCCCTAGAGTCCAGTTTCCATGGTTATCTGAAAAGCAGACACTATGGAAACCCCAGTGACAGCTGCCACTTGTGTATCCAGCACAAGCTACCAGCATTATGTCCCCTGTTAAATATTTAAAATTTGGCACCCCAATGCTATAATCAGTCCTAAGCATCTCATTATCAGGTTCCTTATCCACATGTACAGCACCGAAGATATAATTTTGAGAAAATAAATATACAACAATCTTGTAATGTGGTACACTGCTCTCCTTCCCTGACTGCAGGTTGCTGAAGGAGTCAGTAACAGGGTTCATGATGGTACTAAGACATAAGGTTGCTGGTAAACAAGGCTTTGTTGATCAGCGTATTGTCTAAATTAATCCAGCCTGTTATTTTCTTTTGCTCTAGGCAAGATCAATGATTCTCAACCTCAGCCACTTTAAGCTACGTGGACTTTACATCCCAGAATTGCTCTAGATTTACATCCTATCTTTCTTTATTCTTAATGGGTGGTAGCATCTAACCAACTCTGGTTGCTCTTGAAAAGCTAAACTGACATGGTCAGTCTCTGAAGGGGAGATCACTTGGTCATGGCAAACATGAACTTATGTATCAGGACAAAAATCTTGGAGACAGGCAAAGTTGGGGTAAGTAGAGTCTCCAGGGCTTGCCAGGCTCCAGGGGATCACTGGATGACAGCAAAGGAGGCAGAAAAATGCCAATTATTGCACCTCAGATCTGGCAGCTTAGAATAATAGCATTGCACTTTTAGATATTGTAAGATTTCCACCCTAACCACCCAATAAATCTTGCTTCTTTTACAAATGTTCTCAGATTCACAAATTATCAGAGTTGGAAGGGACCTTGTAGGCCATCTAGTCCAACCCTCCGCCCAAGCAGGAGACCCTACACCATTCCTGAGAGATGGCAGTCCAATCTCTTCTTGAAAGTCTCAAGTGATGAAGCTCCCATAACTTCCAAAGGCAACTTCTGTTCCTGAAAATTTCTGTTCTTGAAATTTCTAGATTGAATCTCTCTCCTTGATCAATTTCTGTCCATTGTTCCTTGTCTGGCCTTCAGGTGCCTTGGAAAATAGCTTGACCCCTTCCTCTATGTAGCAACCCCTCAAATATTGGAAGACTGCTATCATGCCTCCCCTGGTCCTTCTCTTCACTAGACTAGCCATACCCAGTTCCTGCAACCGTTCTTCATATCGTTCTGAGAGAGAGAGAGAAAATATAGACTATTAGAGTTGGAAGGTACATGGGAGGTCATATAGTCCAATCCCCTGCAAGAACAGGAGACACTATACTATGCAGAGATGGAGAACTATGGCCCTTTTATGACTTGTGGACTTCAACTCCCAGAATTCCTGAGCCAACATGGCTCAGCATGGCTAGCTCAGGAATTCTGGGAGTTGAAATCCACAAGTCATAAAGGGGCCATAATTTCCCTACTCCTGCACTATACCATTTCAGACAAATTATTGTCCGGTCTCTTCTTGCAAGCCTCTATTGATGGGGCGTCAGATTTCATCTTCAGAAACGAGAAACTCACAATACCCCCCACTCCCCCCCAAAAAAGCTGCAACGCTCTTCTACATAACTCTAAGAAGCGCCTTGCTTCTGGAGGCGTGGTTGAGGCCTAGGCGTTGCCGTGGTAACCCGGGCAACGACTGTGAGGTAGGCCGCGGGCGAGCGGGGTGGGCGGGGCTTAGAGGGAAGAGCGCTTTGGCGGAAGCGGGCCTGGTTTCCGCTTCCGCCCGGGACTCGCTCTTTTCCGTTCGGTAAGGAGAGGCTGCTGGAGGCGCGTGGAGGGTGGGTGGCCGGGCCGGGCCTTGTGTCGGGGGTGGGACGGACCTGCTTCTTTGTCGGCCCGTTTTACAAAGCGTCCTTGCGCGATTCTCCACCCGGGAACAGCAAGACAACTTGAATACGCGTCTGTCGATTATCAACAGATACTTTTAACTAGGTTAGATGAAGTCGAGCTCGATTTCTGGGGGAGTTCGTGGACGCAACCATGTGGTTTCCCTGGCAACAGTAGGGGTGGCTGACCATTCTGGGAAGCTTTAGCCACTCCCTCTTTCGCCCCCACCCCTCCTGGGGCTTCCTGGTGGTCTCCCTTCCGATTTTGGTTGGGCTCAGCCAGAGTTGGGGCTGCCATTATATGGGTAGTATTTATTATATAAGTACAGAGATGGGGGATGCTTAAACTCTACATAAGGAAGGATTAAAGTAAAGTTATATAAGGAAAAAAGAGGTGTAGTTTTAAGATTATAGACAAATATATATAGATATAATACAGAAGATATAGCAAGAAATAGGATTGTGTAAGTCCATTCTCACAAAATAACATAAAAAAAGAGAATGGGCAATTTGTTAAGCAGGTACTACCGTGTTCTTAATATATTACCATATATGTGGGTGGGTATGTCTACAGTTTTTCAGGCAGTGTTCAAGTTCAAAATAAGGACTTCAAATTACCATAATTCCCCTAGCAGCAGGGGGAGTTAGATTGTGGATGATTAAATCCACACAGATTGCCAAGGTTGAGAAACACTGATCTGGATTATTTTTGTAGATCTAAATATGGATAAAAAGGCACAAATGTAAACATTGTAGAAAAGGAGGAATTACTACATAAATAGAGAAGTGTATGTGGGTTGTGGTGCATACAGTGATGTCAGAATTGGGTTTTATTGCTATCAGATGCTACCGCCTCCTGGGCAGGGGGAGGAAGATTTTTTTATATTAAAAAAGGGCCTTGATTCACTTGTCACTTCTCTACGTTCTCCAGGTAACCAGCTGCCACAATGCAGATTTTTGTGAAAACCCTCACCGGCAAAACCATCACCCTTGAGGTGGAGCCGAGTGACACAATTGAAAATGTGAAGGCAAAAATTCAGGACAAGGAAGGTGAGCATTGGCCCTGAGATTAAATACCAACCTGATGGAACAGCTTGCCTGTTTCCAGGAGACAGATGGATTGCCTGCGCTGGAGACGTTCCAGAGTTGCCATCTGGTGAACTGTGCTGTGGTGGGAGCTAATTGGGCTTCTGTATACATTAAAGATGAAAACAGAGCTTTGCCAACTGAAATGGAGCTTTACTTTTCAGATTCCTGTGACCAAAATGATTATTTATCCCTTGCCATGTGGTTGGGGTTGTTTTTAATCAAACCTTGTCAGGGATACCACTTGTTGGGGAAGACTGGAAAGAGTCATGACTGCTGGGGCTTAAAAAAGATTGACTTCTTGCTTGATTGTACTCTTTCTGATCTGTGTATTCTCTGTTCCAGAAAGAGTTACAGGAACGTTTTTTTTTCTAGACTGTGACTTCTATAATGGATAAAATCTGTAAGAAAGCAAAATGATTTGAAAAGACAGCCAAAACAAATATTTGGGCAAGAGAATGTTCTTTAATTCAGAACTTCCATAGATAAGCTCAGGCCCAGACTATCATCTTCCTGACTTTAAAGTAATGTAGAGAATTTCTCAACAAGGTCTTGGGATAAAGATCTTAAGAAGCAGACCCACTGATTCATATGTGTTTACATCCTTCTGTATACAGTGAGAAGCAAGGTGGACTTTAGAATTGGAGAGAGATAGTTAACAGCCAAGACTTTAGTCTGTAGAGATTCTCAAGTCATTCAGGTCATGCTTGTCCCAAAGATGATTTTTTTCAAGAGGCAACTGGACTTACTTGTTTTTTTTCTTTGAAGACATTTCACTTCTCATCCAAGAAGCTGTTTCAGCTCTGGCAGGATAGTGGAGAATGGAAGGATTTATTTTCCTTGTAGATAGTGGGTCATGTGCATCCTTTTTAGAAGGTCATTGAAGTACTTGGAAGTTTATCTGTGTCCTCAGGGCCATGGCCAGGATTTTGGGTCCTCAAAATTTTGGAGTTCTTCCATCTTTACTATGAGTTCCTTTCAGATTCCTCCTATCTCATTGTGTAAGGATGTGGGAGTGTCACTTTTAAACATACATTTTCAGCATGCTACTAAAGTGCAAATATTCCCTTGAGAGGTACAACATTGTTGAAACTTAGAGACTTCTGCTTGGTCATAAGCAAGCTATGCTTTCTCTTCCATCGCATGCAGAAAAATAATTTTAAACTTGTCTTGCCCAATTGTTAAGGTCCATCCATGGTCTAGTGCAGCTTTACTTGAAAGAAGGAACTATGTGAAACTGGTTGGTTTTGTCTAAATAAATACAAATATCTCCCATGTCTGCCTTCGATAATTGACTTCCATACAACATCTTTGTTTTGTAGGTATTCCTCCTGATCAGCAGCGTCTGATCTTTGCGGGAAAGCAGCTGGAAGATGGACGCACACTCTCAGACTACAATATCCAGAAAGGTATGGTGCTTACTCCTCCTCCATTTAGAGAAGGTTTTCAATTACCCTTGGTTGGTTATATGGGGCATCATATCTACCAGAAACACACATACAGATCAGCTGAATTTAAGACAGTTTCAGTGCCTCTTCCCTCTAGAAAGAACCCCTTGCAGCTGGTAGAAAAGAGGGGGCTTTTATTTTTAATTTAAATATTTTAGGCAATCACAGTCTTGATTGTTTCCGAAGGATGAATACAAAAATGAATTTGCTACCATGACAGTTGAAATGAGAGTCTCATTTCTGACTAGGTAGACTCCAAGATACAGTCAGCTATTGAGGTGTGCTGAAATTTCCACCTACTTGATTTAACATTCAAGAATAATGTTGCTTAGGGATGACAGGTTAGATCATGGGCAGGATAAATGGATACTCCCATTGACCTTGCTGTGTTTTCTTCTGAGAATATTTAAATATTCTTGTTTTTCACATGATACTCATTATCGTCAGCATAGGGCTAGGGTGACTGGCAAGACTGAAGGATGACAGAACGTCCTGTGTGGCAGGGAGCTTGGCTAGCAACTGCAGTGTTTCTGTTTGTCCAGCTGGCTGTGATTTCACTGTCGATCTCCAAGCTCACTGCCAGAAAAAGATACTTTCTGGCCCTGGATACTTTGCAGAGCTTAATATGGAACATGGAACAATTGAAGGACATTTTGGGTTCCATGTTCCTGGGGTTTCCAGTTTCTCCTTGGCTTCTGGTGTCTGGTTTCTAGAATGGCAGATCCCAAGTCCCATTAATCTTGTTTCTGTCTTTCTCCCTACCGAAGAGTCCACCCTTCACTTGGTTTTGCGTCTTCGTGGAGGAATCATTGAGCCTTCGCTCCGCCAGCTGGCCCAGAAGTATAACTGCGACAAGATGATCTGCCGCAAGTATGTCCCATGGCGTGCGCGGGCGGTTCCAGGAAAATGGTGCAGGCTCTTACGTATAGTCCTCAACTTACCGCCCAATCGTTTTTTCCAGGGGTCATTAAGCAAATCCATTTTACTCAATGGGTGGTTTTTTTGCTGGAAAACATGATCATGTGGATTGGGTTGCTGTGGCGTAATTTCAAAATCAGATATTGAATAGCTTTTTGGGGAGGTTCAACCTGATTTTGGATGGTCGCAAGCCAAGGACTGCTTGCATTTTTACAGCTTAATTACAATAGCTGTGACAAAAAGTGAAAGGCAGTCATTTTTACTGTACTTCGGTTTGGGTTCTGGACAACACCTTCATCAGTAAAATCATTCATTTTTAATCTTTATTACGGTTATAGAGCAAGTCAGTAAAATAATCTTGTTAGGGTCTGCTTTTCCTACCTTTGTATCTTTTGCAAACCCATAACATTATACAATCCAAAGGTGAAAGAGCACTCAACTACCATCAAGAAGGCGCTCTCAGCCTTTCGATGGTCAGCTCCATGACACTCTGAATTCACCCACCCTGGACATTAACATCTGAACCACTATAAGTCCATGTATTTGCCATACGCTAAATAAAATAAATATACAATCCAAGCTTAATTTCTTGCTCCTGATAGTGGGCAGAAGTTGCTCTCTAGAAGATTCTACTAGGGAGTGTGAACAATGAGGCATCTTGTTTATTTCCAGCATTCAATTCTTGGTGGTAGATTGTAAGGGTTGCATCAAGCATTTCAAATTCAAAATGCCCCATTTTATAACTTTTATAGTTGATGGGAGTTATATTGCAACATATAAATCTCCCCTTCCTCCTCCTCACTTCCAGAAATGCTCTGAAGTTGAAATGGTGTTTCAACTTTGAAATAAAGACCCTTAGAGCTTGGGCAGTTCCAGGATTGATATAGTGCTGGAATATTTCCAGTGGGGACCAGATAAGCCATTTCAAACTTAATTCAAAAACAACTACTGGCAGGTTATTTTTGAACACAAACCTTGCATTGTGTAGTGTTTGTATTATCATGCAATAAATAAAGATGGTATGCATTTAGGACAGGCGTGCAGAAACTAAAAAAAAAAAGCATCTTACTGTATTTTCGACTTCATTTTCTCTCAAGTCTGGCCAGATAAGTCAGGGATGAGCAGCTTGGGTCCAGCACCAGTGGGAGGACCACAGTTTACTTAACCTTAGCTTGAAAGTGTGGGTCCCTCTCCCATTGGCTCATCTGTGTCACACCAAGGCAGGAGCAGTTTCTGCAATCACAGTTCGTCCCCAGGTGCAAAACTGGAAGGTCCAGATGCTTTAGGGACTAGATTATTGACCTCACCAAGGATTTTATTTATAGGGATAAAAAGAAGAGAGGTTCTCTTGAGCTCCTGGAGAAAACACACAATGTAAAACTAAAATTAAATACAGGTAATCCTGAACTTATGACGACAATTGGGGCCGGAATTTGTTTTTTTTTTTAAACAAGTTTTATTGATTTTACAAACAAACAAACAAGACAAAACATCATTAAACATTAAAAACATAAAACCTCTTTCCATTGTAGATCCTTACAAGGCAGGTAACATATTGCTTTATATCACATACTTATAATTTATCCCATTTCCATATAAACACGTAAATTCCCTTTACCAAATTCCACATTGTTTCTCTTTAATCATTATTCAATCATATTTCCTTTCTGATTTATCTGCTATCCAGTCATCAACTTTATATTTCCTCTGGCTTGTTTATAATTATTCTCATCTAGTCTTCTTCCGAGATTTTATTATTTAATTCTTAATTAAACACACACACACAAAACACAGACATAAAAACATAAAGCTTTCTTCTAAAAGTAACGACCCCAGATTACCTCTTTTTTGTATGGACTCAGTTGTATTCACACTTTTCTTATATACCATTACCCATCTTATTTACCATTCTATATCTATTATATAACTCCTCTCCACTTTTGCCTCATCTTAATTCTGTTTTATATATTTAATCTTGCTTTTTTTAAAAATATTTTTATATCTTTTGTCCATTTCTCCATTTACATCTGTCTCATTTCCAATTTAAGAAAGAATAGTTTCCCCTGGAATCACTAATGGAGTATGATGCCTTTCTATCATTCCCTAAGTTAAAATTTAAAATAACACCTAAATCCCAATCAGATTCTGCTTAGTACATTCTACTATTTCAAAAACCAATACTACAATAATAAATCCATAACAATCAACACATTAATCCATTAAACTCTATATTCAAACTAATATTTTAAACATTCCTTTAGTATTTTATTAAAACTTATTATCCTTCATTATTAAACCTTTTAAGGTTATACCTTGATATTTTAGCCTTTTATTAGATCTTAAAAAGTTCTGGTTATCTACTTATAATACAAATACCACTATTACAATACTCATGTGTACTTTGCAGAATCCCCCTTTTTTTAAAAAAAAACCCATATATTACCCATTATCCCTGAAAAAAATTTCCTTATCTCCATCTTGTCTTATATCTTTGTAACTTTTTCCCCCTTTTCCCTTTCCTTCTTAGCCCGCCTAAACTTTTTACCCCCTCCTCTCAAAACCTCTGTCTTCTTAATTTCCCTTTCTGCATTCCTCTTTCCTTTTGCTTTCTAGCATTCTGTTGTTTTTGCATCTTCTTTTTCTCTTTCATAAATATTTTTTTATTTCTTAAGTCCTTCCTTTTCGCTCCTCTCTTTCTCCTTTCTTTCTTAGTCACACTGTTTAGTTCATTAAAAATGGCTTCTTCTTCCTCGATTTCTTCCAGCTGTTGTTTAATTTGCTGACACATAGCAAGCGCCATATCTAGGAAACAAAGGGCTTCTCCCATAACATCTTTGCCTTCTTTCTTTGTTTTTAGATAGTTTTTTTAGTTCATCAAGAGATAGAGCCATTTTAAAGTTTCTTCTTCTCTTTCTGTATCCTCTTCTTAAACCAATCAGTTATTTCAAGGCTTAAAACAGTTCCCAAAAGTCCCAAAGTCCCACAGTCATCAAACAGTCCAGGCAGAGTAGAAGCTTCTTCTTTTTACAGTTTCTCTTCTAGGGGTGAAGTCAAATTAGGGAAAGAAAATTCTCTTTATCTTCAAGGCATCTCCTCCAGCAAAGTCTTAGAGTAAAAATTTGTTTTCCCAAGCCTCTCCCTTCCCACTTATAACAAAGGAGTTTAGGTTTTACCTTCTACCAAAAGGCTGGTTTCCCTTGTCCATTTGTTAATTCCATAGGGGAGGGAGAGTAACTTCCCCTTTTCGTCACTTTTCTTCGCAGCTGAAAACATCAATCGGGGACATTATAGCTTCCAAGTCATTACTTTCCCAGGTGTTAAATATATCCTTAAGGTCCCAGTTCGACCAAGAAAAAACTTTCTTTAAAAAAAAAAACTCCTTCTCCCTCCTGCGCATTCTTTATCCAATTGCCGGCTTCTTTATGGTGGCCATAAAAGACCACCGCTGGAACCGTCTTGAGAAAAGGGGTTATTGCCGGCTGGGGGGGAGGTTGCGTGCCCCTCACCCCCATCCGGATCCCCCCTCTCTTCAGCTGCCCCAACAGGGCAGCCTTAGCCTCAAATCCGTCAGAATCGGAGGCACCAGGCGGCTAGCACAGCAGGAATCGCAGAGAGGCGAATCCTGCTTTCAGCAAAGCCGACAACCGGAAGTCGGGGCCGGAATTTCTATTGCTGAAGTGAATTGCTTCTGATTTTATGATCTTTTTTGCGATGTCTGTTAAGTGAATCACTACAGCTGTTAAGTGAATGATGCAGTCATTAAGCAAATCCAGCTTCCTGCATGGACTTTGCTCGTTGGAAGCTGGTTGGGAAGGTCTCAAATGCCAATCACATGGCTCTGGGATGCTGCAATTGTTGTAAATACATACTGGTTGTCAAGCATCCAAATTTGATCACACAACTGGGGATTCTCCAATGGTAATAAGCGTGAAGACCAGTTGTAAGTCACTTTTTTTTCAGTGCCGTTGTAACTTTGAATAGTCCCTGTGCCAGGGACACCAGTAACAAGACTTCCTCTCGGGGTTGTTTCCCCCCCTCCTCTCCTTCTAGATGCTATGCCCGCCTGCATCCCCGTGCTGTGAATTGTCGTAAGAAGAAATGTGGCCACACCAACAACCTGCGCCCAAAGAAGAAGGTCAAGTAAAAAGAGCATGACGGGAACCGCCACCATCCCTTCTCCTGGTACCAGGCTGTGGTGTACCTTAGGCAACTCGATTCATCTTCCCTCCTCTCGCGGGAGGCCATTTTCCCCCTGCCAGTTGGAATAAACATTCAGTGCACCAAATTTGTCTCTCCCTCTTCATTTTATTGCCTGAACCGCAGCTATAGGTTATCTGCAAGGCCTCCAGGTGGTAAAAGAAATAAAGGGAGTGCTTTAGTTATTGTCATGCCCCTGTTGGAGGCTGACTCTGAGGGAGAGGAGGAACAGCCGACAGACAGACAGGGAGTGTGGGTGTGGCTCTGGGGGTTGAGGAGGAGGCTGGGGAAGGGCAGAAGCCGGCTGGGCAGTCAGAGGAAGACCCAGGCCCATCCCCTCTCCATGCTAGGGCACACAGGGGGAGAGGATAAGGGAGAGGCCATGGTGGTCTATGGGGGAAAAGGCCCATAGGAAAGGGCCTTGATCCTCTTTATGGGCTGCAGCTGTGAGAACTGGTTAAAAGGACAGACGTGTGTGGGCCAGTGCTGGAAACAAAGTGTGGAAATACATCGTTCCTCTCTGAATTTGGCATCCTTCCCAGTGTGTGTTCCGATATCTATGGACGTTTTCAAGCCCTTATCTGGCCTGGTTTCCTTAATTGCTTCAGTATAGTTTGTTGTTTTTACTCTATAATTTATAGGCATTTTTAGTTTAAACGGCATTTCCTCCTTTTCGTAACTGCTTGTGGGGGAGTTTTTTTGTCTCGTCAAGGATATTTGGAGCTTGGAAGCAAAGTGAAGGAATAAAAGGGGCTTCACCTATTTTTGTGACTGTGTTTATTTTGTATCCCACCCTGGGTCATCACACTTATGACCAGTTACTTAGCAACTGTTTTAAGTTACAACAGACCTCCCCAGATCTATTTCTGATCCAGACTCAGAGTTATAATGGCTCTCCTTCACAGCCTTCCCCCCTTCTGGTCACAAGATCACATTTTTGGGCAGTTGGCAATTAGCCCTCTTACGGTTATTTGTGTCATTTGGTAGTCACATGACTGCAATTTACCACATTATTTCCAGCGCACTGATGATGTTACCAAGTTGGGTAATGAAACGTCTGCAAGAAAACCACCAGACAGCACTAAGAACCCCACAGAAACTGATATTCAAGGGGGGGGGGGAGATAAGGAGTATGGGGTGCCTTGGTAGGGTGGGGGGGGGGCCTGGGGTGGGGGCTGGTACAGGTTGCAGGTGAGAGTCTCTTCGCTCAAAGGCTGAAAATCTTCAGATTTTGGCTGGGAGATTTTAATTTCTGAGTCGAGTTTCTGAGAGTCTTCCCCCCCCCCCAACCCCCCCAACTGAGATATCCCACGCCCCTTACCTGGAATCCTGTCTGCTTAACGACCACAACTGAGAATGCTGAGATTGAAGTCAGCAAATTGATCACATGAGCCATAATGTTGACATCTTAATAACCACAAGATCCTGGCCCCCATTGTGATCGTAAGCCACCTGTGGGTGGATAAAAATGCCAAAATGTCCAGACATGACTGTCTGGTTATACAAATAATTGGAATAGTAACAACAACATAATAAAAATATGAATATTTGGATGCTTTTACTCAATGGGCGGAGGAGCTGAAGTGCTAACGAGCCATATTTCACGTTTGCTAGTCATCCGCAGGCAGCCTGTTCTAAAGCCAGATCAACGATTTGTCATGAGTCCGCCTGGCCGGCAGGGGGCAACAGGGAACCCTTTTAACAAAGATTCGGGCTCATACGGGTTACCCGGAAGGAAGGGCAGATTGTCTAAGAAGAACGTAGACTTTTAAGTGTAGAAGAGCCTCATCACTTGTTTTGCTTTATCGCTTTCAAGATAGTTTATTTCTTCCGTCCCAGGGAAGACCGTGAACTCCTTGAAGGACTTGGAAGATTTAAAGCCGTGACATTGAAACAGCAGTTCGGGAAATAAATCAAATCCTTTTGAGCCCCATTCTCGTTTACTGAGCAAACACACCTTTAAAAGCAGGGCTCTCCAAACCTGGCAGCTTTAAAAGACCTGTGGACTTCAACTCCCAGAATTCCTCAGCCAGCAAAGCTGGCTGAGGAATTCTGGGAGTTGAAGTCCACAGGTCTTTAAAGCTGCCAGAGGTTGGAGAGCCCTGCTTTAAAAGCCACGTGGACGTTCCGCTATGTTTCGCATCTGCACACCGTTGGCCGCCGTTGTGGGCGTTAAACAGTTAAAGCGACCAAGCCTGAACAGATGCTCAAAAGAGTTCCTTAAAGACAGAGGGGGTGGGGACCCAATCCCATTTAAAGAATTCAAAATAGCCTCGTCGGTCTTCGGGGCTTGCCAAATTGTTAGGTGGACTCCCCTGCCAGAGCTGGGTTAAGTAAGTATCTCTGATTTTTTTTCCCTTAATATTTAGAGGGGTGTGACGCTGCAGAGATGTGAAGTTACACGATTTCCAAGCTAGAACCCAGAGCAATATAAATATATTTCGATCATATTGCAAAGTCAGGATCCGTTCGCTGCTCCTCGAACTTGCCCCATAGAGCGGGGAGAAGGATTGGCATAAATATTGCAGGCAATTTTTGGAAGAAATGTCCATCAAGTTCCAAGTGGGAAGAAAGACACTGGAAACATGGAGGCTGATTGGAAAGATGGTTTAATGGTGAAGCCGAACCACCAAGCAGGTGTGATTGTGGATAGATGACCACGTGGAGTGGAGAGGAGAGTGAGCTATATTTATACCCTCTGTTGGGCTTTGAACTTGCTTCCTGTTCCTATGACAAGAAATGCATCCTGATTGGTTATCAGACTTCCATGGGGCCATGCAGTGGTAACTCTGTAGGTTGTCTATGTGCTAAGTAAGTTTGAAACTTGCTGGGTGGTGCAATGAAGGCAATCAAATGTCTTTTCCTGAAGGTGGTAGAACTTTGTTATGTAGAATAGATTGGCCCAGGCCTTAATGGCCTATTAAAACAAAAGTGGGAGAAGGGGAGTTTCTGACTCTCTGAGTTTCTACTTCTCTTTTAGGGGAAACATTCTGCCATTTTAATATATCCTGAAATATTTCATTTTTCTAGGAGAGGGGTGGGTTTTAACTCCCAACGCATTCATATATGCATTTTATCTTTCAGTGCTTCTTAAGCCTGTAAAATGGGGTTCACCGGAAGGGGCACCAGTAGTGTTATTTATACAAAACACCACCACACAATGTAACCAAGAAATTCCAGTTGCTTCTTGAAAAAGCACCTTTGGGATCACAACATAATGCGTCAAACGACATTTGCATATAGTCAGATCCTCACGTGTTGGAAGGATTGCCGAGTGATGTGTATGGGATGGATTGTTCGTAGCCAGGGTTATGTCTGCTAGAAACCTTGATCAATTGGATTGCAGAGTTTCCAATTTTTAAAAATCATTTTATGGGGTGTTTCCTGATTGACAGCAAGAACCAGGCAACTTTATTTTTTATTTTATTTTTTTGTCAAAACATGTACAAGATAGCAAGTACAGATATGAACATAAACATGAGCAAAAAAAGTAAATACAGATAAATGAGGACAGTAAGACAGGGACGGTAGGCAAGCTGGTGCACTTATGCACGCTCCCTTTAAGGACCTCTTAAACTTGAAGCCATGTGGCCTTCAACTCCCAGAATTCTGCAGGATGGTCAGCCATCTGGGGAATTCTGGGAGTTGAAGTGTCTTTGAATTGTCAAGTTTGAGAAACACCACTCTGTAATTATTTGTAACTCTGGTTTAACCAGAGGTTAAACAGAATGGGTTTGATCCGCTTGCTGCAATGGTGGACAAATGAGGGTCGCTGCAGCAGAGGCTCAAGGGAGGTGTGTGTGTGTGTGTGTGTGATTTGCAACCGAGTCCCCTTCATTAGAACCAGAAGGTTCCAGCAGCTGCATGACGACTCCTGCAAAATAAATAAGTAGGTAAATAAAACAAGAAAACAGGCCGAGGAGAAAAATAGGAAACCGTGGAAGAAGGGAGCAATGCTCGGCTAACCCGGCAATGCCCACAAGGGGGCGCAGGAGGACTAGAAGTGAAGCCTTGAGGAAGTTAGGAAAGAGATGAGAGGAGAAATTCTGCAGGGCATTTTTGACTGGTGGGGTTCCCATCTAAAGATGTTAAGACTACAAGCCCCATCATCCACAGCCAACAGAGTCTCACCCTCCCCCACAATCACTCTGAAGAGTACTGAAGGATTTAGACCTGGGTACGGGTTGTCCTCGATGTAACGACCACAACTGAGCCCAGCGAGACCTTGGTTAAGTGGGGTTTGCCCCATTTTATGGCCGTTCTTGCACAGTCGTTGAGTGAATCACTGCAGTTGTGAAGTTAGCAACATGGTTGTGAAGCGAGCATGGCTTCCCCACTGACCTTGCTTGCTCAGAAGGTCACAAAAAATGGTTTACGTGACCCTAGGGTGCTGCAACCATCATAAATACAAGTCAGTTGCCAGGTGTCTGAATTTTGATCACCTGGATGGCCTGCTACACCACTTTGCCGGCTAAAACGGGGTGCAGGCAGCTGTGCACTCCTCCCCAGTGCAGTGGCCTAGAGGTGGAGCTCCCGCCTCACAGGTGGCTGTGAGTTCGATCCTAGCAGGGGGTTGGAGTAGATGACCTCCAAGGTCCCTTCCAACTCTGTTTTTCTATATACATGCCCCGTTTTGGCCCGCGGACTGCTGCTACAGGAGGCCATCTACACGCAGCCCCTCCACTCCCCCCCCCAGCTGCCCATTTTGGCTGTCAGAGGCATTGCAGGCCAGTCCTTTGCCACGCAGGACAGATTTAAGCACCTCATGGGCCCGATCCAGCCCACAAGTCTTGAGTTTGACACCCCTGGTATAGGTGGTCCCTCTCTCAATAGCAGTAACTGTGAGACGGATCTTGGAGTCCTAGTGGACAATCAGTTAAATATGAGCCAGCAATGGGCTGCAGCTGCCCAAAAAACCCAACACAGTTCTGCCCTGTTCCATTCCATTCCATGTTTCTATTTCTATTATTTCTATAGTCTATTATTTCTATTTCTATTTATGTTCTTTCCTACCCTTACCTCTACCCCTATCCCCAGGGGTGGGCTTCAAAAACTTCAGCAACAGGTTCTCTGCCCGGTTGCTGGGTGGGCGTGGCCATGGTGGGCGTGGCCTATCCAGCCTCCTGGACCCGGGGGGCGGGGAAGGTTGCTCAAGCTCCGGGAGGGCAAAATGGCCTCCTCGTGCTCTGGAGGCTCTCTGGAAGCTGGAAATAAGCCCGTTTCTTGCCTTTTTGAACTTTCAGGAAGGCCGTTTTTCACCCTCCTCGAACCTCCGCATGCCCCCCTGCACTTACCTGCATCCAAAATGGGCCATGTGGGGACTCCTGGGAGGGGAGGTGTGGGCGGGGCCCGCCAGGAATGGGATTTGGGGGGTCCTCCAAACTGCAGAATCTAAGCTAGAGGCTCTTCTGAACCCCCCAGCACCCCAGCCCTGCCTATCCCTATCCCGCAACCGGTCATAAGTAGAGAACTAGCTGTATTGTAGCTGCCCAGAGGAGCCTCAATAGTGAGATGGTAAAGTGAAGGTAATCAATCAATCAATCAATCAGAATATTTCTGGAGAATGAAGACAAGCGACGGAGCAGCTGGCCAGTGTGGGGAGGCCCATGGCCGGAGTGGGCGCCCTCGCAAGCCAGCAAGATTGCTGTAATTTGGCCCTCGTGTCGCTGTATAGTCTGTTTGAGGGGAAGCCTGCTTCCTCCTCCCCCCCCACAAGTGCTAAGTTAAAAGACGCAGCTGTTGTGTACTATATATGTGTGTGTATATGTGCAAGAGTGTGAGAGAGTGAATGAGGGTGTGCATTTTGGATAGTGTGCAAAGAGAAGCTGAAACTCGTCAACGCCACTTGGGTAGTCCAAGAACTCCGAAAGTTGGCTCCAATTGGGGAGGCCCCCGGATTGACACACACACCGTTGCGTTGCCAAGATTTGCCATTAAGGGCAAGGATTGGAAAGGTGTAATGGACGCTTCTTACGGAGGGCGAGAAACTAGATCTTGGCAAAGGAGGACCTTAGGCGAAGCAGCCAAACCGGGCACGGCCTATCCAAGCACACTTTTGAGGCTCGGAGAGGGGAAAAGATTGCGGGATTGCCAACTTTAAAGGGTCCCCCCCCCACAACATCAATGTCACTCTCAGTTGCACGCCCACGTGTGAGAGCAAAGAAGCCCATTGTTAGTCCCCCCCACCTCTTTGGATGCAGGGTAGACACACCAAAGAGCCCTTTTCTAATTGCAAACTGTTGTTTTGATCAAAGCGGTTTCAGGGATTTGAAAGAAGAGGCGATCTGGCAGTCTGAAAAAAAAAAAAAGGTGCTTTTCATTTCCCGAAAACGGGAAAATTGAAAGAAAAGCACGTACAAATTCTCTTGCTGAGGTTCAAAGTCCGCCAGTGGATACAAGGTGATTTATAGTCCGTGCTTAATTCTTCTCCTTTATTCCCTCTCTTTGGGCAGTCTAAGGTAGACTGCCCTGAGACATGGGGGCTCCATTTCCTTCCTTGAATAAACCTCTTTTAGCAGCTCTTTCCTCACCAAGTGCCCAAACCAGAACGTGCGTGTGTGCCTGAGTGCCAGAAAACTGACGACCAGCTGGCCAGTGCGTGCATGCCTAGGTTTTGGTCATTTTGAGGGGCGTTTTCAGGCCATTTGGGGGGCCAAAATATGGCCTGAAAATGCCCCAGAAAACACCCTGAAAATGGCTTGAAAAACAGCCTGAAAATGGCCCAGAAAAAGCCTGAAAGTGGTCTGGCAAAAGGTTCGAAAAACAGCCTGAAAATGGCCCCAAAACCAGCCTGTTTTTTTAGCTGATTTTCGGGCCATTTTCTGGAGGTCTGGTGTGAAGAAACAGCAGCTGGCCACGGCGTCCGTGACCACTGAGAGGGCTCTGCGTGCCACCTCTAGCACGTGTGCCATAGGTTTACCTTCACGGAAATAGACATTCATTTTATTATTGAATAAATAAATATTATTAGATTATTGCTTGCCGCCCACCTCGCCTCGGAATATGACACTTTATCAAAGTGCAGGTAGTTTCAACTGATGACCACAGTTGAGCCCAACATTTTGATTGCTAAGTGAAACATTTATTAAGGGAATTTTCTCCCCATTTTATGACCTTTCTTTGCCACAGCTGCTAAGTGACTCTCTGCAGTTGTTAAGCTAGCAACACGATTGTTAAGCAAACCTGATTTCCCCATTGATTTTGCTTGTCAAGAGGTCACAAAAGGGGATCATGTGACCCCAGGACACTGCAACCGTCATAAATATGAGACAGTTGCCAAGCATCTGAATTTTGATCCCCTGACCAGGGGGATGCTGCAGTGGTCGTAAGTGTGAAAAACGATGATACGTCACTGTTTTCAGTGCTGTAACTTTGAATGGTCGCTAAATGAACTGTTGTAAGTCGAGGATTACCTGTATGAATGAATAGGTAGGTATTGATGCTAATTTAGGGTGATATTTGCCCCACTCTGCTCCCCTCGAAAAAGTCGTTCTTGTAACTGCAACGTTGGGCAAATGGCATTACAGGTGGTCCTCAACTTACAACAGTTCATTTAGTGACCGTTCAAAGTTACAACGGCGCTGACAAAGGTGACTTAGGAGCATTTTTCACACTTCCACATGGTCACATGATTTACTGGTACATGCAGATGCTTGACAACTAACTCACATTTATGACTGTTTCTGTGTCCTGGGGTCATGTGACCCCCTTTTGCAACCTTCTGACAAGCAAAATCAATAGGAAGCCAGATTCACTTAACAACCGGGTTACTAACTTAACAACCGTAGTGGTTCACTTAACAACCATGGCGAGAAGAATAGTAAAATGGGGCAAATACTCACTTAACAGATTTCTCACTTAACAACAGAAATTTTGGGCTCAATTGTGGTCCTCAGTCGAGGACTACCTGTGTTTCTTTTCTTTCCTCTGACAACAGATAACAGATAATAAGAGTTGGAAGGGACCTTGTAAGTCATCTAGTCCAACCCCTTGCCCAAGTTGGGAGACCCTATACCATTTTTGACAGATGGCAGTCCAGTCTCTTCTTGAAAGCTTCCAGTGATGAAATTCTCACAACTTCGGAAGGCAAGTTCTGTTCCATGGGTTGATTGCTCTCTCTGGCAGAAAATTCCTCCATATTTCTAGGCTGAATCTGTCCTTGTTCAGTTTCCATCCATTATTCCTTGTCTGGCCTACAAGCGATTGACCCCCTCTCTCTTGGCGCCCTCAATTTTGATAGAAGCGGCCCCCCTCTTGTGGCAGCCCTCAAATATTTAGAAAATATTAAGAAAACATCTTGACCCCCCCTCCTCTCTGTGGCAGCCCCTCAAATATTGGAAGACTGCTATCCTGTTTCCCCTGGTCCTTCTCTTCACTAAACTAGCCAGGCCCAGTTCCTGTAACCGTTCTTCATATGTTTTGGTCTCCAATCCCATAATCATCCTGGTTGCTTTTCTCTGTATTTTATCTAGAGACTCAACATCTTTTTTATAGTGTGGTGACCAAAACTGTACTCTAGGTGTGCCCTTACTAAGGCTTTATAGAGTGGTATTAGTACCTCACTTGATCTCTGTTGTATCCCTCTGTTAATGCAAGGAATCCTATCTCCCCTTTTACACTGCAGGATGGATGTGCAAAGTTTGGTGCGCCGTTTTTACACCCTGCAGGCCGAGCGGGTGGAAGCTTACCACCTCTTGGAGGAGTAAGTATTTGAATACGTTGTTTTTTTCTCTAAAACTTTTGCCAGCCCTCCCCCCCTTTTTTGCATTCTGATGGGAGGGGGGCTTTGGTCATTTCAAATACAGGTAGTCCTTGACGTAAGGTCACAGTTGAGCCCAAAATTTCTATTGCTAAGTGAAACCGTTGTTTAGTGAGTTTTACCCAATTTTACGGCTTTTCTTGCCACGTTTGTTAAGTGAATCCCTGCAGTTGTCAAATTAGTAACACAGTTGTTAAGTGAATCTGGTTTCCCCTTTGACTTATCAAAAGGTCACGAAAAGGGATACTGTGAAGCCAAGGACACTGCAACCGTCATAAATATGAGTCAGTGGCCAAGCATCCAAATTATGATCATGTGACAATGGGGACATTGCAACAGTCGTAAGTGTGGCAAACGGTCATAAGTCACTTTTTTCAGTGCCGTTGTAACTTTGAACACACAAGACGAACTGTTGTTAAGTTGAGGACTAACTGTATGAGAGAGAGCTAGTCTGGCGGAAAATCTCAGTACCTAGCTTTATAAACAAGGAATGGGTCAGTCAGTCAGCTAAGCCAGTTCTTTCCTGTCGTGGTTTCTGGAATTTTCTACTTTATTTCTAATTTTAAGGCATAAGATAAATGAACGGATAGAGTTGGAACACCAGCTGAGTTCACAAAACCCATCACACTCTGATCCATTTGCAAGATTCGCTTTTCTCGCCATGTACATGTACATATCAACAGTGGGATTCAAAAATGTTTACTACCGGTTCTGTGGGAGTGGCTTGGTGGGCGTGATGTGGCGTGGCAGGGTAAGGATACTGCAAAATCCCCATTCCCTGCCCAACCCACTAACCTGCTTTCCAGCTCCGTTCTCCTGTGCAGGGCAACCAAAGGAGACCCAGCCAATCAGCTGGGACTCAGTGGGAGGTGGAGAATAGATGGGGGCGGAGCCAGTCAGAGGTGGGATTTGCTGGTTCTCCGAACTACTCAAAATTTCTGCTACCGGTTCTCCAGAACTGGTCAGAACCTGCTGAATACCACCTCTAGTACACATCCAAACTAGACTGTATTGTATCTCCATGTCATATAATATATGTGGGTATATGCATAATTGTGTATTTATTTATTTATTCTGTCATGTTGATGTATTGGAGGTGGTGACCCTTGGAGAGCTGCATGCAACGAAATTTCATTTTAATGCCAATCAGTGTACATTCAAAGTGACAGTAAAATTATTCCAAGTCTTCTAATCTAAGTTATTCTATCCAGGATAATAGAACACAATTGCTGTATTCACATGATAGGACTCAAGGACTACAAGTATTTCTCGAATTATGGCCACAGTTGAGACCAGAATTTCCACTGTTAAGTGAATTGCATCCAATTTTACTTTCTACGGTGGTCATTAAGTGAATCACTGCAGTTGTAAAATGAATCGCACAGTTGTCAAGCAAGTCTGGCTTCCTCTATTAACTTGGCTTGTTGGAAGCTAGCTAGGAAGGCCGCAAATGAAGAACTGATGACCCCGGGATGCTGCAGCCATCATAAATGCAGGCTAATTGCCCAAATTTTGATCAAGTGAAGATACTGCAATGGTCATAAGTGTGAAACCAGTCATAAGTCACTTCAGTGCCGTTGTAGCTTTGAACGGTGACTAAGTAAATAGTTGTAAGTCAAGGACTACCTACCTCTGCAATAGGAAGCCTTACGGGTTTCCTATTTAAGCATATTGTTGGAAAAATTCTGGCCATAAATAGCCCTGGGAAGGTCTGTTGTTACTTTGAACTGTCACTAAGTGATCAGTCATAAGTCGAGGACTACCTGCAACCAGGACTTGTAGCACTTCCAAAATGTCCAAAGGAGGTAGCTGATTGTCTTTGAAACAGTTATTTCTACCAATAAAGGAGAGTATTTATAATTTGGGGTTGACATGAGGGGTCCTTGGTGCTCTCTGAGCTTGGTTGTTTTCTTGAAGACGTTTCATGACCCAAGTAGGTAACATCATCAGTGCTAGTAAAGGAAGGGGGTTTCTCCAAGCTCAGAGACCGCCAAGGACCCCTCAACTTTACTTGTCTCAACACAATTGCATGAATGGATCTCTGAAGATTTCCCAGAAGAGACTGGACAGCCATTTGTCTGGAATAGCATAAGGTTTCCTGTTTGAGCAGGGGGTTGGACTAGAAGACCTCCAAATTCCCTTCCAACCTCTATGATTCTGTGTTCTAACCAAAAAGCGTTTTTCCCTTGCAAAACGCCAGGTCCTTCTAATTGCTTTGCATGCATAAAAGGGACTGGGAAGCAGGTGGGCTATTCCAGTCCCACCACTCAATTCAAGAGGGCCCCTGCAGGAGGCCTCTCGACCTCCCCACTTTTCAACCCCACCCCCGGCTCCCGGTGCCTGATGGAAACCAGATGAGCAAGGGGGCAGCACCCACCCAGCACCTGTGATCTATTTGCAGAGGCAAGAACTCCTTGTGGGGAGCCTGGTGTGCAGATAATTTACTCCTGCGGATGGGGAATCCAATCCCCGACACAGCAAACCCCCCACAAGCAGGCTTTCGGGTGTCCCAGGAGATGGGGTGATAACCCTCTCTAGGCAGGGGTGTCTCCGGGAGGGCAGCCATTGACAAATCAATCAAGCCTTCCCGGAAAATCCAGCAGGGGGGAAACTAACTTTATCCAAGGTTAACGTAAGAGGGGGGTGTCTTGGTTTGAAGGAGCATCCAGCATCTTTAATGGGAAGCCAAGCCTGTCAATCTGTGCCTTTTATCGGGAAGGGGTCTCCAACTTTGGCAAGTTTAAGACTTGTGGACTTCAACTCCCAGAATTCTGGAAATTGAAGTCCACAAGCAAAGATGGCTGAGGAGTTCTGGGAGTTGAAGTCCACAAGCAAAGGTGTCTGAGGAATTCTGGAAGTTGAAGTCCACAGGCAAAAAATGGCTAAGGAGTTCTGGGAGTTGAAGTCCACAAGCAAAGATGGCTGAGGAATTCTGGGAGTTGAAGTCCACAAGCAAAACTGGCTGAGGAGTTCTGGGAGTTGAAGTCCACAAGCAAAGATGGCTGAGGAATTCTGGGAGTTGAAGTCCACAAGTCTTAAACTAGCCAAGGTTGGAGACCCCTGTTATAGGGAGTTCCCAAGATCCAAGCTAAGCTTGTAAAAGAGAGAGAGAGAGAGAAGTGAGGTCGTCCAGTCTGGCCCCCCTTTTCCTCACAGGGATACCATTAACCCTGCATAGAGGATGTGGCATGCAATTGTTGATGAATACAGACCTCATTGTCCCCAGGATTGGTAGGTGTCTCTTTTTTAGAGGAATCAAAGAAGAAATAAAGGTTGCCCAGATCATTAGGAGCAAGATAACGCTAATAGTGCCGTGTTTTTTCAACCTTGGCGACTTACAGAGGGCCTGGCTGGGGAATTATGGGCAACTCCACTCTTCTTCAAGTTGCCACGGTTGAGAACTGTTATAAGCGTGGCTTAGAAATCCTGAAGGCAACAAACTAAACAGGAGTTCTCAAGTGTTGAAAATCAGAGTTTCTGTAGAGAAAGAGAGAGGAGCTTGTTAGCTCCCCATTGGGAGAGCATTTCAGAATTTAATCACCACCATCTGTATAGAAAAGGCCCTGATATCTTCACATATTAGAAGAGAGGAAGTAGCATATGCCATAGTCTCACAAATTGAAGAGGTTTGCTTGTCACTATTTTCGTAAGTATTTTTCAGGATCAACTGTCGCCAGGGATCAAATCTGGGCCCTCTGGTTGATGTGGGGGAGATTTTCAGAGTAGAAATGGATGTGTTTTGCTTCCAAGAATCTTGGTTGCTTGGAAAAATGGATCGTTTTCCATCCCAAATTTCAGCTGGGATGCTGTAGGGGGAGGAGGAGGGCTTGTGCTCTTCTGGTCTCACAACTTGAAGACTATTTGCTTGTCACTATTTCTCAGGATCAACTGTTGCCAGGCTTCCAATCTGGGCCCGCTAGGTGATGTGGGGGGAGACTTTCACAGTAGAAATGGAGGTCTTTTGCTCCAAGGAATCGTGGTTGTTCGGAAAATGGGTTGTTTGGCCATCCCAAATTTCATTTAGGGTGCTGTAGGGAAAGCTTGTGGCTCACGGGTTCAAATAACTGGCTTTAAAATTCATTTTTTTCCATCGGTTTCCCTCAAAAAATGGTGTACTGTCTCCTGCTTGGGCAGTGGGGTTGGACTAGATGGCCTACAAGGTCCCTTCCAACTCGGTTTATCTGTTAATCTCTTGAATCTTTGCCTATGGCGCTCTGTAAGAAAATCACTTTCTCAGTTCTCTACTAAATATCCCCCTCCCTCCCCAAAACAGGGGTCACCAGGCTTACCTCCGAAGTGGCCCCGATTACGACTTCCTCCGCTATCGCCAGCTGGTGCACGAGATTACCCTGGCGTTCAACGGCATTTCCCAGGAGATCTTACAGATCAAGGAGAATCTGGAGGGCCTCCATGGCCGGAGAGACCTCGCGGAGCACCTGGGACGGATTCAGGAGAAGGAGAAGGAGAAACTCGAACTGGTGAGCAGCCCTTCCTTGCCACATGAGCCCATCCTGCAGAGCTCAGCGAATTTTAAGAGCCATTTTAGAACATAGAATCTATAGGTTGGAAGGGACCTTGGAGGTCTTCTAGTCCAGCCCCCTGCTCAAACAGGAGACCCTATAGTATTCCAGACAAATGGCCGTCCAGCCTGTTCATTAAAGTTTTTATTTTTATTTTATTTTAGATTTTTTTAAATCCCCCCTTTATTATTTTTAGAAATAACTCAACGTAGCGACCATCCTTCTCCTCCTCTTATTTGCCCCACAACAACAACCCTGTGAGGTAGGTTGGGCTGAGAGAAAGTGTTTTGACCTAGGCTTCCCCCAACAGCATGAACTGAGTCCTCATCCTGATAAATCATTTTTACAATTAATTTCCTCTCCAACAAAGTCCCGGCCAATGGTCTTTCGGGATAGTTCCCAATTACAAACCTTTATCAGGCTTGGAGAGGGACCAGGCCGATATCCTTCAGACCCTACAATACTTGGCAAGCATGCCGGAATAAACTAATTGTTTCCTGCAAAGCCCATTTGCTCCTCTTTTATTCCCTATGGGAGGGGCCATTCACCTTCCACCTGTGGCTTTACTTCCAAGTCGACCCTTGTTCTTCAACTGTTCCCTTCATCTGACAACTCTGTGTATGTGCACACTGGGAACAGGCTCCAACTTTTCTTCTTCCTCACTGATATCTTACTCCGAAGACAGTTGATAACTGTCAGGTGGCCCTGGCCCCGTCTCTGCCTCAGACGCAGTCAGAGCCTTCCCCCGACTCCAGGACTGGCCCATGTTCCTCCACAACCTCCTCACTGTCCGAATCTGCTGCCAGTTCCACTGACCGCTGTCAGGCCACAATAGAGACAGGGAGGACTTGGCCCAAAGCCTCCAAGCCAGTTTTCATGTCCAGGGCAGAACTAGAACTCCCAGTCTTCTAAGGCGGGACTAGAACTCCCAGTCTCCTAGTAATTGGGCCAAAGTCACTCAGACAGTTTTTATCTAGTGGGACTAGAACTCATGGGTTCAAATCAATGTTTCCTGATTTCTAGCCTGGTGCCATAACCACTCGGCCAAAGTGACTGAAATACATAATATTATATAACACTATACTATGATAGTATAATGCAACACATATAGCAGTATCAGAGGACATGGTGTGATACAAACTTAATAAATAAGTAATCTAGTTGCTATTGCTAGGCTGAGCTAAAAACAATGAACAGAATCACATCTGTTTAGGTCCAGGATGGGAGACCACTAGGAGTTCCTGGAGCAATAGAACTGAGGGGGGGTGGCACTGTCACTACTAGAGTTGGCTGAAGGGGATAAGAAGGTATCATTCCAGGCACATGTGTCTCTTGGCTATTGCAGGGTGTGGTTTTAACACGGTTTTTAATAATATTTTAATGTTGGCTTGTTTTCATCTTTTCTTCTCACCTTTCATAATTTCTAAGTCACTCAGAATCACATTGTAGGGAAGACGGGCAACACAGAAATTTAATAAATAAAATAAAATAAATAAAAAGGCAAACAGATCTTGTAACAATGCCAGTAAAACAACCTGGGTCTTTGCAATGAATTCACCTGGGGTTTTGCTCCATCAAGTAGAGACCTCACCTTTCCTTCCTTCCTTTTTAGCAGTTTTTTTTTTCCTTCTTGTTGTTGTTGGTCTGCAAATTTTGGGTGTTTCCTGGAGTTGATATACACTCACAAACCAGCCTTCGAACACAAAGGGAAATGCATAACAAGACAGGAAACTTAAATTTCCTTATTAGTGGTTTGGTTTTTTTTAGGGGCAGGTTTCAATTTTTTGCAAGGGGGTGGGTGTCTTCCAAATCTTACACCATTATCCCTCCGTTCCCCCTAAAGAGCACTTGGTTCCTGCTGTCCCCAGTTTTATGCTCTGTTAGAAAGTTTCAGCCAGAAGTTGGTGGTGGCAAAGGTGATGCTGAAGAAAGGAAGAACTGAACATTACAACGGATCTCTTCAGTTCTAGGTTAATATTTTAACCTCAAGCTGATATCCTCCAGATGTGGGGGGGACTTCAGCTCCCCAAGTTCACAGCCAGGCACACCTGGATATCAGTTTTGGGAAATTGACTGTAGTCAGCTGTCTTCACACACACGACGCTTAGCCAGATTAAAGAGATTTTGTTTCTCTACTTAGGCAACGCAGTAAGCTTGGCTTTGCGGTTTTACTCCTTGGTATGATGTCCAAACCAAGTTTATTTGATTGCAGATAGTCCTGGACTTAGGACCATTTGTTAGAGACCATACAAAGTTACACTAATGCTGAAAAAAATGAATTACGAACAGCCCTCACACTTACGGCGGTCGTAGCATCTAAATTCAAGCACTTGTCAACCGGCATGTACTTACGATAGTTACAGGGGATCACATGATCACCATTTGTAACCTTCCTAGTTGCTTCCAACAAGCAAAGTCAATGGAGAAAGTGGATCCGCTTAATGACTGCATGATTTACTTAACAGCCATGGTGATTCGCTTAACAATCATGGCGAAAATGGTGGTAAAATTGGATGTGACTCACTTAACAGGTGCTTTGCTTAGTGATGATAATTGTGGTCCCAATAAATAAAGGTCATAAATCAAGGACTATCTGTATGTTATTGTTCAGGATATTGCATAAAACCAGAGAATGCATTAATTCAACAACCTGGTTTAGCATCTTCCATAAATGCATCTAATGCTGGAGGAAGAGGGGGATTGTTGTGGCCTGCCAGCAGAGCTGGTGGCAGACTTGGACAGTGAGGAGGTTGGGGAGGAACATGGGCCAGTCCTGGAGTCTGGGGAAGGCTCTGATGAGGGCTTTGCGTCGGAGGCAGAGATGGGGCCAGGGCCGCTGACAGTTATCAGCTGCCTTCAGAATCAGACATCAGCGAGGCAGAAGATCAGCTGGAGCCTGTTCCCAGTGTGCACATGCACAGAGCTGCCAGGTGAAGGAAACACTAAGGAACAAGGGTCGATTTGGGAGTAAAGCCACAGGTGGACAGTGAATGGCCCCTCCCATAGGGAATAAAAGAGGAGAGAAAGGGGAGTGGGATTTTGCAGGAGACAATTAGTTCATTTTGGGTGAAGATCGGTTCCTGTATTCTTGCTAAGTATTGTGGTGTCTGAAAGATATCGGCCTGGCCACTCTCCAAGCCTGATAAAAGTCTGTAATTGTGAACTATCTTGAAAGACTGTCGGCCAGGACTTTGCCGGAGAGGAATTCACTGTACATTAAATAAAAGGGGTTTATCAGGACGGGGATTGGGCTTCGTGCTGTTGGGGCAGCCTAGGTCAGAAGAGGGATAATCAACTTTATATCTTTCTCCCTGTTTCTTGGGAAGGGTCTCACATTCACCTTTTTCTTCCCAGACAGCACAACTGCAGCTTGCTAAACAAAACGTCCAGGACCAGCCTGGGGTGGAAGCCAACACACAGGAGGTGCAAGAATTGAAGCACAAGTGAGTCACCAAAGCTGCGCTTGCAAAATGCAGGTTTCCTGAACGTTACTCTTAAAAATTTATAAAGCTTTAGCTACATTCCCTAATAGAGCACTACTTGTTACAGTTAGTTATGTGTTGTGGTGTTGTACGTTTGTAAAGGAAGGATGTACAACTCAGTTTGGACTTAAGATTGGATCACCATTCCAATGTTGTGTCTAAAGGCCAGGGTTCAGGATGGGACAAGGCCAGAGTATTTGGGGCAGGGGGGAGAATGAAGAAAATGCAGTACGACTTTGACTGCATTGTTTAACAGTTCACACAGACATAGTGGTGGAAATTCCTCTTTTTTTTTTACATAACACACATATACACATGCTATATACATATATATATATGATTTCTGGAGTTCTCGGTTTATATGTAGATCTGGTTTTTCACGTAGATTTGAGGTCTGCACGTTGATGAAGTCTCATTCATCATCTTCAGGCTTGTCTCCGGCTCTGTGCTTCTCGAAGCACAGAGCTGGAGACAGAAGCCTGAAGATGATGAATGAGACTTCATCAAACGCTGCCTAGATACTCAAATCTTAGCTGAGAAAACCCGAACAACCAAAGATCCACATATAAATACCATAGAACCTCAGAAAATATATATATATATATATTTATTTGTTTTCTTAAGTTTTCATGCCTGTAAGAGCGAACAGCTGAAGATGATGAATGGACTTCATCTTTGTTTGATCTTCAATCTTTCCCGTCCATATATATAATATATGTATATTTTTTCTAAGTTGCAACATTTGGCAGAATTCATTCAGGTCTTTCCATCTCAGGCTTCTGTATAGTGTTTTGAGTCAGGCTTTTACAGTGGTTTCAGATATAAAACCATTCTGGCACAGCAATAGGCTGCCCCAAATTTAAATCTGAAACCACTGTAAAAGCCTGACTTACAGATGAACACTATACAGAAGCCTGATGATGGCAGATGAGATTCGCCAAAACGTTGCTACAACTTTAAAAGCACAACTCATGACGGAAACAACAAAGCTGAATGCCATATATATATATATATATATATATATATATATATATATATATATACAACACACACTGACACACACACACACACACACACACATACATACACACACACATACACACACACACACACACGCATACATACATGTGTGTGTGTGTCTATTTCTAATCTATCATCTATATCTTATCTATCTACACATATATACATACACATACACAGTGACACACACACACCTACCTGTAAGGCAAAAATAATCAAGCTTGGCTAGTTATCAAGCAGCTGCCTTGAAGTTTCCTTGAATTGGGTAAGCTGGTTGTGTGAACACAATGCCTGCATTGTGATACCAGGAGGAAGTGCGGCATTAGACGCAGTCTGGCTTTAGGGAGAATTGGTAAACCGAACAACGGTGGTTCCAATATGCACAATCTGATTTGCGGTACGGTCCGTGTCCCTTTTGCATTAAGGTCATTTTCACGCTCTCCTCTCCCCGTCCCCAAGCCCTCCTCCCATCGTTCCCCCAAGCAGAGGAACCATTCATGCCTCTTGCACCCGCTACCTTTCCTATTTGGGTCGTGGGGAGGGGGGGGAGAAAGGAAACCGGTTCCCATCATTGGCACTTTCAAAGCATCCGAGCTGAATTTCCCACAATGCTGAGCGGCGCACGGCATCGTGGGAAAACTTCCCCACTTCTCAAAGCCGGGACCCCCCCTTGGGGAAGAAAAACCCCTTCTGGGAACGCCAGAGTCACAGTTTTTGCCCCCAAAACGGGTCCCATCCTCTCACAAATCAGGGCGGGGTAAACCCAAGCCAATTTGAAGCGAGGGTGTGGGAATATTCCCCCGCTTTTGGGGGGGGGGTCTCAAAAAGGCCTCGGCAAGGGTCTTCAAAGGATGTATTCTATCCCCCCCACCCCACCCTCCACTGAGCACCTCCCATTTTTGCAGATTGTTCCATGTGGGCTCTTTGAAGCCTAACCTTCCCCCCCACTGCACACACACACACGCACACACACAAACACACACACACCCCAGCCAGCCAGCCCATCCCGGCCCTGGGGTTGCCCCTCTGGTAGGCTTTCATAAACAAGGCTGGGCTGCAAGGGGCGCGGGTGAGCGCGGCTAATCGGCTCCATATGGCGCTTTATTTATCGTTTCCATCCGGCTCACGCAGGCTAATTCAAACCATCGAAGCAATCAGCGAAATTCTTCAGGATTTCAAGTACGATTCGGAAGAAAGCGGTTGACAGGCCGTCCCGCGGGAGGAGGAGGAAGAAAGGCTGGAGCTGGAGAAGGGGGCGGGTGGGGGGGGGGAGAGCCAGAGACGTTAGAGCTTCTCCCCCCCACACACACCTCCGGGCTAAGGTTGGTCCTCAGTCGCCCACCCGAGCTTCCTTCTTTCGTCGTGCCCGGCTGATGCCCCTGGGCAAGATGCCGCAAGAGGCGCATGGCTCGATGCTGCTTGGCCACCTGCCCGAGGGAGCCAGTTCTCAGGAAGATTTCTTGGCCCTCGGTCTACGATTGCCTTCATGGGACGAGGAGGGGAGGGGAATGAGCTTGTTTACGTTCTGAAAATAAAGTGGGGTTTTTTTTGTTTTTTTTGTAATCCACTTCAATTAAAGAAAACAGACTCCTTTTTTTTTTTTTTTTAAACTCGTCTCTCCCTCTTTTTATTCTCTTGAGCAGACCAGACGTTTTCTTGTTCAATTAGATCCAGATGGGCATCCGTTGGGAGGGAGGGAGGGAGGAGGAGGGCAAAAAAGTCACAATGGCAGCCCCCAGGGCCTGCAGTTGCAAACCTCATCTTTCATCATGCTACTTTTCCCCCCCTCCCGGACCGAAACCTAAACCTCTCTTACAAGGGATTAAGAAAACTGCGGTTGGAGGGAAGCACTTGGGCATTTTAAACATTTTTAAATGCTAATCTTGCCTGACAAGGATATTCCTGCCACCCCACCCCAATTCTTGACTGTCATCCTAAACTGCCGTGGCTAGTCCCAGACACACCCCAGCACAGGGCTTTCCATGATACTCTTAAGTAGTCCTCGGTTTACAACCACAATTGAGCCCAACTTTTCTGTTGTTAAGTGAGGTATTTGTTAAATGAGTTTTGCTCCCTGTGTTTTACAGCCTGCAGTTCACTGCACTTTAGTAACTTGGTTGTTAAGTGTTGTTTTTGCTGGGCAAAAGGTCCCAGAAGGGGAATTGTGTGACCCTCCGGGACACTGCAGTGGTCAGTTCAGTTGCCAAGTATCTGAATTTTGATTATATGAGCATGGGAATTCTGCAGAGGTTGTGAGAAAAATGGGCATAAGTCCCTTTTTCAGAGCCATTGTAACTTTGAACGGTCACTCAATGAACTGTTGTAAATCGAGGACTGCCTGTACAGGGTACTCCTTGACTTACGACCACTGTTAAACCCAAAGTTTCTGTCGCTAGCGAGACAGTTGTTAAGTGAGTTTTACCTCATTTTATGACCTTTCTGGCCACAATTGTGTTAAGGGAATCACTCGTTAGTAAATACAGTTGTCGAATGAATCTGGCTTCCCGCTGACTTGCTGGTCAGAAGTTTGCAAACTCTGATCACACGACACCAGGACAATACAACTGTTGTAAGTACATGCCAGTTGCCAAGCCTCTGAATTTAGATCACATGACCACGGGGATGCTGCAATGGTTGTAAATGTGAAAAATGGTCATAAGTAATTTTTTTCACTGCCATTGTAACTTGTCATTAAGTGAACTTTTGTAAGTCAAGGACTACCTGTACAATTTCCATCTCCCCCCCTCCCCCCACCAATTAGGGCCATGTTGGTTGAAAATGGCAGTATTTGTAAACAATGAGAGAAATTAGAAGAGGCCAGTCTTTTCTAAATGCCATAAAAATGAAAGAGGCCATAGCTTGCCTCTCTTAGTTATGTGAGCCAAATGGTCAGTGGCATGTAACCTTTGAATAATTGCAGAAAGCAACCAAAAATGGGTTTGTAGTCTTTGCCCCACTTTTTGCCTTTAATGCTGTTGGAAACAAAGATGCTGGTTTCATCTTCTTGGAGTCTGGATAACTGAATGGAACTGAGTGTTTTACGGGCCGGATGCCCTTCCTGACGCCAATGTGGAGTTATATTCAGCAGATATATATATTCTCATTGTGCCCAGAGAGAGAAATAGTTGCCTCTACCTAGGATCGAACTCACAGTCTGCTGATTGTGAGGCTAATAGTCCACTTTTAGACCACCACAACACTAAAGAAAGATGATGGTTTAGCCCAATTAAAAGGAGAAGCAGGTAACATCAGTTCAGAAGATGGGTTCTGCTCTGGGTGCAAAACCTCCCGGATTTGCAGAGGGAAAAAAAGCAGCCTAAAAATCACGGCTTCGGACATAAAACAGGTATTGAACAGTTGATATTTTTAACAACAAGAGCACATTAAAAAAAAGAAAAAAAAATCTATGAAATTTCACAACCAATTTTGCTGTTCTTTCCTTTGGGGGACTTTGGAGGTTAAATGTAAACCCATTTCTTTTTTCCTGATTGCACAGCTCGTTCCTTTAGCTGTTTCCGCTTTTCAATCCGTTGCCGATTCCAATTTCATAACGGAGGAGTAGAAGAAGAAAATGGTTCTACTGAAGCAACAAAACCTCTTTATAGTGGGAAAAATGTGGATATTCAGATTTTTTTTTTTTAATCTTGGCACTGTTAAAAAAAAAAAGAAAGGCTGGCACGAAGAGCTCCTTCCCCAGCAAAATGTCCTTCACTTAGGGGGAACTTCTTTATATACTAATTAGAAAACTTGAAAGTCCAACTCAGCGGAAAAACATCATACGGGAGAAGCCGGTTTAGAGTTACTCTGGGGGAAGAGGCGTTGACTGCCTTCTGCCCAGCTTCTAGCCAGTTTGCAGAAAGGGTGTGTGTTAGTGGAGGTGAAACCACCTTGGCAATGGCGCTCGAGGCACCTGGATTACGGCTGCTCTTGAGTTCCTTTGTGTGCATCCTTGGCAGGCCTGAATCCAGCCACCGGGTTGGCGCTTAAGTGGAACTCCTGGTCCCACCATCCATCAAAGCTACAATTTGTCACTGGACAGGACCTGGTGAGAAAACAGATGGTTAAAACCAGATATGGCCAGCAGTGGCTCCATAGCATTCCCCACCCCCCACCCCTTCCTCAATTGACAAATCTTCATCCCTATTTATTCGCACAATTATTTGTAGACCACTGACCTCTATAAGAGACTAGACGGTCATTTATCTGAAATGGTATAGATTCTCCTGCTTGAGGAGGGAGCTGGACTAGAAGACCTCCAAGGTCCCTTCCAGATTGGATTCTATTCTTCTTTTCTCTTCTTCTTCTTCTTCTTCTGTTCTTCTATTCTTCTATTCTTCTATTCATTCTATTCTCTTCTATTCTCTTCTATATTTATCTCTATTCTTATTCTATTCTATTCTACTCATTCTAATTCTATTTTTGTATTCTTTATTACTTCTCTTCATTCTCTTCTCTTCATTCTCTTCTTATTCTATTATTCTATTCTATTCTACATTTATCTCTATTCTATTCTAGTCTTTATTATTCTCTTCTATTCTACATTTATCTCCTATTCTGTTCCTTATTATTCTATTCTATTCAATTCTACATTTATCTCTATTCTATTCTTTATTATTATTCTATTCTACATTTATCTCTATTCTATTCTATTCTATTCTATTCTATTCTATTCTATTCTATTCTATTCTATAGTCTATATTCTATTCTGTTCGGTTCTAGTTAAAAGCAATTTCTGGTTTTCATATGCCCCCCATTTTGGTGAATCGTGGGCCTGTCCCTACCTCTCAGACCAACCCATGTCACAGAATTGTCGTGCTGGGGAAAACAGGTGCATAGGTAGTCCTTGACTTATAACCCCATCCATTTAGTGACTGTTCAAAGTTACAGTGGCACTGAAAAAAGTGACTTATGACCATTTTTTTACACTGTTGCAGCAACCCCACAGTTACGTGATCAAAATTCACCTGTTTGGCGATTGGTTCATATTTATGACGGTTGCAGGGTCCTGGGATCCCCTTTTGCGAACTTCTGACCAGCAAAGTCAATGGGGGAAGCTGAAGCCACTTAACCGTGTTACTAACTTAACAACTGCAGTGACTCATTTAACAGCTGTGGCAAGAAAGGTCATAAAACGAAGCAAAACAACCTCTGCCTCGCTTAAGCAACAGAAATTTTGGGCTCGGTTGCTATTATAAGTCGAGGACTACCCATATTAGGTATAGTTCACCTTCTTGAGTTGACCAAAAATACTTTTATTTTAAAATGGGATAAGAATCTAATGTAATAATAAGTAAACCAATGAGTCTTTTCATTGAAAATTAAAGAATTTGAAAACGCCTTTTTACAAAGCTGTCTCCTAAATGCAAAAGGACAGAATTTGCAGCTGTAAGATCAAGTTCTGCCTACAGTTTGAGCATCGCCTTCTTTTTAATGTGAGGTAAATTCTCTATTAATCTATAAGATTCTAGTCCAGAGGTGGTATTCAGCCAGTTCTGACAGGTTCTGGAGAACTGATAGCGGAAATTTTGAGTAGTTCAGAGAACCAGCAAATACCACCTCTGACTGGCCCTGCCCCCTTCTCTTCTCTGCTTTCCATTGAGTCCCAGCTAATCGACTGGGCCTTCTTTGGTTGCCCTGCACAGGAGAACGGAGCTGGAAAGCAGGTTAGTGGGGTGGGGAGGGAATGGAGATTTTGCAGTAACCTTCCCCTGCCACACCCACCAAGCCATTCCCATCAAGCACACCACGTCCACCAAGCCATGCCCACAGAACCAGTAGTAAAATTTGAATACCATCACTGTTCTAGTCCTCAATAATTTTCAGTACTCAGCCTAGTCAACTCAATTTCCATCCAGCTCTCTCTAAATAGGTAAGACATCCCTTGGAGGCAGTGAGTGGCTCTACTCCCATCCTTGTACAGACTGGATGATTTCCCCCTGCTTTTCAGTCAAAACTCAGGTGTCCTTTTCTACCTGGTTGCGTGTTTTGTGGGACTTCTGCAGTGCCACCCGCCACTGATCATACATTTTGATGCTCAAATTGGCACAAGTCCCGTGTTTCCGCATCCATCCAAAGAACTGCTTGAGCTCTCGGCGTAGCGTATTGTTGTGTTCTCCATTCTTGGGTTCACAAACTCCCGGGGTCCGTCCTGAAAGAGAGGAAGCGAAGACTGACAAGGGATATTCTGCCAGGGGTGGAGGGAATAACAAAACTCTTAACCTTTGAATGCTAGAGGAGAAAGAAGAGGAAAAGGTGAAGAAGAGGAGGAGAGGAGGAAGAATAGGAGGAGAACACAAGAAGGAGAAAAGGGAGAGGAAGAAGAGGAGGAGAAGGAGAAAAAAGGAAGATAAGAGGGGAAAACAAAGCAAAGAAAAAGGAGAGGAAGCAGAGAAGAAGAGGAGGATGAGAGGAAGCAGAGAAGAGGAGGAAGAGAGGGAGAAGAAAAGAGAAAAAAGGGGAGGAGGACAAGGAGAGGAGGAAGAGGGTTCTGCTGGATCAAAAAAGTTTTATTTAGCAAAAAAACCCCATTATTTAGCCCAGCTTCCTTTCCATTTCCTGCAACAACCAATCAATGCCTCTACAAAACCTACAGAAAAGGTATAAACCAACTTACCAACCTACTCGCGTTCTCTGCCCCATTAGTATCAATCAATTGCAATCAATTTGCAGAAGAGTACTGGCTATGCAGGAAGAATAGCACAGTTGCTAGGAGTAAATTTATACACTAAGTTGTACACATTTAATAAATAACTAAATAGACCCCATAAGAGGAGCCCACCTGGATCTAAACATCCAACTGTACAGCTGCTTCCAGATGATACACAGGTGCCTTTGAAAGGTGTCAGCATGTAGTCTGGAGGCAATAATAATGTCTTTTTTGGGCTACGGGCCAGCTACTGGTATTTAGTTGCCAGCTCTCTCAAATTATTAAAATCTGCAGGGGGAACCACAGAGAGGGTCGAGGTGACTACACAACTAAGTGTTCTTTATATGTGTGGAACATATTGCATCGATTTGAGGCAGTGTTTCTCAATCTTGGCGACTTTCAGATGTGTGGACTTCAACTCCCAGAATTCCCCAGCCAACCAGAGTTGAGAAACTGTATCTAGTGTGTGGTATGTTGAAAGGCTGTTTTAAACCATTGTTTGCAAGCCATCTCACATCCCAAGTTTAAGCCAAGTATAACTGTATCAAAATAAAAATTTAGCAGAAGATTTTACGGGCAACCTTAGAAGCTCCACTATTTTTTCCACGAGGAGAAATCCACCTGTGCTTTGCCTGTTTCATTGCCATAATTTTTTTTTTTAAAGCATTGCATGCTTTCATTTATCTCTCCAATATCCTCCTGAAATCATCTCAATTATTCTTCAGCACGCACAATTTATCTTCGACCCATCCTTAGTAACTGAGTCATCCAGAAAAAGATAAATCTGATGAACATGGGGAATTAAGTATATGTTCTCTTCAGGAAAACTAGCGGAGCCTCCCTCACTCCTTCCTTCCTGCCCTCCCCCGCCATCAGGTATCCTAAGAGCCAGGAGGAGAGGAGATGAATGATATGTGTGAAGGCTTGGGAAGAACTGGAGGAGTTTGGGCAAGTGTTTGTGGACTTCTCAGCTGGCTTTGAAACAAGAAACTCAACTCGGGTGCAGGGCAACCAATCGCAGGATCCAAGTCTCTTGGTTGGAGGCCCAAATCTACTTCTGACACAGAATTGGATTCTTAGGGTGTCTACTCAGGTTTCTGGGAAGGGGAACGTGACAGGAGCTCTGAGCTTCAAGTTGGAAGGACGTCCAAGAAGGCCACCAAGAGAAAACCAAGAAAGCAAGCACCTGGCAAAGGAGTAGGAGCTTTACTTAGGGCAGGGATAGGGAAACCTGGCTCTTTTATCACTTCTGGACTTCAACTCCCAGAATTCCTGAGGGAGCCATAAAAGTTTCCCCATCCCTGGCCTACTGATTTTTCAGTTGGGATGGGGAACTTTTTATGGCTCCCTCAGGAATTCTGGGAGTTGAAGTCCATAAGTGATAAAAGAGCCAAGTTTCCCTACCCCTGTCTTAGTGGATTTCTGGTGCTCCCTGTGGTGACCAGACCGCTAGCCAGTAAAATAGAACAACACAATAGGAAGACCTAGTTTCCAACTGCAACTTTGAGGTAATTTCAGCCCCAAAACCACTGTGGTTCAGACGTGGAGGTGCTGAAATAAAACAGGTCCTCTTTCAGTCACAGAATCCAGATGGGTGATTTGGGGACAGGACCTTTCTCCCTTTACCTTTTACCTTTCTCCCAGCCCTAGGCTTGGGATCCAAAAAAGCAATGTCCATCTGTCAATCTGCATTGAACTAATCTGCTAAGCTGTGGTGTATACTCTGCAATGGACTGGTTGGGGTTGATCATCATCACAAATTGTGCTTTAGCTGGAGGAACATATTATTCCACTGTATCTTTGTCAGAATAGAGTTGGTAGGGACTTTGGAGGTCTTCTAGTCCGGCCCCCTATTCAAGCAGGAGACTCTATCATTTCAGGCAAATGGCTGCCCAACCTCTTCTTAAAAACTTCCAGTGTTGGGACCATCCACAACTCCTGGAGAAAAGCTGTTCCACTGATTAACTGTTCTCACTGTCAGGAAATTTCTTCTTAGTTCTAGGCCCGTGATGGCGAACCTATGGCACGTGTGCCATAGGTGGCCTGCAGAGCCATTTATGTACGCATGTGAGCCCCAGCCAAACCTACCTGCACTGCGCATGCGCACACCTCCCAGCTGGTTTTCAGCTTCCCAGAGGCTCAAGGGAAGCCTCTGCAGCCTTTGGAGGCCAAAAAAAAGGCCCATTTTGTCATTTCCGGTACTTCTGGTTTTGTCACTTCTGGTACTTGGCCTCCAAAGGCTGCAGAGACTTCACTCGAGCCTCTGGGAGGCCAAAAAAGGCCTCAAACAGGCCAAAACTCAGCTGGGAGGTGCACACATGCGCAGTGCAGGTAACGGGGTGGCGGTGTGTGTGTGTGTGTGTGTTGCGTGCACATGTGTGGGGGGGCGCATTGCATTGTGGCTGCCAGCAAACACACGTGCTTTCAGCACACCACAACAAAAAGGTTTGCCATCACGGTTCTAGGCTGTTTGTCTATGGAGATTCTCAGTCATCCAGGTCATGATTGTCCCCAAAGGTGCTTATTCAAGAGGAAACTGGCTTTTCTTTCATGAACGCACAGCATAACGTAGGAGAACAAACCCATCGGGACAAGATTCAGCAGTCCATCTGTATTTAAAAGACAGAGTCCACCTTTTGGACAGAGAGGACCACTGGTTTGAAAGAGGGGTCAAAGAGGTCTATGTCAAAATTGAACATCCCTCTCTCAACAGAGGGGGGAAAATACAACATCATCTATCTTCAATCTACAACACAGCTCTTTCAACAGTTCCACACCCATTTGCACCACTCAGGGAAACCTCCAGGTGGCCTTAACGACCTGCTAAAAGGATGCAAATGACCAGCAGTCTGCAAGGAGTATAAATCCTTCCATTCCCCATCATCCAGTCAGAGCTGAAAAGGCTTCTTAGATGAGAATCGAAAGATCTTCAAAGAAAAAAGGCATAAAGTCCAGTTGCCTCTTGAAAAAGCACCTTTGGATTCTAGGCCACTTAGAAAACACCAGCCCCCTCTTTGCCAAAGGTAAGAATGGAAAATTGGTCCTATTCACCATTCCGAGGTGTGGAGGCTGCTGTTGGGTTGCTCCAATCACTCCAAATGCCAGCTTTCTTTGAACCGTAGATTCCGACTGGATTGCAACGGACTTGGACAAAATACACCGTCCCAGGCCTTAGGCCTGCCAGACGGCATGACGTCTGGTTGCTAACATTGTCGACAACCTGTCACAAGAAAGAGAAATATAAAATATTTAGTTTTTAAGAGAGACCTGGTTCTTCCATCCACCGAAATGCCAACTTTGGACGTAATTATATAGAAATAGAAAATTCTCAAGGTTAGGGGGGAAGCGATAAATGCTTAAAAAAAAAACACTAGAAATCTTCTGCAGATTTTTTTGCTGAAAGGATTGGGGGGCTACAAAAGGGTTAAAAGGAAAGGGAAAGTACAAAGTAAGAGAGGAAAAAAGAGGAAAGAATAAGATGGTTACTGGATAGAAAAGAGGGTGGAAGTTCTAATCTTTTACTATTTTTTTCTGTTTCTTTCACTTTTCTTAATTTTTTGTTATCTTAAGAAAACATTTTCCCGAAGAAAATACCTTATTTTTATCTATCTGCAGTCATGTTAGCATGATTTAAGATGTTTTTGTCAAAAACATTTACTTCCAATTTTTGGTACAATTGGCCCATAATGAACTATTGGTTCACTTAATGACCGCAGTATTCGCCTAACAACTGCAGCCAAAAAAAGATTGTAAAATCAGGTCTGGTTATGTGGTGACTCATTTTAGAACCGTCACGACTTACGACCAAAATTGTGGACTTGCTTTTGGTTGTAAGTTAAGGATTACCTGCATTATGATTTGGTGGAAAGACTACCACTCAGTCTACTTGGGCTGACGTGATATATATTCTGGGACTTTAAAAATGCCAGTTTTTTAAGAACGATAGAAAACTGGTTTCCAGTGCTTATCCATGCAATTTTAGAGCAGTTACTGAATTTGATGGTGAATTTGATCTAAATTCCAGAGCCCACTTGACCACTTCTCTGGGATTTTAGCTGTTAAAAAAACTTTTGAAGATTTTTTGATCCCTCATGCCTACAGTATTGCGATCTGATTTTTTTGACCAAAAATCTTTGCTTTTAATGTCTCTCTCTCCTTCCAGTTTTGAAGTGGATCCCAGACCTTTTTTTAAAAAAATTATCCCCTTGGGGCAGGATGTTTGGCTTATAAGCAATTTTTAAAAGATCTGGTTTTTATGGATTTTTTTTTTTATAAAACCACATTTTATTTTTGTTTATTGTGAAGCTGACATTTCACCAGAAACCCCCCACCCCCCTTGTTATCTTCTCAATTTTCACAGACTTTGGGATACACTTCCTCAATTTTAATCTGAGTACAAGTGAATTTGTCACATCTGCTCAGATCGGCAATAATTTTCCTTTCCAGTCGTCCTCCCCCTTTCCTTAATCTTTAGGCCAAGTTGCTATACAGCTGGGGAACATAGAAACTTTTAACTAAAAGTCTGGTGGAAGATTAGAAGCCAATATATGACTTTATCCATTCTAACTTGAGCTTCTTTTTTATTGTAAAGCAGTTTACTGTTTTCAAAAGCAGTTTATGCATTAATCCCAGTTCTACATTTTTCTTGTTAATTACTGTATTGTTTCCATTGTATGTTTCCAATTAGCTCTCTTTCTGTAATGTGCTTTTATTTTTCTTCGACTATTTGTTTATTACATTTTTATCCTGCCCTTATCTCAAGACTTTGGACAACTGGCAGTACAAAACAAGATTTAAAAAATATAATTAATAAATGCATGGCCCATATTTCCTAAACGCCAGGAAATAAATACTTCATGTAAACAAAACAGATCAATAGCCCAAACCTGGCTCTTTTAGTGTTGTTTTTCAAATCTCTAGCAAAACAAAATTGTTTTAACCAACATTTTAAAAATAAATACAGGCAATCCAGTGTTGGGATTCAAAATTTTTTACTACCAGTTCTGTGGGCGTGGCTTGGTGGGCGTGGTGTGGCTTGGTGGGTATGGCTTGGTGGGCGTGGCAGGGGAAGGATACTGCAAAATCTCCATTCCCTCCCCACTCCTGAGGGAAGGTTACTGCAAAATCCCCATTGCTTCCTCACCCCACTAACCTGCTTTCCAGCTCCGTTCTCCTGTGCAAGGCAACCAAAGAAGACCCAGCCAATCAGCTGGGACTCGGGAGGCAGAGAATAGAGGGGGGCGGGGACACTCAGAGGTGGTATTTGCCGGTTCCCCGAACTACTCAAAATTTCCGTTACTGGTTCTCCAGAACTGGTCAGAACGTGCTGAATAGCACCTCTGGAGCAATCAGATTCTGTACAGAATGGGTGTTTAAAACAAGGAAGACTATACTGGACAGGCAGATTTTACTGACAAAGGTGACTTACACACTTCTTTTTTAAAAAAAAGTTTTATTTGACTTACACACTTCTGACACAAGATGTCATGATGATGTCATGATGATACACGATGAGATGGGATCTCAATCAGTCATTCTCCATCTTTACTTTTTCGATACCACCACCCTCCAGACACCCTATCAAGTGCCTATCTCCCAAATTCAATTCCTGGTTTTTGCTGTGATTTAAGGAATTCATCCTCCTTCTCTTAAGGAGGTCCATCTAGCGGGACCAAGAAGAAGGGCCGTCTCTGTGGTGGCTCCCGTCCCTATGGAATATCATCTCTGTGGAAATACAATTGGACCCCATTTTGACCCTCTTTCGCAAGATCCTGAAGGCCTGGTTTTGCCAGCGAGCCTGCGGACCCTAGAGTGAGATGGAGCCCATAAATGGCTTATTTGTTTGTTGTTGCCAGTGAGATGGGGGTTTATTGCTTTTTTATTGTTTTTATATTGGGTTTTTATCTTACTAAGCCCCCTTGAGTCACCAAGAGTGAGTTAGGAGGTATTATAAATGTTCTTAAATAAAACAACATAAATTCTATAAACTATATTGCATTGGCGCTCTCTGTGATTAAGACACACTCTGCTGATTATTTTCCTAATATTCTTATTGAAAACATAAAAATCCATCAGCCATTTTAGGAGACATGCCTTTAGTCTTTATCTCGTTTCTTTCCAATAAGCTGTATTAAGTCTAGCCACACTTACTTTTAACAGTAGGAGCTCAACTCATAAAATGTATCAAGGTACATGGCCTAAGGACAGGATAATCAGTCAGTTGAAACACGCACTTTTAACACGCACTTCTGAAGGCAAACAAGTTGGCTCTGAAATGTTTGTTACTTAAACTTCAAATATAAGTTAGAGCTTCATCTGTACTTACAACTGCTATGAAGAACATTGCAAGCCACTTTTTTGTATCTTTTTTTCTTTCTTTTCTATTTTTCTTCAGCTTTTCTTTTTTTGACCAGGCCTTGCACTTATGACCATGGCAGCATTCATACAGTCACCTGATCCAAATATGAGCATTTAGCCTAAATCATAAATACTGGCATGTATTTATTATGTTGCTACATCCCATGGTCATGTTATCACCATTTGTGACCTTCCTGTTGTGGCCCGCCAGCGACCAGGGGAGCTGACGGAAGACTCGGACAGTGAGGAGGTTGGGGAGGAACATGGACCAGTCCTGGAGCCTGGGGAAGGCTCTGATGAGTGCTCTGCATCGAAGGACTCATCATGGGGCCAGGGCCATCTGACAGTTATCAGCTGCCTTCAGAGTCAGAGATCAGTGGGGCAGAAGAATAGCTGGAGCCTGTTCCTGATGTGCGCATGTGCAGAGCTGCCAGGAGAAGGGAAGTTAAGGAACAAGGGTCGAGTCAGGAGTAAAGGCAAAGGTGGACAATGAATGGCTCCTCCCATAGGGAATAAATAGGAGCGAAATGGGAGTGGTGTTTGCAGGAGACAATTAGTTCATTTAATCAGTGTAAAGATTTGTTCGCGACTCTCAAAAGATTCCTTGCCAAGTATCTTCTTGTACAGCGTTGCACTTGGAAGCTATCGGCCTGGCAACTCTCCAAGCCTGATAAGGTCTGTGGTTGCGATTCACCCTTGAAAGACTGTTTGCTGGGACTTTGCTGGATATGAATGATAGGAATTCACATTAGGCTAATAAAAAGGGGTTATGTAGGGACAAGGAGTCTGCTTCATGATTTTATAAAGCCTAGGTCAGAACACTCCCCAGCCAGCTTCAAGAAGCAAGTCAATAGGGGAAGCTAAATTTGCTTAACAACCACATGATTCACTTAACAACTGAAGTGATTTGTTTAACAACTGTGGCAAAAGGAGTCATAAAATCGAGTGTGGCTCAATTATCAAACTGTCTGGCGTAACAATGCAGTTGTTAACAAATTCTGGTCCCAGTTGTGGTACAGATAGTCCTTCACTTATGATCCCCAAACTGAGCCCCCAATTTTTTGTGCTAAATGAGACATTTTGTTAAGTCAGTTTTTCCCCATTTTACAATTTTTCTTGCCACAGATGCTAAGTGAATCCTTGTAGTTAAGTTAGTGACATGGTTGCTAAGTGAATCTGGCTTCCCCATAGACTTTGCCTGTCAGAAGGTTGCAAGGGGGATTACATGACCCCAGGATGCTGCAACCGTCATAAATATGAACCAGTGGCCAAGCATCCCAGTTCTGGTCATGTGACCATGCAAATGTGAACAACAGTCATTTCTGAGTACCACTGTAACTTCAGACAGTCGCTAAAATAAATAGTTGTAAGTCAAGGAGTACCTGTACTAACTGGAGACTACCTTGAGTCTCCAAGCTCCCAAATTTGGTGTCAGCTTTGGAAGCCATATTAGCACCAGACACTTCCACACTGCCACATTCTTGAGCCTGGGAAAATGGGAGGGGAGAATTTCATGGAGTGTATGTAGTTAAACATAATAGCATTCTTCTTCTAAGTCAAGGTCATGTTATATCTGCACCTGGGGGAGAGGACGTCTCAAGTTGGGACGGATGGCGATTGGGGCCTGTGATGCGATGATGGGTGCAGGGGGGTGGATTTATATACGTTTTAACTTATTGCAAGGAAACCTGGAACTTTCAGATTCTGGATTTCCCAGATGTGCCAGTTTACTACCCAAATAAAAAAAGAAAATGTCTGTCTCGGAGTTATTTATTGGAAGGTTTTCTGGAACGCTGACATTTGGACCAGATGTCCATGTGGATGCAGCCCCAGCACGTTGCAGTTCCTGATTACTCCGGCTGATGCTTGCCCTGCTGCAGAATAAATATCACACCCTGTTAAGGAGACTCACCTTCCATTCCGAACTGTCCTCAACCCGGTACTGGATCTGATATTTGGCTTGGAAGAGGAAATCCTTCAGAGCAGGAGGCGCACTCCACCTCACGCTGAGCTGGTCCTCCAGGTCTCCCACTCGGCTCACGTGGACATCCGAGGGTGGGTCAGTTGTGACTATCGAACAGGGACAAGTGGGGACAAGTCAAGACTTAAAACCAAGATTAAGATTTAAAAGGAACTGGAGGAAGCATGTCAAAACGCACCAGTCATGCGAGTTATCTCCTATTTGGGTTGCCTGCAGGAGTGATTGATTTTTTTTCGTGCATGCTGTAAACAGACTAAACTCCAGAAATCAGTTTAAAAAAAAAACATAGAAAATCATAGTCACGTGACCCTGGGACTCTGTAGATATTCATAAAGGTGAGCCGGTTGCTAGGCGCCCAAAATGTAATCACATGACCGCAGGATGTGTGTGTGTGTGTGTGTGTGTGTTGAGATCCACCTGTGAAAATTAATGGCTTGAGACTAACAAATGGGGCTGCGGAGGATATTGACTGCTACCAGAAGAATTTTACACCCTCATTCTGGCACAGAAGGATGGCACGGTGGCTCAGAAGTTAAAACGCTAGGCTTGTTGGCTGGAAAGCCAGGCAGCCCAGGTTCAAGCCCCGAGTGCCACATGAGGTGGTGAGCTGCCATTCTCGTCCTGGCTCCCACCAACCTAGCAGTTCAAAAGCATGCAAATTCAAATAGATAAATAGGCATCACTTTGGTGGGAGAATAACAGCGCTCCATGATGTCATGCTGGCCACATGACCGTGGAAATGTCTTCAGGTACCGCTGACTCAATGGCCTTGAAATGGAGATGAGCACTGGTAGCATTCAAAGCTACAAAAGCTGAAACTTTTGTACAACTTTTGAAATTGTCAAGGGACACATGGAATTAGCCCTGATAGCATCAGAGAGAAGAGCAACCAGGATGATTAGGGGACTGAAGACTAAAACATATGACGAACAGTTACAGGAACTGGGCATGGCTAGTCTAGTGAAGGACCAGGGGAGACATGAGAGCAGTCTTCCAATATTTGAGGGGCTGCCACAGAGAGGAAGGGGTCAAGCTATTCTCCAAGGCACCCGAAGGCCAGAAAAGGAATAATGGATGGAAACTGAACAAGGAGAGATTCAACCTGGAAATAAGGAGAAACTTTCTGACAGTGAGAACAATCAACCAATGGAATAACTTGCCCTTGGAAGTTGTGGGAGCATCACTTGAGACTTTCAAGAAGAGATTGGACTGTCATTTCTCAGAAATGGTGTAGGGTCTCCCGCTTAGGCAGGGGGTTGGACTAGATGACCTACAAGGTCCCTTCCAACTCTGGTTATCTGTTAGTTGACCATGGTTAGCATACAACAGCTTTGTCAACCAAATGTGAACAGTTGCCATCAATATTTGTTGGTGAACTGTGAGGACCTTCTTACCAACATCGACAATGTCCAGCATCACCACATCAGATACAGCCATTCCAAGTCGGTTGGATGCTTCTACCCAAATTTCGTAAGGTGTAAACAGGGCTAAATCTTTGGGGATGTGGCAGGAATATGGACCGGCGGTGTGGTATTCCTGGCAGATATTGTCCCGGCCATACCATCTGCAAAACAAGAGTGCTTTCTTTTATTTATTAGATTTTTTTTCTAAATCCCACCTGCCTTGCTGCATTAAGTAAGTCAAGCAACAAACATTTCTAATATTCTTTCCTCCTCCTATTTTACCCACAACAACAATCCTGTGAGGTACGTTGGGCTGAGAGAGAATGACTGGCACAAGGACACCCCGCCAGCTTTTGTGGCTAAGCTGCAACCAGAACTCACAATCTCCTGGTTTCTAGGCAGCACCTTAAGCACTCTACTGAACTGCTTGTTTGCGCAGCCCGGTAACTGGCATGCCAAGGCCCGGTGCCGGTCCATGGATGGGGGGGCTGGGGGGTTGGGAACCCCTATGTGATGACCAGGGGCCTGGCACAAAGGCAACACAGTCACATAAGTAAGAAGAGTCCCTTTAGTATCTCAAATTTTGCTCCCAATGTCCAGGTTACCTTCAGCTGGAGAAAAAACTCTCCCAAGAACAGTCTTTAAGTGGAGGAAATTCAGTCCAAAAACAAAGTACATACAAACTGTAAATAAAAATCCACACAAACCACGCTGCAGTAATTAACTTGACAGGGCAGGAGAAGGAGAAGGAATTGCACACTTGAAAGGCTAGCAAAATACACACAGTTGGGAAGACGCCAGGAAACCAGATAAGCCTCGACAATACGAGATAATTCACAATTTGCTCTCAACAGTTAGCTGTGGGCAACTCCTCTTTTTATACACTGTGTTCTCAACTGCAGCTAATGAAGGGAATCGGGCCCTTTCCTTCCCTGTAAGCCACACAACTCACGTTGCTCCCTTCTCCATTCCTCCCTGCGTGCCCTTGGATGAAGAGGGGGTGGCCCTGGGTCTTCCTCCAAATTTCCTCTGCCTTGTTCTACTTCTCCCCTGCTCTGCCCAGCTGGACTTTGCCCTTCCCCAGTTTCTTCCACAACCTCCGGAGCCACACTCCCACTCCCAGTCAGCTGCTTGGCCTCCCCCTCCGAATCAGATTCCAACAGGGGCATGACACCCTGCCCTAAATCACTGCTTTTCAACCTTGGCAACGTTAAGATGTGGGGACTTCAACTCCCAGAATTCACCAGCCAGCACAGGAACCACAGTCCTATTTTGACTGATAGCAGGTCAGGAAGAATTGTCTGAAATTCAGCAAGACTACAAAAGTCCATCTCATTCTGTGTCTTTCCTTCTAAAGGGCAAATCACCAACTTATCACCCCTTTATGCCCGTGTCATCATCCTACCTCAGCTTATATTTCAGGGAGTAATTGGTATGCAGGTGTGTCTCGCCTTCTGACCCAGGTACCCATCTGCAGGTGAGGTCTTTCAAATTCTTGGACCAGCAAGAAATGTTGGTTGGCTTTTCAGGAGGCACTGAAAGATATAAATAAATCCATAGGGCTCTATACTTGGGTACATACAAGTAGCCTTTAACTCACAATTTAGCAACAGTTTGAAGTTACAATGGCACTGAAAAAAAGTGACTTAGAAGTGGTCCTCACTCTTACGACCATCATAGCATCTCCATGGACATGTGATCAAAATTAGAGCGCTTGGCAACTGGCATTATTTATGGTGGTTGGTGATGTGATCGCCTTTTGTGTACTAGCTGGTTTCTGACAAGTAAAGTTAATGGGGGAAACTGGATTTGCTTATTTTAAGAATTGCACTGATTCACTTAACAACTATAGCAAAAAAGCTCATAGAATCGGGCACAACTCACTTAACAACCACTTTGCTGAACAAGGGAAATTCTGGTTCCAATTTGAGGACTGCCTTTATATATTGGTAAACAGATTGTGCTGTTTACGAAGAAGCACAAATGCCAAAATAGCTATGAAATAGCACAAGGGCAGCTTTTTAAAACAGCAGCGCCCCTCTCTCTTCTGGCACTGGGGAGAAATTTTAAACCATGGCCTGCAGTTGCCCTTTACGTTAACAACCAGCCTGTCCCCAGCTGACGTTTCCATCCTTCCGAAATCAAAAATAGCCCTGCGATGATAAAAAAAAAATTAGACTATTGATTAGTCTAATTAGACTATCCATCATGGTTCAAATGGCGTGTTTTTCTCTTTGAGAGCAACATTCAAGAGCTGAAACCTTCTCGTATCACTTCAAGGTTTCAGAGAATATACTGGAAAGAAAAAATAAAAAAAGCAAAAGACTAAATGGGCCTGAGAAACCCAGAAGGGGTTGGAGCCCTGCAAATGGCTTGTTTGAGTGACTATTGGATTTTTATCATTGTAAGAATGACAGAATCACTAAAAGTGAGTTGGGTGGCCATAAAAATGTTCGTTCGTTCATTCATTCATTCATTCATTCATAGATAGATATATACAGGTAATCCTCGACTTATGACCACAACTGTATCCAAAATTTCTGCTATTAAGTGGAACATTTTGTTAAGTCAGTTTTGCCCCATTTTATGACCGTTCTTGCCCCAGTGGTTAAGTGAATCATTGGAGTTGGTAAGTTACTCACACGGTGGTTATGTGAATCTGTCTTCCCCATTGGTTTTGCTTGTCCAAAGGTCGCAAAAAGGGATCACGTGACCTTGGGACACTGCGACGGTTGTAAGTATGAACCAGTTGCCAAGCATCCCTGAATTTTGATCATGTGATCATAAGGATGCTGCAAAGGCTGTAAGTTTGAAAAATGGTCATAAGTCACATTTTGCAGTGCCGTTGTAACTTTGAACGGTCAATAAATGGACTGTTGTTAAGTCGAGGACTGCCTGTATACAAATAAATAAAGCAAGCCAGTTTTAACCTGGTCGAAGCACTGCCCAGGAACCGCGCAACAGAGCATGGCTTCTGGCTCACCATTTAAAGGGAAAGTGAATTGTGATTTTTTCCCCCCCAGTCTATTTTCATTGCAGCTCTCTTTGGCATTTCAACAGGTAGTCCTCAACTTACAACCCTTCATTTTGTGACCGTTCAAAGTTTCAATGGCATTTTAAAAAAAGTGGCTTATATAACCAGTTTTCATCAGAGGTGGTATTCAGCAGTTTCTCGCTGTTAGGATTCTAGCAATTGCTCTAATTAAATTATGATTCTCCAGCCAAACTTCAAAAAACTTCAAACGATTTATTAGAGGTGACATACTGGCACTGCCACATATGGAGCCAACTCTGGCATACATAATTTACAGTCCCCTGTGACCCTGTTTCCCTCCCTCTCCCCTGGGTGTCTCTTAAACCAGATTATCCAATTCAGCACGTTCACAGGCTGGGTGTCATCATTCCCATTTTCCAATTAAATATATTTGGGGGCAAAAGCTCTGGTAGTTTAGTTACAATCTTTTAAAGATAAGAGTTGGAATGTACTTTCGCTTTCCCTCCTTTTTTATGGCAACTACTAAAACAGGCATAGGAATGTTTTATGAGTTGACACTGAACAGTTCTGGAGAACCAGTAGTGGACATTTTGAGAAATTCGGAGAACCAGCAAATACCACCTCGGACTAGCCCCGCCCCCATCTATTCCCTGCCTCCCGAGTCCCAGCTGATTGGATGGGTCTTCTTTGGTTACCCCGCATAGGAGAACAGAGCTGGAAAACAGGTTAGCGGGGTGGGGAGGGAATAGGGATTTTGCAGTATCCTCCCTCCAGGAGTGGGGAGGGAATAGAGATTTTACAGTATCCTTCCCCTGCCACACCCACCAAGCCATGCCACGCCCACAGAACCGGTAGTAAAAAAAAATGGAATCTCACCACTAGTTTTCACATTTACAATTGCTGCAGGACCCCTTGTGGTCTCATAACCAAAAATTCGGACACTCAGCAACTGGTTCATATTTAGGACGGTGACAGTGTCCCGGAATCATGTCAACGGGGAAGCCAGATTCACTTTAGAACCATGGTACTAACATAACAACTGCAGAGATTCATTTAACAACTGTGGCCAGTAAGGTCATAAGATGAGGCAAAACTCACTGTCTCATTTAGCAATGGAAATGTGGGGTTCAATTGTAGTCATAAATGTCTGTGACATTTATTACGTGGAGATTCTCAGTCAGCCAAGTACCTCAGGGTTGCCCAAAAGATGCTTTTAAAAAAAAAAGAAAAAAAGCACCTTTGGGATTGTGGCCATAAGTTGAGGACTACCTGCATATGGTCTGACCCAGAGAAGAGGTGGCAGGGGCACGAAATCCACCCGGTTAAAGCCGCCAACGTACGTCCTACATAGAGACACGACCCAGCCAAGATGCTTCCGCCTTCCTTGCCGTGGCACATCAGGTTATCCCCTGACTGCTGCCGCGATCCGTTCAGCTGGGTGAGGGTGACGCTGAGCGTAGTAGCCCCCAGGACCTTGTAGGTCTCGGCTGGGAGCTTTCGGCCATTCAGAGTCCAGTAAAGGTCCTCGGCCTTCAGGCCTGAATTGGGCATGACGGAACAGTTGGCCGTGAATGAAGCACCAATGTGGAGGGTGGCGTCTTGGGGAGCTATGATGGCTGGGTCTGCAGTGAAAGGGGGAAAAATAAAAGAAGATCAGGTCAATCTCTGGTGATGGTTGGTTGGTTTGTTCCTTGTGGGGAGGAAGGACATCCAAAAATAATACTGAATGTGAGATCTTACGCCACTCGGCGATCGGCAATAGTATTAGCAGCCCTTCTTTCTACAACCGTAATAGAAAGTAGCCATTTTATAATTTTTATTATTTATTTATTTACTTGTATCCTGCCTTTATTATTTTTGCAAATAAAATCAAGGTGGTGCACATATCCAACACACCTTCCTCCTCCTATATGCTATGCTAAGAGAGAGGGACTGGCCCAAAATTACCCACCCAGCTTTTATGCTTAAGGCGGGACTAGAACTCACAGTCTCCTGGTGATTGGCCCAAAGTCACCCAGCCGGCTTTCATGCCTAAGCCGGGACTAGAACTCACAGTCTCCTGGTGATTGGCCCAAAGTTACCCAGCCGGCTTTCATGCCTAAGGCTGGACTAGAACTCACAGTCTCCTGGTGATTGGCCCAAAGTCACCCAGCCGGCTTTCATGCCTAAGGCTGGACTAGAACTCACAGTCTCCTGGTGATTGGCCCAAAGTCATCCAGCCGGCTTTTATGCCTTAGGCGAGACTAGAACTCACAGTCTCCTGGTGATTGGCCCAAAGTCACCCAGCCGACTTTTATGCCTAAGACAGGACTAGAACTCACAGTCTCCTGATGATTGGCCCAAAGCCACCCAGCCGAACTCAGTTCTGTTTGGCATGCCTTTCAGGCGAGACTAGAACTCACAGTCTCCTGAGGATTGGCCCAAAGTCACCCAGCCGACTTTCATGCCTAAGACAGGACTAGAACTCCCAGTCTCATGCTTTCTAGCTTGGTTCCTTAACCGCTACACCAAATTTATCTATGAAAGACTATCATTCAACTTATTAAATTTGTATGCCGCCAGACTCCCTACCACTCTAGCCATGCCTAAATGTAAGTTTCTTTTGTTTGCTTCATAGAGTGCATTATTTCCCAAAACAGGTAGTCCCTGATATAAGACCGTTCATTTAACAACGGTTCAAAATTACGACAGCAGTGAAAAGATGCCACCAATCGTCACATGAACGTTGCAGTTACCCTGAAGTCACGTGATCACAATTCAGCTGCTAGCCAACCAGTGTGTACATATAAGATGACTGCGGGATCATGCGATCGCCATTTGTGACCTCCAGGCCGGCTTCCAACATGCAAAGTCAATGGGAGAAACCGGATTCACTTAACAACTGTGTGATTCACTTAATGACCGTAGCAAAAATGATTGAAAAATTGAATGCAGCTCACTTAAGGACTGCAGTGCTTAGCAACAAACACTCCAGTCCAAAATATGTCATAAGTCGAGGGCTGCCTGTACCTTTCTGCATGTTTGCATACGTTTGTAACAGTTGTGTCTTTTCACAAACACCTGTTTTACAGCAATATACTAGAACAGTTACCTATTTTAATCCATACAGAGGTTATTCATAAATGTAGTAATGACATAGTAGTAATTAAAAAGGCAAAAGATCTCAGAAGGCAACAGCATGACATTGGTGTCATTTTTAGAGGATTCTAGTCCAGGAAATACAGCTCGAACAGTTATTATTTTCTCAGAGAGAATGGAGCACTGATAGCAAGAGAACAGAAGGGGAAAAAGTCAGGGGTGGGATTCTACCAGTTCGCACCTATTTGCTAGAACTGGTTGTTAACATTCTAAGCAGTTCGGAGAACCGGTTGTTAGAAGAAATTACTGGCCTAATCCTGGCAGGAAGGAAACATTCTGGTGTTGCTTACAGAAACTGCCTCTCCGTTAACCCTTGTTACATTCTTCGCAGGACTAGACTTCCTGTCTCTGGAACTTCTCTGGAGTTTTTTTTCCCTCCTTTGCTGGTACTTTGCTTGTGTGGAGTGACCATTGAAAAAAGTGACTTATGACCATTTCTCACACTTACGACTGTTACAGCATCCCCACAGTCATGAGAGGCCAGGCGAGGAGATGCCTGCCTCGATGTGAGCGATATTGAGTTGGCCATGCCCAGCCAATAACATGACCACCAAGCCATGCCCACCAACTAAGGCACGCCCACACAACTGGTTGTTAAAAAAATTTGAATCCCACCCCTGGAAAAAGTCAAACTCAAAACACTGATTACACATTCAAGTTCAAGAGAAGACACTGTTCGTATAGCTGATATGAAAAATATACAGTGGTCCACTGCACTTTACTTTTTGGCAACCAAACAACGACAAAACCTGGGTTCATGCGAAATCTCAGCTGGCTAGTATTACAAGTAGTCCTCAGTTTAAACAACCACATTTGGTACTAGAATTTCTATTATTAAGCAAGGTAGTTGTGAAATGAATCATGCCTGAGTTTGCAACCTTTTTTTTGCCATGATTGTTAAGTGAATTTCTCAAGTTGAGAAATAAAACATGCAGTTATTTAAGCTCCGGATATTTAACAGATATTTAACAGATAATCAGAGTTGGAAGGGACCTTGTAGGCCCTAACAGTCATCTAGTCCAACACCCCGCTCCAGGCCAGGGGTGTCAAACTCAAGGCCCATGGGCTGGATTTGGTCCTCAATGTGGTCAGATCCGGCTCATGTGGCCATCCTGGAAAATATAAGAGGGTGGCCCACGTTGCTTCGACCCGGTCTATCCAATGTGAAGAGGAAACATCGGGCCAGCGTGGCTTCAGCCCAGTCTACCCAATACAAAGAGGAAACGTGCCAACAGTTTGTAGAGTGGCATCAAGCTGGCCACGCCCACCCAGTCGGCCATGCCCACCATCCAAACAGTCACACCCACCCTGCCCCCAAGGCCAACCACACTTCTGATGTGGCCCTCAATGAAATTGAGTTTGACACCCCTGCTCCAGACTAATAGAGCAAGGCTAGTAGGAGAATTCTGGGAACCCAGACTTTGTAAAATTGCTGTCAAGTTTTGAAGTGTGCTTTTGCAGTTGAAACCATTATTGCTTCTTGGCTTGCCAATGAACCAGGGGAGGAAGGAAAGGGGAGATGGAATGTAGGCTCCAGACATCAAGAAGAGAGCTGTGAGAACCAAGGACACTTCGGCAGGTGTTTTCAGAGTTAAAGGCTTTTTCTCATAACAACACAATGAGATTCAATTGGACCATGTGACCTGGTCTAACAGGGGGAAGGATAATCTATACTTTAATTATGTGGGTTTACATGGAAATTAGTTAGATCTGGTTTTGCCCTCGTCTGTGCCAAAATGATATACTATACTCAATGAAGTTTTGCATTAAGAGATTGGATTGTCCCGTCCGTGCTTTCTTTGGTTGGGTTCATCAGTTGGAAGGTTGACAGTTGCCATGATTAAGAAACGCTGATCTGGAGGTTTGCATACCGTAAAAAGTAACACGTTTATTATGCACAACTGCCTTTGGTCCCATGGCCAGCCTTGGACTGAAGGTATCTTATAGGGAAATCCCCTTCTAATATAGTCTTAAAAAGCTAAATAATTACTTTGTTGCCTCATTATCTGCTCGCAGATGCCATAATGTTAGGGTAGTAAAGCGGTATTTTTTTTAATCTTGGAGTTTTAAGATGGGTGGACTTCAATTCCCAGAATTCCCCAGCAACTTCTATCAAGTTCACCCATCTTAAAGTTGCCAACATTAAGAAACTTTGCTCTAAATCAGCAGCAACAGAAACCAGCCTTCTTTTTTGTAATCCTGTCCTTTATTTGTATTCATATAAGTAGTGTCCAATGTTGATGTTGTTTTGAATAGAATAAAATTAGAATAGAATAGAATAGAATAGAATAGAATAACAGAGTTGGAAGGGACCTCGGAGGTCTTCTAGTCCAACCAGTGGTGGTATGCTACTGGTTTGGACTGGTTCAGCCGAACCAATAGTTTAAAAAAGCCAGCTGAGAGGAGGAAAAAAATCCTCCACCATCAGTTGAGAGGAAACAGAAGTGAAAAGCGCAGGATGGGCCCTCCCACCAGCCCCTGTGCTTTTCTCTCCTTTATCCTCTCAGCTGATTGGCCCTGCAGGTCTCAGTTGATGTGGGGAAAGCTGCGCACACGCGTTAGGCAAAGAACGCCCGCCAAGCCACGCCCACCAAACTGGCGGTAAAACAATTTGAATCCCGCCACTGAGTCCAACCCCCTGCTCAGTCAGGAAACCCTATCCTATTTCAGACAAATGGTTGTCTACTCTCTTCTTAAAAACTTCCAATCTTAGAGCATCCACGACTTCTGGAGACAAGTTGTTCCACCGGTTAATTGTTCTAACTGTCAGGAAATTTCTTAGTTCTAGGGTTGCTTCTTATTTTAGGATGTTAACAATCAATGACCCTGTTGCCTTTCCCTTAAATCAGAAGTGCCCAACCTAGGCTACTTTAAGACTTGTGGATTTCAACTCCCAGAATTCCCTAGCCAGGCATGCTAGCTGGCTGGGGGATTCTGGGAGTTGAAGTCCACAAGTCTTACCATTGCCAAGGTTGGTCATCCCTGCCTTGAACGATGACCAACAAAAGTGTCAATAAAATAAATAAATAAATAAATGCACCTTGCCATTTTCCCAGCAAAATTGGATTTAGGATCCTTAAAAATGAACAAGCAACGGATCTTTCCTGGGATTGGAAGAGCGGGGTTCCTTCTCCAAGCTTAATGAGGGCTGTAGTTATTTATCAAGGTCTCCAACCTCTTTGTGATGCGGGATTTCTTTGGACAACCACCACTAGATGTCACCAAACACTCTTTTTCGGGGGGGAGAAATAACCAGAGATTACCAAGTAATTTGGGCTCCACTTCCATTGTAGGATTTTTGAAAGGCAGTAAGCCTTGCTGGGTGGGCTCTGCCAAGAGTTTAGCAGAAGATGGATTTGGCCATCTGAAAGGTCAATCCTTTTGAACAGAGGGTGTTGTAGAGTCCTAGTAGCGTTCCATGGAAGTGCCTTGAGGGAACACCTGGATGAGACAAATAGGAGACACTTCTCCTCTTGCAGAGAAGACTATCTTCAGGTTCTAGGACGGATATTCTCCTTTTGAAGATGTCCTCTTCTCCAAAGTCCATTTACTCCAAGTTCACTTTAAAATTCAAGGCAAATTGAAGCCAGATCCAGGCTAGCGTAACAGGAGGAGATGTTCTGCATTTCATTTTAAATTCGAGTCAGCTTAGTTCTTATCTTAACCAAGCCAAAATAGTCTTCCTTCTTATTTTATGTATCTTTCTCCTACTCTGGTTCTACTCAAAAAAAAAAAAAAGTGAGGTTTTCCTGAGGATCTCTTTTTACTTTATCCCTATAACCACCAGCTGGTTGAGATAGATGACCCTAAGAAACTGTGAGCGGCTCAGAATTACACAGGGAGATTCTATGGCTAAAGATGGACTTGGATCCAAGACCTAGTTTATCTCCTTGATCACCGCGTCAGAGAATTATGGGGCTGGAAGGGACCTCTGAGATCTTCTAGTCCAACCCCCTCCTCAAGGCAGGAGTCTTCTAGTATCACAGTCAAATGATGGTTCTAGTTGTAGAAATAAATTCAGGGCTGTTGCAACATCCATGCATCCCTCCATCAATCCTTCCATCCTTTAATTGAAAGGAAACAGAATTCAACCCCAAACACTTGATCTCACTCAGGCAAAGAACAGGAGCTAAATTAATTGTTTGGTTTGTTAAAAGTAGCCGAGAAATGTAATCTAGTATTGATTTTAAGGGTTTTCCCTCAAGGCAGTTTAAGAAATATTACAAGAGGCAGGTACAAGCTGTATTTATGTTCTTGTATTGTTAAGTGTAACTGTGCGGGGAGGCCACATAGTGCGTCAGAAAAAAGGGAAGAATGGATCTGAAGAGGGGATCTGCACAATTGCTTCTGCCATTTTCACATTTTTGATTCCTAAATCAAACCAGAAATGCAATAAATAATATAAAGAACTACCTACTAAAAATCATTTCTCAAAACATTCCCCCGTCCCCTTCAGCAGAGAACAGTTTTCACTATCTTCCAAAAAAACAGCACCAAGTAGCCCAGACTAACATTATTTCTCAACCATGGCAACTTGAAGATGTGTGGACTTCAACCTCCAGAAGTCTTCAGCCATCATCCTCTGCCCCCATGGTTGGGGAAACCCAAGTATGCTGGCTAGGGAATTCTGGGAATTGAAGTCCACACATCTTAAAGTGGCAGAGGTTGAGAAACAAGTGTTTATATTCAAAAAATCTCATGAAGCTAGACATTTTTTTAAATCCTGAAATTAATTAAATATGAAAGAGATGCGGTGGCTCAGTGGCTAAGACGTTGAGCTCATCAATCAGAAAGATCAGCAATTCGGCGGTTCGAATCCCTAGCGCCACGTAACAGAGTGAGCTCCCGTTACTTATCCCAGCTTCTGCCAATCTACCAGTTCGAAAGCATGTTAAAAATGCAAGTAGAAAAATAGGGACCACTTTGGTGGGAAGGTAACAACATTCCGTGCGCCTTCGGTGTTTAGTCATGCCAGCCACATGACCACGGAGAGGTCTTCGGACAGCGCTGGCTCTTTGGCTTTGTAATGAAGATGAGCGGCACTCCCCAGAGCCAGAAATGACTAGTACGTATGTGCAAGGGGAACCTTTACCTTTACCTATGAAAGAGAAAAACACAATTCCATACGCTATTCCTATTTCCTTCTTAAATTACCCACTCAGCTGCCAGTTTAGCCTCAGGCAAAAGACAAAAGAGAATTACGGTGTCCTCTTTCTGCCCATTGTTTCTAAAACACAATGATTTATCTCAGAGACAAACATTTTTATATACAGTCCCGGGAAATGCCCAAAACATCTTACGGAGAAAGGGGTGTCCTGGGTAGTGGAACCAACCAAAGAATGGCTATGTAGTGAAATCCAAGCCAACAATTACTATACTGAGGGGAGGTCAAGTTTATGTCTGCTTTCCAACAGGGCCCCGCAAAGACCACGAAGCTTGCCGGTTGTACGTAATGATGCAGACTGAATTTCAGGGTTTAGCGTTGGCGTCCCTCCAGAACCAAATGGATGTATAGACAGGATCCCTTTACAACAGACTCTCAAACTTCACAAACTAGGTTTTCCAAACAGACAGCTGATTGTAATCAGCTGATGGGGTTCCAAAAAAGCTATTTCTCCCACCCCACAACTGGACTTTTCTTATTCTATATAGATACAGAGCAAACACGTATTTTGAAAGGGAAGGGCATAAAGAGTTCAAGTTGGAGAGAAAAGGAAGAAGACACGGCGGAATTGCAGAAAGCAAAAAACATGTCTGAGAAATTGAATATTTATGCCTCCAGATAAGCCTGCAATATATTTTATAGCTTTAAAAAAAACCCCAATATTTAATGGCCAGGTATTAAGTGACATTGGAAAACTAAATTACTTTTAACAAGTTGCCAGAAAGTTTTCGAGAGGCTGGATTCTATTAGATTCCTTATTATGGGTGCTTTCAGCGGCTGGAGGAGTTAGCCATGAAAATTTGATAAAAGTGATTGAAATTATGTTTTTCCTTACTCTCATGTTTAACATTTTTATTGAGTTATAAAGTATTATAAAATGCAAAGTAAATAGAAAAGCAGTGGAGGGGAAAAGTGGAAAGAGAAGTGAGAAAAGATAAGAAGAAAAAACACAGCTAAACATTTATATGAAAGAATAATAAATGATTTCCTAGAAAATGCCAGATATTTAGGCTGAATTTTCTCAACTTTGCCCACAGTTCAGTTGTAGATTCTCAACTGATAACCGTGATAATCTCAATTCTGTTTATATTATTTGGGACTATAAAGAAAAATGTATAGCAAACAAATTACTAACTTACTAACTGTTGTGATTCACTTAATAGCTGTGTCAAAAATGACCATAAAGTGAGGCAACTTCACTTAACGGAGAAATATTGCTTCGCAAGGGAAATGTTGGGCTTAAGTTGTAGTCTTAAATCAAGGACTACCTATATTCAGATGCTGGGATGAATCTGTGGCTACGATCGTATATATGAACCAGTAGCCAAGCATCAGAATTTTGATCACAAAAGTCGTGACTCTGAAGAACGGTCGTAAGTCACATTTTTCAGTGCCGTTGTGACTTCCAAACGGTCACTAAACGAACAGTTGGAAGTCGAGGGCTACCTGTATTTTCACCACGTAACTCCACAAAAGAAAGACCAATAAACATCCTTGAGTGTGGCTTCTACTTATGGGAGAGGAGAAATTGTGCCAAAATGAAAGCCGAAGGGAATTCATCACCCAACTCTTGATGATTTGCAGGAACAAACCTGCAACATTTATAAGTCAGGAGTCTTTTTTCTCCCCTGTTTAAAAAAAATAAAAATAAATGGGAGTCTGCCTTGTCACACAGTTTTAACTTTCGGAAGCTGCTTAAACCCTGGAAGGGTGACAAAGAAAGATTTTTTTTTTAGATTAATGCATTGATGAATGAGCGGTCAAGCACACGGTGTGATTGCTAGCCATAATAGATATATATTTAACTCTGTGTTTATTTAAACAGGAAACGTTGCTTAATCCCGGGACATTTACAGTTCTGTAAAACCTAATGGACATCCGTAGCTTTTCTTGGATATATTTTTATTCTTTAGTTATCCTTTAAAAAGCACAAGGAAAAACAGAAAAAAGACACTGGGGATGGGGGAGGGAAATAAGAACAAGCTGGGAGAGTGGAAAGAATTAAAATGGGATTTGTTGCCAAAATCATAACAACTGATGCTGTGCATTAGTGAAAACCAATCAACTTGCTTATTGTATCTATGCATGGGTAAAAAAAAATGTATTGTACATACATATGGTTCTCAGTCTATTAACAAAATATACAAAATAAAGTAAAATTGTAATTGTACAATTTATAACTCAAATTGTATCTTATTTTGTATTGGCAATGGACTTCCAATAAGCTACTAGAGGTGCTCCTTGACGTTCAACCATTCATTTCGTGGCCGTTCAAAGTTACAACGGCACATGAAAAAAGTGACTGATGGTTTTTCACACTTACGACTCTTGGTCATGTGATCAAAATTCAGACACTTGGCAACTGATTCCTATTTGTGATAATTGCAATGTCCTGGGGTCATGTGGTCCCCTTTTGTGACCTTCTTAAATTAAATCAGATTCACTTAACAACCATGTTACTAACTTAACAAGTACAGTGATTCACTTAACAATTGTGGCAAGGAAATTCGTAAAATGGGGCAAACTTCACTTAACAACTGCCTCGCTTAGCAACACAACTTTTGGGCTCAAATGTGGTTGTAAGTCAAGGACCACTTGTACTTTTTTTTTCCCGATGGCCTCCTCTTATTTCAGAGGTCTACGGTCTGAAACCTCAGATTCACAGAGAGGGGCTGGTGCCCGTGGAATGGTCAATAAAATCAAAATGGCAGCTGCATCCATGCAAGCAAAACCCCGCCCCCTTTTTTTACATCCACTCAGGAAGTTGGTGGGGCTTCAGTCCAGCTGCTATTTCAATTCTTCCTATGGATGCTCTTGCATTATGCCCATATATTGTCTACAAGTTTTAAATGTAACTAGACAACCCCTGCGCTGTTGGGTCATCGTTTCAGAGATATTTCCTTTCCTAAACAGAGAAGATCAAGGATGGGCAAAAAAAAGCACGGAGCAGGAGTAACTTCTTTCCAGCTTCCTGATTGAGTTTTCTTGTCAGAATCTGGCAGGGTGCATTGAAAAACCTCTCTTCCCTTCCCTACCCAACCTACCATACCCTACCCTACCCAACACAACCTTACCCAACCAAAACCTACCCTAACCTATCCAAACCTACCCTACCTATCCTACCCTACCAGTAAGTGCCTGCTATTTGGAGGAAGGGGGGGAGAAAGGATTATGAGACTGGCTGGGAAACTGTCACAGAAAGTTGAAAATGAAGATCAGGTAACTACAGTGCTTCAGCAACCAGTAGCACTGAAGGAAGCATAAGTTTCCCAAATTTCATTCCCTCGGGAGTCACAAGTCCTGGATTTTGGACACCTTCTGTAAGTTAGTCCATTTAAGATACCTAGCTACAAAAAGTGTTGCCTTATGATGCACTGTTTAACCCAAGTGATGACAAGAAGACTTTTAAGTAGTCTATAGATAGAACAGAGGATGGTCCGGAGGCTCAGAGATAAGGCGCTGGGCTTGTCAGCTGGAAAGCAGGCAATCCAGGTTTGAGACCAGAACACCATGCAACAGGGTGAACCTCTGCCCCCACCCCAGCTCCTGCCAACCTAGCAGTTTGAAAGCATGCAATTGCGAGTAGATAAATAGGTTCCACTTCCGTGGGAAGATAACAGTGCTCCGTGACGCCATGCTGGCCATGGAAATGTCTTCCAACAGCACTGGCTCAATGGTCTTGAAACAGAGATGACACACACACACACACCCATACAATTGGCAATGATTAGTAGAGTAAAATCTGCAGGGCTTCCTTTACCTTTTTTATATAGCTAGAATAGAACACAAGAACACAGAATAATAGGATTGGAAAGGACCTTGGAAGTCTTCTAGTCTAACCTCAAGCAGGCGAACTTTTACAAATCTGGACAAATGGCTGTCCAATCTCTTCTTGAAAATCTCCAGTCATGGAGCACCCACATCTTCTGAAAGCGTTCCACTGATTAATTAATTCTCACTGTCAGGAAATTTCTCCCTAGTTCTAGGATGCTTTTCTCTTTAATTATCTTCCACCCTTCACTACTTGTCTTGCCTTCAGGTGCTTTGGGGAATAAATTGACTCCCCTCTCGTCCTCTTTGTTAGACTAGACATACCCAGTTCCAATAAAGGAGAGTAATTGTAGCTCAGGGTTGAAATGAAGGGTCCTTGTTGTTCTCTGAGTGGGATGACCCAGGGTGGGATACAAAATAAACAGAGTCACACAAAAACAAAACAGGTGAAGCCCCTTTTATTCCTTCACTTTGCTTCCAAGCTCCAAATATCCTTGACTGGAGACAAAAAAACTCCCACACGAGCCGTTACAAGAAGGAGGAAATGCCGTTTAAATTATAAAGAGTAAAAAACAACACAAGCCAGCCAAGATAAGGGCTTGAAGACGTCCACAGATATCAGAACACACACTGGGAAGGACACCAAACTCAGAGAGGAACCATAAACTAGAGATATTTCCACGCTTTGTTTCCAGCACTCGCCTGTATGCATGTCCGTTCTCTTATCCAGTTGTCACAGCTGCAGCCCATGAAGAGGATCAAGGCCCTCTCCTCCCTAGTAGACCATGTCTCTCCCTTATCCTCTCCTCCCTGTGTGCCCTAGGATGGAGAGGGGATGGGCCTGGGTCCTCCTCTGACTGCCCAGCCGGCCTCTGCCCTTCCCCAGCCTCCTCCACAACCTCTGGAGCCACACTTCCACTCCCTGTTGGCTGTTCCTCTTCTCCCTCAGAGTCAGTCTCCACCAGGGGCATGACACTGAGCTTGCTTGTTTTCTTGCAGACAGTTCATTACCCTAATTAGGTAACTTCATCAGTGCTAGTAAGGAGTTTGCTACTCAGTTCCCTCAATTGTTCATCATGGTTTAGCCTCCATATTCCTTATTCTCAAGGCCCTTCTGAAGTATCGCAAGAGAATCCCAAAGGTGCTTTTTCAAGAGGCAGCTTGGCTTTCTGAAGCTTCTTGGATGAGAAGCAAAATGTCTTCAAAGAAAAACCAGAAAGTCCAGTTGCCTATTGAAAAAGCACCTATGGGACAACCATGATCTGGATGATTGAAAATCTCCATAGACAATCACAAGGGAAGCGTCACTATTGATGTGGTAAGAAGAAAGAATTATGAAATACGTGGAGGGTAATTGCATAAATTACATATAGAACAAGACCACTGAGCAGGAGATATACAAAATGTTCCTGGCTGATGAACCTATTAAAAATATATACACTGTTCAAAAAAATAAAGGGAACACAAAAATAAGACATCCTAGATCTGAATAAATGAAATATTCTTATTAAATACTTTGTTCATTGCATAGTTGGATGTGCTGACAACAAAATCACACAAAAATTATCAATGGAAATCAAATTTAGCAACCCATGGAGGTCTGGATTTGGAGTTACACTCAAAACTAAAGTGCAAAAAAACACTACAGGCTGATCCAACTTTGATGTAATGTCCTTAAAACAAGTCAAAATGAGGCTCAGTAGTGTATGTGGCCTCCACGTGCCTGTATGCTCCTGATGAGGTGGTGGATGGTCTCCTGAGGGATCTCCTCCCACACCTGGACTAAAGCATCCCCCAACTCCTGGACAGTCTGTGGTGCAACGTGGCATTGGTGGATGGAGCGAGACATGATGTCCCAGATGTGCTCAACTGGATTCAGGTCTGTGGAACGGGCGGGCCAGTCCATAGCATCAATGCCTTCATCTTGTAGGAACTGCTGACACACTCCAGCCACATGAGGTCCAGCATTGTCTTGCATTAGGAGGAACCCAGGGCCAACTGCACCAGCATATGGTCTCACAAGGGGTCCGAGGAGCTCATCTCGATACTTAATGGCAGTCAGGCTACCTCTGGCGAGCACATGGAGGGCTGTGCGGCCCCCTAAAGAAATGCCACCCCACACCATTACTGACCCACTGCCAAACCGGTCATGCTGGAGGATGTTGCAGGAAGCAGAATGTTCTCCACGGTGTCTCCAGACCCTGTCACATCTGTCACATGTGCTCAGTGTGAACCTGCTTTCATCTGTGAAGAGCACAGGGCGCCAGTGGTGAATTTGCCAATCTTGGTGTTCTCTGGCAAATGCCAAACGTCCTGCACGGTGTTGGGCTGTAAGCAGAACCCCCACCTGTGGACGTCGGGCCCTCATACCACCCTCATGGAGTCTGTTTCTGACCGTTTGAGCAGCCACATGCACATTTGTGGCCTGCTGGAGGTCATTTTGCAGGGCTCTGGCAGTGCTCCTCCTGTCCCTCCTTGCACAGAGGCGGAGGTAGCGGTCCTGATGCTGGGTTGTTGCCCTCCTACGGCCTCCTCCACGTCTCCTGATGTATTGGCCTGTCTCCTGGTAGCGCCTCCATGCTCTGGACACTACGCTGACAGACACAGCAAACCTCCTTGCCACAGCTCGCATTGATGTGCCATCCTGGATGAGCTGCACTACCTGAGCCACTTGTGTGGGTTGTAGACTCCGTCTCATGCTACGACTAGAGTGAAAGCACCGCCAGCCTTCAAAAGTGACCAAACCATCAGCCAGAAAGCATAGGAACTGAGAAGTGGTCTGTGGTCACCACCTGCAGAACCACTCCTTTACTGGGGATGTCTTGCTAACTGCCTGTGCTTCCCACCTGTTGTCTATTCCATTTGCACAACAGCATGTGAAATTGATTGTCAATCAGTGTTGCTCCCTAAATGGACAGTTTGATTTCACAGAAGTGTGATTGACTTGGAGTTCCATTGTGTTGTTTAAGTGTTCCCTTTATTTTTTTGAGCAGTGTATATTATCAGACCTGATAAGGAGGCCAAGCTTTAGCAATAAAAATTAGCTCTGCTTGATTAAATGTTTCTTTTGTCGCTAATCTCTCCTGGAGCACCAACAGGTTTTCAGGGTGCAATCCCAGGTTGTGGAGCATATCATTGGAAAAACTTCACTTCCACTTCAGTTGTTTATATGGCTTTCCTGACCCTGTAGCTTTTCCACCTCTGCACCTAACATATTACGCTACCAGAAGAACCATCAGAAGATGAGATAAGAATTCTAAACGTTATTCTGAACTGCAGCCGTGAAATTATAATCTCCATTTAGATTATAAGAAAGAAAGTAGAAAAGAAATTATACTGATTTTAATCAAATTCACCCTGTTCTACCGCATTGGTCTTCATCGTTTTCCCCCCTCAAAACTACAGAAATAAATCCCAGGCTTTTCAAATTAGGGCTTGATCTTTAAAATATTGATTTAAGTTGTCAGTTTTGATGCTTCTCCAGTGGAATTGATGCTTTGTATTGTTCTTCATTATTTTATTGAAAAGCATCCTCTTATTTAAAACAAATGGATACAATTCTTCGTTCAGGACATAGGTGGGATTTAGAAATGACTGTCCCTTCAAACTCTCAAAAGCAACCAAAAATTATTGACTACTTAGCACTGAAGAATTATTTAAGTACAGGTAGTCCTCAGTTTATAACTCTGTGAATCCAAGATCTGAAGAAGCTTCTTGGATGAGAAGCGAAACGTCTTCAAAGAAAAACCAGAAAGTTCAGCTGTCTCTTGAAATAGCAGCTTTGGGATAACCATGACCTGGATAACTGATAATCTCCACAGATACTTACCGGTACTTGTAAATATTATTTACAAGTAAGTAATAATAAAGTATTATTATTATTACATTTACATTGCCTATAAACGTAATAATAATAGAACATCCCAGACTTAACAATTGTCGATAAGAAAGATAAAAAAAAACCCTGGATAGTGGAAGTGGCAGCACTCGAAAGCAGCAGAAGAGAAGAGAAAGAACTGGAAAGGATCACAAAAAACAACCAACTGCAAATAGAAATACAGGTAGTCCTTGACTTATGACCATAATTGAGCCCAAAATTTCTGTTGTTAAGTGAGACATTTGTTAAGTGAATTTTGCCCCATTCTACAACCTTTTTGCCACAGGTGTTAATGAATCCCTGCAGATACATTGACAACATGTTTGTTAAGTGACACTGGCTTCCCCATTGGCTTCGCTGGTCAGGAGGTCGCAAAAGGGGATCACGTGTCCTTGGGACACAGCCACGGTCATAAGTATGAACCCAGTTCCCAGTTTTGATAATGTGACCATGAGGATGCTACAAAGGCTGTATGTGTGAAAAATGGTCATCAGTTACACTTTTCAGTGTCACTGTAACTTTGAACAGTCGCTAAGTGAACAGTTGTAAGTTGATGAGTTCCTGTAGAACAATTGTGGCAAAAGAAAGATAGCCCCAAGAGTGATAGAAAAAGGAATAGAATAGAATAGAATAGAATAGAATAGAATAGAATAGAATAGAATAGAATAGAAAAAGGAAAGAATCGAGTAGAGTAGAGTAGAGTAGAGTAGAGTGGAGTGGAGTGGAGTGGAGTGGAGTGGAGTGGAGTGGAGTGGAGTGGAGTGGAGTGGAATGGAATGGAATGGAATGGAATGGAATAGAATAGAATAGAATAGAATAGAATAGAATAGAATAATGGAGTGGAGTGAAGTGGAATAGAATGGAATGGAATAGAATAGAATAGAATAGAATAGAATAGAATAGAATAGAATAGAATAGAATAGAATAGAATAGAATAGAATAGAATAGAATAGAATAATGGAGTGGAGTGGAGTGGAATGGAATGGAATGGAATAGAATAGAATAGAATAGAATAGAATAGAATAGAATAGAATAGAATAGAATAGAATAATGGAGTGGAGTGAAGTGGAATAGAATGGAATGGAATGGAATAGAATAGAATAGAATAGAATAGAATAGAATAGAATAGAATAACAGAGTTCGAAGGGACCTTGGAGGTCTTCTAGTCCAACCTCCTGGTCAGGCAGGAATCCCTATAACCATTATAGACAAACAGGTGTCCAATCTCATCTTAAAAACTTCCAGTGTTGGAGCATTCAGAACTTCGGGAGGCAAGTTGTTCCACTGATCAATTTGTTCTCACTATCACACACCTCAGGTACAATTGCAAAACAATTGGAGCATTACTTGGAAACCATCAGCACTGACAAATTCTCTCCATCAGTCAATTGCAAAAGGCAGCCTAACTTGGAATAGCTGACATCCTGTAACGATACCTGAATATTATGAAACAACAACATCCCAGGTCCTTGGGAAGGACTCAATAGGTGGATTAAAATGCCGAATCCAGTCTGAACATCTGGCTGACTATGCGAGGAAGCAGAATAACAATAGTGGAAGAAACTTTTATTGGGTGAATCAGCAGCTCAAAAAGCAGCATTTCTCCAACCCGATTTTGCTAACAGGTCATCCTGTAAGATTTTAAACCTGAGTCTCCCCAATATTGAATTCACCCCTAATTATTATAAATTTCTAGTGGACTTCCTGAGAGGAATCTGGCTTCTGTTGGGGTTTTTAGAGTAGACAGATCCCCTGACGGAATTAAAACTACACATATTTTTCCTTCTTTTCTTCTTAGTTCAAATCAACCCACTTTTTTTAAAAAATCCAGAGATTTACCTCTAGGCAGCCGATTCAAGGTTGCTGATAACAGATAATCAGAGTTGGAAGGGACCTTGTAGGTCATCTAGTCCAACCCCCCCCTCCCCCGCCCAAGCGGGAGACCCTGCACCATTTCTGACCAATGGCAGTCTAGTCTCTTCTTGAAAGCCTCAAGTGATAACGCTCCCACAGTTTCCAGGGGCAAGCTGCTACATTGGTTGATTGTTCTCGCTGTCAGAAACTTTCTCCTTATTTCCAGGTTAAATTACAGGATCATTACAAATCAGCATGACTGAAATCTATGCGCACGCTGGCAAAGTTTTAACATGCAAATTCTCCTCCTTGCTCCTCCTGAGGGACCATGCTATAATTCTCTGCCAGGTCTGAAAGAGTTGTAATACCTGAGACAGCCTGATTGAACTGGGGAATTGGCCAAGTCTGCTAATTGGGGCCTTATGACCTCCTCAGTAAAGAGAAGGAATTCGCTCAAACTAATCCAGGTGTTCAGAGTCCAGGACTTGGGAGGTTCATGGGAATGAAGAATGGAAAGGGAGACTCTTTGGGGGGTGTCTCCGTTTCCCGTCTCCCAACAAATGTAACCCAGCCAAGGAAAGTTGCACAGAGCTATAAAATGGCAGCTTGCTATAACAATGTCTTTGTGCTCTTTTTTTTACACATGGTATTCCAACATGTGGGAAAAGCGGATTTTTCTTTCAAGGTGCCTCTTTAGGGGAAACAAAGCATTCCTCGGTCAACTGGCAGATGTACTTTAGACAGGTAGTCCTCGAGTTATGACTGAAATGGCGTCTGCCTATTTCGTAATAGACTGGACCAGGGGTGTCAAATTCAAGGCCTGTGGGCAGGTTCCGGCCTGCTGGATGCTTAGATCTGGCCCGCAGGCCCACCCTGGAAACAGCAAAGGACCAGCCCGCGGTGTCTCTACCAGCAAAAACAGAGCTCGAGAGGGCCACGCAAAGCCCTCCCGGGTTCCGTTTTCAGCCACAACGGCCTCCTGCAACTCTCTGCCAGTGAAAACAGAGCCTGGGCAGAGTGCATGTGGCCTCCACGAGTTCTGTTTTCACTGGCAAAGGGCTGCAGGAGGCCGTCGTGGCTGAAAATGGGCCGTTGCAGCAGAAAACGGAGCCTCGATGAGGGACATCGAGCTAGCCACGCCCACCCTAGCCACGCCCCCCAGCTCCTCAAGGTCAAACACAACCCTGATGTGGCCCTCAATTACAGGGGTGCGATTCAAAAATCCCAGGAACCGGTTCGTTGCCCGGTTGCTGGGCAGGCGTGGCCATGGAGGGCGTGGCCTACTGGAACTTCCAGGAGAGCCGTTTTTTGCCTTCCCAAGGATCCAGAGGCTTCTCCCAGGCTTCCGGGAGGGCGAAAACAGCCACCCGGGCTCTGGAAGCCCACCGGAAGCCAGAAATAGCCCGTTTCCAGACTTCCAGAAGGCCTATCTCTTTCCCCCTCCCAGAGCCTCCACGCGGACCCTGCACTTACCTGCATCGAAAATGGGCCACGTGGAGATTCCTGGGAGGGGAGGGGCAGGGTGGGCGGGGCCAGCTGGTCAGTTGAAATGCAGGTTCAGTGAACCAGACGAAAACAAAATCTGGTTCACCCAAACCAGTCCAAACCGGTAGAATCCCTCAATGAAATAGAATTTAACACCCCTGGACTGGACAGTCACTTGTTCTGAAATGGTATAGGTTCTCCCGCTTGAGCAGGGGGCTGGACTAGAGGATCTCAAAGGTTCCTTCCAGTTCTATTCTGACTCTGATTCATAACATGACCAGGGGATGCTGCAAACAGCTGAAAATGCAAGCTTCCAAACACCAACGGAAGTTAGCCTTGGAGAGGTTTGTTGTAACTTTGAATGGTCACTAAGCAACCAGTTGTAAGTCAAGGACTACATTGATTTTTATACCATTTATGGTTTATTTTACAGTGCCAAGCAAGGGGTCCATTCCAAGCATTGCTACATTTTCTGGTTGTCACAGCATCTTAACTGTGTATAAAAGAAAGGAAAATAAATAGGAAGATCATGTCATTCATTCGTTTTTTCGTTCATTCATTCCTTATTTCACAAACTTCTATAGCCACCCATCCACCTAAGATAATTTTGGTGGCAAACAGAAATAAAGAATTATTATTCTTTGGCTCAAGTTCATAAACTTAAATCAATATACGTAGTCTTTGACTGCAGTTGAGCCCAAAATTTACGTTTCTCAGTGAAACTTCTGTTAAATGAATTTTGCTCCATTTTACAAACTTTTTTGTTACAGTTGTTAATCGAATGACTGCAGTTGTTAAGCTAGTAACACGGTCGTTAAGTGAATCTGGCTTCCCCATTGATTTCGCTTGTCAGAAACGTGACCCCAGGACGTGCAACTGTCACAAGTGTGAGTCAGTTGCCAAGCATCTGAATTTAGATTATGTGATCATGGGGATGATGCAAAAGTTGTTGCAGATAAAAGCCATTTTATCTTTGAATCATCACTAAATGAACTGTTGTAAGTTGAGGACTACCTGTACACTGAAAAGGAAAATGTAGCAATGCAGAACATTAACAAGAATTCAAGTAAAAACTGTAGCTTCTATTCCTTCTTCCCCTGGCTTCTTCTGCCCCGTAATAAAAATAAAGACAGTGGTGTCTACAATCATATTCCACATGAAACAGAATCAATCCTGGAATTGGTTTATTTGTAAATGTGTACCAGGTGACTGGCGTAGTTTATATTTAAATTTTAAAATAATTATTCCCCCCCTCCTGCTGTGTTTGCAAGTGCTTTCCTACAACAATGCAAAACAGTGGCTTAGGCTGAACCATGTAAAACAAAATAAACTCAAAGAATAAAAATCACACAAACAATTCAACCCACACAAACAGGACCTCAACCACCAGCTCATATTCACCGGCTTCAAAATCCTCGCACAATATAAAGAGAAGTCAACTTTGGGAAACAGAAACAGCTCAAAGATGCAGCCAGATTGTTTTATTGACTGGGTGGGAGAAATCAAGCTGTACTCTCAAGGTCCTTCTCTATTTGGAAGGAAGGGAAAGAGGGCAAAAAAGTCAAAATGGTAACCCAAAATGCAGGTTTCAAGCCTGCCCTTTTTTCAGGTGTGTTGAATCACAAGTTGTCACAACTTGACTTTTTTGATGCGGACACCCCAGTGATGGTCTAGCATACAGGAAGTCCTCAGCTTACGGCTAGTTGCTTAGCAACTTTTTGAAATTTTGAGGAACCCCCCCCAAAAGCTATTTAGAAACCTAGTTTCCAAGTTTTGAAGTTGCATTTTGATTTACAACAGTTCGTTTGTTCAAAGTTACAACAGCACTGAAAAAAGGGACTTATGGCTGTTTTTCACAGTTCCTATGCCTGTTTTAGTAATTGCCATTAAAAAAAGGGGGAGGAAGAAAATCTGGAAGAGCAGTGTAGCAGTTTGAAAATCGAAAGTACATTCCCACTCTTATCTTTAAAAGTTTGTAAATAAAACACCTTTTGCCAGGGAATATATTTAATTGGAGAACATGAATGATGACACCCAGCCTGTGAACATGCTTAACTGGAGGATCTGGTTTATGAGACACCCAGGGGGGGAGGGGGGAAACAGGGCCACAGGAGACTGTAAATTATGTATGCCAGAATTGGCTTCATACAGGGCAGTGCCAGTATGTCGCCTCTAATAAATCCTTTGAAGTTTTTTGAAGTTTGGCTCGAGAATCATGATTTAATTAGGGCAAGTGCTGGAATCCTGACAGGGACCTTTGCAACATCCCATGATTATGTGATCAAAATTCAGATGTTTGGCAACTGGTTCATACTTATGATGGTTACAGCTTCTCCAGGATCATGTGATCCACTTCAGATAAGCAAAGTCAATGGGGAAGCCAGATTCACTTTAACAACCTTGTTACTAACTTAACATCTGCAGGGATTCACTTAGCAACGGGGGCAAGAAAGGTTGCAAAATGCGGCAAAACTCACTTAACAAATGTCTCACTTAACCACAAAAATTGTGGACTCAATTGTGGCTGTAAGGCGAAGACTGTCTGTATTTAATGATTTAGGGTAAATTCTCCTCCTTTTGTCGTTTCGTCCCTGGGAATGCAGAAAACTGAATAAATGTAGAAAAGGAGATATGGTGGTTCATGAACTGGAAAATGCCAAGCATGTTTTCCTGGCTTATACTGGTTAGGATTTGCTTTTATTTGGTTGATAATGCTAAGCTCATGTTAAGATATATATTCCACATTTTATCTCTTTCCTTTTATCTTCTGGGTATCCACCAAATTGTTTCCTTCCTGTTTTGAATAGAAGAGGGATCACCTGGTGTCCCCTTTTCCTTTTCTATTCTGCTACAGTTATGCATATAGAAGGATTAAGGCTGGGATAATTAAAGCCACTCCCTTTGAGGTAATCCATGCTAATTACTCTCAGTATTATTTCAGTGGCTCTGAACAGTCTGGTGATGTACAGATCATTTAAATTCTTGCCTGTTGTTCGTGTCTTGCAGTCTTCCTACTTGCCTTTTATCCTCGTTTTGCCAGTTAATTACTTTTGAAGTTGGCTGCTATTTTATAAATAAGCCCCAAGCTATGCTTTTTCCTAGCTCATTTAAATGGAGTATGCACACTTGCTGTGATCTGGAGTGTGCCGAGTGCAAATTGTGGTGGAAGTTACCCACAATAATTGTAAGAAGTTAATAAAGATGGTAGGAAAAGATAAAAATAACAGGCTCCCATCAGTCAGCTGTACATATTGGCATTCTGGATTGAATGATTGATTCCTTCATTCATGCGTTCATTGATAATCCCAAAACCAGAGGAGTGAAATTGGTCTGTCTTGGCACTACAAGGCAGAACAAGGGTTAATGGTCTTGGCCAACAGAAGAATGACCTTTGGCTGAATTACATACAGATAGTTCTCAACATACAACCACAACTGAGTGCCAAATTTCCATTCCTAAGCAAGATAGTTGTTAAACTTAATTTTGCCCCATGTTGTTAAGTGAATCACCACAATTGTTAAGTTAGTAACACGGTTGTTAAATTAATCTGGTTTCCCCGCTGACTTTGCTGGTCAGAAGATTGCAAAAGATGATCACATGGTCTTGGGACACTGCAACTGTCATAAATATGAGTCAACTGCCAAGGGTCTGAATTTGGATCATGTGACCGCATGGGGATGTTGCAATGGTCGTAAGCAGGGGTGGGATTCTACCGGTTCTGTCCACCTCTGTGGAACCGGTAGTTCTGAAGAGCACCAGTCATAGAACCATATTTAATATTCTATTCCATTCCGTTCCACTCCACTCCACTCTATTCTACAGGTAGCCCTCAACCTACGACCACAACTGAGCCCAACATTTTATATTGCTAAGGGAGAAATATTTTAATTTGAGTTTTGCCTCATTTTACGACTTTTCTTGCCACATTTGTTAAGTGAATCACTGCAGTTGTTAAATTAGTAACATGGTTTGTTAAGTGAATCTGGCTTCCTCATTGCCCTTGCTTGACAGAAGATTGCAAAAGGTGATGGGATGACCCAGAGCCACTGCAACCATCATAAATGCGAGACAGCTGTCAAGCATCCGAATGTCGATAATGGGGATTGTGCAAGATTGGGGATGCTGCAACAGTCATAAGCGTGAAAAATGGTCACAAGTCATTTTTTCAGTGCTGTTGTAACTTTGGTCACTAAATGAACTGTTGTAAGTCAAGGACTACCTGTATTCTGTTCTGTTCTGTCCTATTTCTGCTGGGCAAGAGTAAAGATTTTTCTGGCAATCTAGCGGGAGGATTGGAGCAAAATATTCGCGTTCTCTTATGAATCCAGAAGGCAACCAATTTTGTTGTTGGTCCTAATCAACTCAAGGTCTGGCATTTGTATGTTTTAATGAGAGAAAGAGAGAGGCGATTGAATTACATATCTAGGAACCAATGAGAACTTATCTTACGAACTATATACGAGTAGTAAAATTTGTTCAATGTTAGTTTAAGTTAGTTATTTTGTCCTGCAGGCCTCATTTAAAAAGAAGAGGCCTCTCAACTCCTAGGCTTTTACCTCAGAAAGATTGTGTATAGGTAGTTCTCAACTTATGACTACGATGGGGGCTGGAAATCTAGCACTAAGCAAGATGGTTGTTAAATGAGTCATGCCAGGTTTTACAACCTTTTTTTGCTATGTTTATTAAAAGAATCACTGCAGTTGTTAAGTGAATCACATGGACATTAACCAGGCTCCCCCATTGACTCTGCTTATCAGAAGCTGGCTGAGAAGGTCACAAATCACATGCAATTGTCATAAGTACAAGCTGACTGCCAAGCACTTGATACTGCAATGATTTTAGGAGTGAGGAACAGTCATAAGTCACTTTTTTCAGTGCCATTGCAATTTCAAACAGTCACTAAATGAATGGTTGTAAGTCAAGGAGTATCTACACTATCACAAGCCCAAGTATAATACAGACATTTTCTGTGGCATTTTGAATGTATAACCTGACATTGGCCAGTTACTCTCAGCTCCATAGACCTTTAAAGAATATTTTTCTACGGAGATTCTCAGTCATCCAGGTCATGGTTGTCTTCAAGGGGCAACTGGACTTTTTCTTTGAAGACATTTCACTTCTTATCCAAGAAGCTTCTTCAGCTCTGACTGGATGCTGGGGAATGGAAAGATTTATATTCCTTGCAGACAGCTGGCTGGATGGGGAATTCTGGGAGCTGAAGTCCACAAGTCTTAAAGTTGCCAAGGTTGGACATTCCCTATTTAGATGAAACGGGGTGCAAACCTGACCCTTTCAGAACCTGGAAAACAGTTGAAAATGAATCCAAGATCTCAAAATAAATCCTTCCCATTTTCAGCTTGAGGTTACATCAGAATATAACAGTTTGCAAGAAATTAAAAAGAAACGCTGATGGTTTGCTACAACCAATCATGTGTTCAGGCTGGGCCACTCAATCCTTGGTAAATATTTAATTGTTTTCCTATCTTTTTTGCTGATGCAAATGAAGAGAAAGAAACCCTCAGAATAAAAATAAAAAATATTGGAGCTCAGGAGGTAGGGGCTTAAGGGGTGGTCGTCAGCTGTGATTCTCCACGGTGGGGCTCAACCCCACAGTGAAAATCCTACCCTACAGGTAAGTTATTTTTTTCTTCTTTGCCTATCCTATTCAGGCATTAAGTTTCATTCCTTAAGTGCAAAGGAAATGTTCTACTGAGAAACGTTTTAGCCTGAGGGTATCCAGTCGCCCTGAGCACAGCCAGAATTTTGTTGTGCACACAGTGTGCTCTCTAAAAACATCACTTCTTGGATAAACTTCTCACCTTTAAGTGGAAATACAAACATAAAGAGCGGGGTGTGTGTGTTCGTGTCTGAGTGTGTGTCTAGCTTCTCTTCCCCAAGCATCCCTCCTGCCCGTCTAAGGGAATTGATAACATTTTCTCCAGAAACAAATGCCTAACACTGTATTTGCAACAACAACAAAAAAAAACTCAGGAGCCAACGGGGAAAAATTGGCGGGAATTTACTTGCTCTGGTTGGTACATGCAAGCGGACATCTACGAAAGGATCAGCCTTTTTAAATAAAATTTTGAGATGCCAGATGTGTTCAGGTTTGTTTGTTTTTTTAAGATATCACTGGGCATTCTGTTTTGTTTCATGCTTCCTTTTTGACTGATTCTTCCAACAAAACAAAGTTCCCTAACGGAGGACAGGAGGTGTGTGTGGGGGGAATTAATTTTTCTTCTGCTGCAGCTCCAGCAAATAAGGCATTAAGTTTTTCCAAACCACCAACTCCATTTTAACTTAGCCTAGGGAAGATCTGTTGCTTTTCGTCTACAGTTATGCTACCACTTCAATACTCTTTCTCTCTCTTTCTTTCTCTTTCCTTTCTTTTTTCTCACCCTCCCTCTCTCACTTACTCCCTCTATATATTTCTTTTTCTGCCTCTTCCTTTCTTTTTTCTCTCCCTTTCTTTTTCTCTCTCCTTTGTCTCACTCTTTCTTTGGTTCTTTTCTCTCTTGCTTTTTCCTTATCTCCTTTCTTTTTCTCTGTTTCTCTCTCTCTCTCTCTCTCTCTCTCTCACACACACACACACACACAGAGAGAGAGAGAGAGAGAGAGAGAGAGAGAGCCACAGTAAATGTGGCCTCAAACTTCCTTAGGGCAGAGATTCCTCCAGTCTTTCCACTCCTATCAAAATCCCCTGTATAAATGGATGACTCCATATAAATAGATGGGTGGGGAAGAGAAGCAACTGAGTGCAATAAAAGGGAATCAAACTCTCGACTGATTTAAGTCTATGTTTACGACCATCATCTATGGGATTATTTACGGCCACTTTTTCTAGTCTGATATGCCAGGGCAAAGGGTGCAAAACTGCATGTTTTTATGGGCTTCCTGGTTTTGGTTGCAGCTCCTGGAGCCCTTCCAAATAATTCCAACGCACTATACATAGTATCGGAACAGAAGAGAAAATAATTCCCTTACAGCTGTGCAACAGTTTGGGAATAATTCAGAAAAGGTGCTGGGGAGCACTGATTTCTGAAATCATGCAACCTTGACAGCTGCCACGTGATGCTGGGAAAAGACGCAGTTGCTTTAAAGAGTTGCAGACCGGTGCTGCTTTCGTACATCCGGTGTAATCAAGAATTTTGGGGGAATGTGTGCAAAAAAACCATCACCCAGCCCTGCATTAAAATGTGGGAACATCACATACTAAGTGCATTTAATTAATTGCTTGTTAAGTGACCGGGCATTTAATCAAATTCCTGTTCCCTTGCAGTACAGCCTGGGGGGCGTTCAAAGGCCTGGTTGCAGCCCGCCCCCCCTCTCCAAATCAGTTACAGGCAGGGAATAACAAAAGCTGAAAAAAAGTTTGGAAGGCACCACATTGGGGGGAGAAAGCGAGCCAGAAGGGTGGGGACGTCATCTCTTCCCTGTGCAACTGAGAATTGTATAAATTGTGTGCTGTGCAAGACGACATCCATGGTGTGCTTTCCAGCAGATATCTAGGCTGGGAAGGCCACTCTGCAGAGTAAGATATAAATTCCTTAAACTCCCTTAGAAGCAAAAGAGGTTATTTCTCTATTTCCTATGCAGAAGTGCATCACAACTCGATATTTGTGAGCTGCATCTCCCATCATCCTGTGCCATTAATTTTCTGGTTAGGGCAGATGAAAATTAGCGATCGTACATGTCCCTTTGTTAGTCCACAAACTTTCTTTAATTAAAATAACGTGGTTGGTTGTTTATGTTCTTAAAAAGAGAGGACGAAAAGAATAAGATTTTTTTACTCAAGTTTTGCATGAAAAGCTCTACAGTACAGAAACGAGTATGACTCTAAGGCAGAGGAAAACATAACTTGAAGCTTTTATTCCATAAGAGGCCTTGATGATTATTTGAGAGGTCTGGGCAGTGGGATTTAAAATACTAGGAATTGAATGGGTGAATAGGGGGACTTCACCAGTGCTCCTTTTAGAGTAAGAGATCTGCAATTCTTTTCCAAAATAATCATTTTCTCCCTTCTCTAAGAGAAAACATAGCTTTGGATATAAACATCCATGACTTACATAATCCAGAACATTTCTTGCATTCATTATGGGGCAGTTCTGTGTTTCATTTTTTAAATCATTTATTTTATTAATGTCTCCCTGTTTTGATATATTTCATTACTTTTGACCATTATAACACATGTCTGTATCTAACTTCAACGTCCCTTCTCCAATTCAAGATAGCCTCAGACATAATGCTAAAAGAATTAGCCAATGTTTATGGTTGGCCTGGTTAAACCTCTAGCCTAATCCTGGCTCATCCTTTTTGCCATGGGTTAAAGCTGACCAGCATTATAAGGCATAAACATTTGTGACTGGAGAAAAATGTAGAAGGAAAATTAATTATTCTGACTGACTTGGAATGAAAACTGACTTGGAATGAAAAATTTGCTTAAAACCAAGGATAGAAAATTTTCTAATGGTTAAAACTAAAACAATTGTGCAAATATCCTGGATTTAATATTTTTGGATTTAATGCAATAGAAGGGGTTTAAGATTCAGAGTGTACCAATTTATACATGAAACAAGGAAGCTTGAAAAATTTCTCTCCAATTAATATACCCAGACATTTACTATAATTTAATAACTGCAGAGCCTTAGTTTAAGAAGGAAAAATAAGATTTTTTTTTTCTCCAATGTCCACATTTTACATACCACAAATCTTACCGTCTAAAATTTCCTTTGGGTGGTAGCCTTAAACTTTTCCTACCTCCTTAAATAAGTTGCTTTTTAAATACTCACAATTCTCTCTCTCCTCCCTGGCCTGGCACACACATATCACCAACAATAATTCCAGAGAAGAACATTGTGTTTTTTTCACTATCAGCTCAGAGCAAACTCTCTAAAAAAGATGTGTGTAAGCTTCTCCCTACCCCCACATATTTTGAGTTTTGCTGGATACCCATTTTTTTCCAACTTCTGACATGTATGTATATGTATATATATATTCCTGTCAGCCAAAAGTACAAGAGGTGTCTAACTCTGATCTGGAAGTGCAGCGGAAGAAGAAATATATATATATATTTTCTAGAGAAGACTTGAAGATGGAGAGATATATACATATATCAATTTGGACTCCCTAGTTTAGCAGAAAGTTGTTGGCTTGAAAAATAAAAGAGGACGCCTAGAATTTGAATACCTTCCCTTAAACAAAACAAAAAACCCCACACTACTTTCAGATCTAAAATTAAAACGTTCCTCTCCCCCTCTTAATCCAAAGGCAGGCGGGTGGACAGGCACGGTGTTTGTGTGTGCATTTGATTAGGCAGTTTTATTTCTTTCTATCTCTCTCTAAAGAGAGATAAATACCCCACTTTCCAAATTTTTAACATCTCCCTTGCAATACCCACATTACACCCACAAACACGGAGAGGCAGTTTTATAAAAAAAAATTTGAGGCGGGGGGGAGATCTCCGATCTAGAGGAAGGGCGCGGAAGGATTAAATTAATCCCCAGAGGCATTTTTTTTAAAAAAAAAAGATAACCAAAGAATTAGCAATAGAAGCCAGGATAATTGTGAGAGGGAAAAAAGGGGGGAAACCCACGAAAGAAAATCGATGGCGGGCAGAGGACGTGTTTCTTTTCTGCTTTTAAAACGGAACATCTACGGTTCGTCAGCAGTTCCTTTTTTAAAACAAAAACAAAAAGATTTCACCAATAGGATTATTACTGTGGTTATTGGTGTTATGATGATTATGGTTATTACTATACAATGACATGTGCCAATGTTGGAGCCTGAACAGAAAGAACAGAATAGAGTTCCTGATTTGGGCCAAGTGCGATTAGACACACAAAAGGGAATCGGTTCCGATATTAAGCCAAATCTTCGCATTTCATTTTCAGCTGTTTCTTTTTTAAAATATATTTATGAAACGCAGGGCTTCCTCTCCCCCCCACCCACCCACCCCGGGCTTGGCATCTCCCCACGGGACCCCCTCCCGTCCCGACGGCCTCCACGCGCCTGCTTCTTCCAAGCCCCCTCCCCCGTTTTTAATTCTCCCCTTTCTCCCACCCCCTCGGAAACCCCACCACCGCCACCACCATTTCCCAAAAAGCGACGGCTTCGACTCAGAGATCCGTCCGAGAGAGAGAGAGAGAGAGAGCGCGAGTTGTTCCCGCCGAGCGCCTTACTTACAGCTGCGGGAATCCGCTCGCAGGACAAGGAAGCAGCAGAAGAGAAAAAGTTTCATCCTGGCGCAAAAAACGAGGCTGGGGAGGGAGGCTGGGGGGGCAAAACGTGACTCTATTTTTTAAAAAATATATATCTATATATCTTGGGGGGGACACACTATTCCCCCCCTTTTCTTAAAGGATCTTTTAGGCTCCCCAAAGTTTTCTTTAAAGCTTGCCAAAGTTTTCTTTAAAGTTTAAAGGGGGGGAGAGTATTTTTTTAAACTTCTACCCCAATCTCTTTTTTTTTTTTTTGCTCCTTCTCTCCTTTCTACTCTCGTTTCCCCCCCCCTCCCTTCCCCTCTATAGAGAGGCAAACCAGGGCTTATCCGAAGCTAGTCTGAGCAGTTCAAACTTGACAAGTCCTCTAATATGCCTTTTGCACTCCCCGCCCCACCCCGCCCTTCCCCGCCCCGTGGGCTTTTGGTGGAGCTGGGGTTTGGGGGTGGGGGTTTGGGGGTGGGGGTTCGTAGAGAAATGAACTTGGAATGAACAAGCCTTGGCTAAATACTTCGTGCCCCCCCCACAACCCGGTCCCCTTCCCCCTAAAAAAAACCCAGGCTCCCCCCCAAACACAACTCTTTGCTATATGGACAACCAGCCTGCTTTTTTTTCCTTTCTTTTTCTGATTCGCAAGAGGAAAGGCGGCAGGGATCCAGAATCAACACCTCCCCCCACCCCAAAAAAAGCACAAAACAATGCCCAACTTCCAACTCATTTCTTCCCCCGTTTTTTTTCTCCCCCTTCTTTTGACCTCCTTTTGCCTCTTACTCAACCGGCAGCTGCAAAGAGCGCTTCTGAGTCAGGGGAAGGAATCGTCTCCCCGGCCGGTTGGCTCGGAAGGCGATTTCTTTCGTGGGTGCGGTATTTTCCTGGCCGACCCCCACCCCACCCCGGCTCCCCTCCCGTGCCTGCCGGTTCTCTCTGCGTCGTTTTGACCGCCGATGCGCCTCTTCAGCCTGCGCTCTCAAACACCCCCACCCCCAACAAAGGTGGTCTTCCCTCACCCCCTCCCAAAACACACAGACACACACACACACACACGTCTGTTTTCCCCGGGCGCAAAGACGGCGGGCACAATAAAGGAAAGGGGCCCTGTAGTCACGCAACTGTCTCTCCTCCTCCTCTCACCCCCGTCCCCGTCCCGTTCCTGGACATCTGAGCGGCTGGCTTCCCCCAGCTAATTAAGTTCAAAGGTATTTTATGGCCGCGATGATGTTGTTGCCCGAGGCGAAGTATAAAAACTCTTTGGCGGGCATGTTCAGCGGTGCCAGGTTGAGGTAACGCAGGAGGAGGCCCCAGCCAAGAGTGCCTAAGAGTTCTGTGTGAATCAAAAGTTTTTCCTTTTTCCTTTAGCTCTTGCTTGCTTCCCTCCCTCCTTCCTTCCTTCCTCTTCCTCCTTCCTCTTTCCCTCCCTCCTCCCCCTCGCTCCCTCCCTTCCTCCCTCCCATCTTCCTTCCTTCCCTGTCTCCTTTCCTTCCTTCCTTCCTTCCATCTCCTTCCTTCCCTTCTTCCTTCCTTCCTTCCTTCTCCTTCCTTTTCCTTCCTTCCTCCCTCCCATCTTCCTTCCTTCCCTGTCTCCTTTCCTTCCTTCCTTCCTTTCATCTCCTTCCTTCCCTCCTTCCTTCCTCTTTCCTTCCTTCCTCCCTCCCATCTTCCTTCCTTCCCTGTCTCCTTTCCTTCCTTCCTTCTTTCCTTCCTTCCTTCCTCCCTCCTTCCTTCCTTCCTTCCTTCTTTCCTTCCTTCCATCTCCTTCCTTCCCTCTCTTTCCTTCCTTCCTCCCATCTCCTTCCCACCCTGCCTCCCTCTCTGCTTTTCTTCCATCATTCATTCATTCATTCATTCATTCATTCATTCATTCATTCATTCATTCATTCTAATTTTCACTGTCCTTTAAACTTTTCACCTTTTACAATAGTTGCTCATCTGTAGAATAGAACTATTTATAGAAGAAGGTCCACCTGTGACAAAAGTATAAGGAAATGAATGTTTCCTGCTGGATTTAAATGAAATTGATCTATTTAAGTGAACCTTGCCACCCAGAGCAAGGGCAGGGAGACCTCACAGGCTGAATCTCGGCAAGATCCACTTAGTTTGTTCAGAAACACTTTGCTATGTGACTGCAACTCGTGGGTCTTCCTGGATCCATGGCTTCTGCTAAAGCAGCAGGTGGCAGCTGTGGTCAGGGGGAGTTTTGCAGGTATATAGCAGTCAGAATAACAGAGTTGGAAGGGACCTTGGAGGTCTTCTAGTCCAACCTCCTACCATGATTGTCCAATCTTGAAAACCTCCAGTGTTGGAGCACCCACAATTTCTAGTGGAAATTAATTGTTGAACTGATTAATTGTTCTTACTGTCAGGAAATTTCTCCTTGGTCCTAGCTTGTTTTAGACAATGATTTTCTTTCTGGAATGATTTTCAACCGCTCAGGCTAGTCTAGAGCTTTGGAATTTCCTTGTGGTCTTTCATCCAGTAACAATCATTATTGCCCATCCCTTCTTAGAAATATTTTTAAATGACTTATTATAAGGAAGCCACAACTTCTTAAAAGATATTTCCTAAGAAAAAAATTGGCAAGAGTCTCCTCATGGCACGATGGGTTGCAAATAAATTTAGTAAGTAATAATTAATAAAATAAGTACAACTATCAAGAAATAATATTGATTGGATGTACAGTATAAGACTTTCTGAGAGTTTGAGCAGTTTCCTTTTTTTATTTTTCTCATTGTTTGCACAATGCTAATTCAGATCAGGGGGAAAAAGTCCTGTCCATTGAGTTCTCCAGATAGTACATTTTTCAAACTAAAATTAAGCAGTTTTTGAAGCAAAATTCAACTGTCTGTTGATCCCATGCTACTCTCTCCATTCCTAAGAGGGAAAATAAAAGCTCTTGCTGGCTGAGAGAATCAGAAAAGAGGATTTTTGAAAGGGTGCCATCATTTCGGGGGAAAAGAAAAATTCTGCTAGCTATGGAACAATTACACTTACCCTCTCCTCATACGCAACACACACAAACACACCCCTCGAGGAAAAAAAATAGAATCTCAGCTCCACCTTACACAAAAGGATTATCATGTACAGTGAGCAAAATTAAGGATTTCTTGGATTGGAAAGTGGTGTTTGTCTGGCTTCAGTAAACATGCTTAGATTATGTAGGAAAGATTCATCCCAGCTTCGGAAAGTAATATTTTCTGAGACATGATGGAATACTTCAATAAACGCAGAAACTGTGTTCCCACAACATAGATATTGTGAATTAAACCATTTTCTGGCTTTGCCCAATACACCAAACTACAGTATATATTAGCCAAAGAGGCTGGATATGCATTCGGAAAAATGAATGATAATTCATTTTGTAGGATTCATTGTCAAGGAAGCCATGGTTCTTCCTCGTTGAATAACAGAATAGCAGAATTGGAAAGAACCTAGGAGCTCTTCTAGTCTGACCCGTTGCTTATTTCAGACAAATGGTTGTCCACTCTCTTCTTAAAAACTTCCAGTGTTGGAGCATTTACAACTTCTGGCAGCAAGTTGTTCCACTGATTGATTGTTCTAACTGTCAGGAACTTTTTTCCTTAGTTCTAGATTGCTTCTCTCCTTGGTTAATTCTACCCATGGCTTCTTGTCCTGCCTTCAGGTGTTTTGGAGAATGGCTTGACTCTCTCTCTTCTTTGTGGCAGCTCCTGAGATATCGGAAGACTGCTATCATGTCACCCCTAGTCCTTCTTTTCATTAAACTAGACATTACCCAATTCCAGCAACCGTTCTTCATATGTTTTAGCCTCCAGTCCCCTAATCATCTGTGTTGCTCTTCTCTGCACTCTTTTTAGAGTCTCAACATCTTTTTTTACATCATGGCAACCAAAACTGGATGCAGTCTTCCAAGTGTGGTTTTACCAAAGCAATATAAAGTGGTACTAGCACTTCATGTGATCCTGATTCTATCCCTCTGCAAGACACTAGATTGGGGGAAAAAACTAGTGAACTTTAACATGAATCAGACTTCACAGATTGGATAAATGCAGCTTTTGTTTTTGTTGGTCTCCAGTGTGTTCTGTGAACATTGTGAGAGAATAATGACTATGCCTCTGTACCATGCATGGTACTGCATAAGAACGGTCTGGATGACCTCAGAGATACCGTATGTGGTTTTGAGGGTGCATTTATTATTTGTTTATTTATTTTATTTTGTCAAGTGATTATAAGATAACAGGTATTAGTATAAACATAGTTATGAATACATGAAATGGATACATATAAGAAAAATAAAAAGAATCAATAGGACAGGGACGGTAGGCACATTGGTGCACTTATGCACGTCCCCTACAGACCTCTTAGGAAAGGGGTGAGGTCAAGAGTAGACAGTCAAGTGTAATACTGTGCCACCGCTTCCCAAAAGAATGTAACTGGCAAACATTCTTCTGGGTTTCCCAAGATCAATAAGCAGGAAGGGAAATCGTCTGATTTCCAAACTTTTAAAGGCATCTAACTGGCTATGTTAATAATGCTTGCTGTATCAACGATCAGATTCTACTTGCATTCTTTTGAACTGTCTTTCTACAGGTCGTCTTCTACAGGTCGTGTACAACTATTCCTTTAGCAACCAAAGTTGCAACAGCACTAAAAACGGGGGCTTCTGACTGGTCCTTGCACTTACAACCATCCCAGCGTCTGTACAGTCATGCGATCAAAATTCAGGTGCTTCAAAGCTAGCATGTATTTATGATGGCTGCAACATCCCAGGGACAAAATTGGCATTTGTGACCTTCCCAGCTGGCTCCTGACCAGCAAAGTCAACAATGAGAAACCAGATTCACTTAACAACTATGTGAATTACTTCACAACTGCAGTGATTTACTTAATAACCACTGCAAAAAAAAAAAGCTCATAAAATTGGGCACAACTTATTTAACAACCACCTTGCTTATCAATGGGAACTCTGGTCCCAATTGTGGTCATAACGTCGAGGACTACCTGTATAGTTTATCTCCTAAACAGATGCTGATAATTGACTCATACTTACGACCTTTGCTGGGTCCCAGGGTCATGTGATTCCCTTTTGCGATCTTTTGACAAGCAAAGTCAATGGGGAAGCCAGATTCATTGAACAACGAGCTTACTTAACAGCTGTGGCAAGAGAAGTCATAAAATGAGCAGAAGCCACTTAACAAATGTCTCACTTAGCCATCAAAACGTTGGGCTCCATTGTGTTCATAAGTCAAGAGCTACCTGTATGTCTTAAGTTGAATGGCTGTCCCAAAGGTGCTTTTCTAAGAGGCAACTGGACTGCCTTCGTTGGTCCTTGAAGACTGAGAATCTCCATAGGCGAGATGAAGGGTTGAAAGTCATCTCAGGTTGTTCTTCCTCGGCCGTTGCATCCTCGCCATCATTATGGCATTGATGGAAGTTCACCACAAGGATCTTTCAGACTAATCTCCCATTCAAAGACATACAGAGGGTGGAGGAGAGGTTGAAGAGGAGAAAACACGCCTGCTAGTTTAATTGCATGGAATTAATTCCTTTTGGGGGTGGGGGATGGGTTGATTTGGTGGTGTGACTAAGGCAGGAGCGTCAAACTCAATTTCATTGAGGGCCGCCTCGGGGTTGTGTTTGACCTTGGAGAGCTGGAGGGAGGGCGTAGCCAGGGTGGGCATGGCCAGATCGATGTCACTCATCGAGGTTCTGTTTTTGCCTGCAAGAACCCCACCCAGGCTCCATTTTCAGCCATGGCGGGCTCCTGCAGCTCTCTGCCAGTGAAAACGGAGCTTGGGGAGGCCACTTGCGGCCTGCCTGGCATCCATTTTCACTGGAAGAGGGCTGCAGGAGGCCATTGTGGCAGAAAACGGAGCCCGGGACGGGTGCACGCAGGCCTCCCAAGCTCCATTTTCTCCAGCAGAGGTACGGTGGGCCAGTCCTTTGCTGTTTCCAGAGCGGGCCCAGGGGCCAGATCTAAACCCTTGAGTTTGACACCCCTGGGCCTAAGGCCTTATACCAGGAACCAAGAGAGTGGGGATTCTAGTCCCACCTTCGATGTGAAGCCAGCTGGATGGACTTGGCCACTCTCAGTTCCTCTGCCCTAGGAAGCAGGCAAGGGCAAAAAAACATTCTGAAAATTCTGCCCCCAAAATTACAGGGACTGAGAGGCCCTCCTCCCTCCTCCCCAAAAAGTATCCCACCATCTCCAATTCAACTCAGGTGGTTGAATTATTAGAAGACCTCCAAGGCCCCTTCCAACTCTGTTATTCTATGTTATTCTTGGTCCCCAAACCAAGGACAGAATACAGGTAGTCCTTGACTTCCAACTTCCATTTAGTGACCGTTCGCAATTACAACAGCATTGAAAAAAGGGACTTCTGACCATTTTCCACATCACCGTTGCAGCCTCCCCATGATCACGTGATCAAAATTCGGGCGCTTGGCAACTGGCATGTGTTTATGAGGGCTACAGAGTCCCAGGTTCATTTGATCACCATTTCCGACCTTCCCAGCTGGCTTCTGATCAGCGAAGTCAATGGGGCAAGCCAGATTCACTTAATGACATGATTCACTTAACAGTTGCAATGATTTGCTTAACAACTGTGGCAAAAAAGGTCATAAAACGGGGCAAAACTCACTTAACTTAGCAATGGAAATTTAGAGCTTGATTATGATCATAAGTCGAGAACTACCTACCTGTGTGTTTGGATTCAGCTATTCATGGGTAGGTTTTTTTTTTCTTTTGTTGTATCTTCAAAGAGATCTTAATTTCTGGTGACTGACTGGACAATTCCCTGCAATTCTAATGGCACATTTTTCAGATGTGGCTTTTCTTTCTCTTCTTCCTAGACTGAGAGAGAGAAGGACAGGTACAATCCCTATGTTTATGCAGTTCTAGGCTGCAAAATCAGAGGGATAGAATCAAAGTCAAGTGAAGTGTTAATACCACTTTTTAATACCTTGGTAAAGGCCATACTTGGAATACTGCATCCACTTTTGGTCACCGTGATGTAAAAAAGATGTTGAGATTCTAGAAAGGGTGCAGAGAAGAGCAACAAAGATGATTAGGGGACTGGAGGCTAAAACACATATAGAAGGGTTGCTGGAATTGGGTTTGTCTAGTCCAGAGGTCGCCAACCTTTTGGACCTCAGGGACCACCAAACTCATAATTTTAAATCCCACAGGCCAGAGATCCTGGGAAAATCCCTCAAAAAAGCCTGCAGGAAAATTCCCCACCCCGTTTTCCTACCGATTGATCATTCTTTATTTGGGATCACAGAATACCGTCTCCAGCTCCATTCTCAGTGGGGGTGTGGGGTGGGGAGAGACTTTTGGCTTCATGCAAGGAAAGCAATGGAAGTCGCAGAAGTTTTTCTTTCTCTCTCCCAAACTCTGCCAAAAATGAGTCATTGTGAGACTTGCTGGGCCCCCGCAGCTTCTTGGAGCAGGAAGCTTTGCAGGGTCCCATTTCTGGCAGAGTTTGGGGGAGAGAAAGAAAGACTTTTGCTGCTTTCCTTGCATGCAGCCAAAAGCAGAAGAAGAAAGAAGCGGAAAGAAGCAGCCTGGTGGCCAGGCGAGGCGCGTGAGGCGTGTGAGGCAAGTTCCCCCCCGGCCCTTTCCCTCCTCCCCTCACTACCTTGTGTTGTTCGCAATGAAAGTGACACAAGCCTTGTGCTCCCACGGGTCATGGGCAGCACAGCCTTGTGTTCCTGCGCAGCCTGGATTAATTGTTTTTTGGGGGAACATTTCTCTGAGGACCGGCAAAAATTTTCTTGCTGACCACCAGTGGTCCCTGGCCCACTGGTTGGTGACCACTGGTCTAGTCTGATGAAAAGAAGAACTTGGGGTGACATGATAGCAATGTTCCAATATCTCAGGGGCTGTCACAAGAAAGAGGGAGTCAAGCTATTCTCCAAGCACCTGAAGGCAGGCCAAGAAGCAATGTGTGGAAACCAATCAAGGAGAGAAGCAACCGAGAACTAAGGAGAGATTTCCTGATAGAACAATCAATCAGTGGAACAACTTGCCTCCAGAAGCTGTGAATGCTCCAACACTGGAAGTTTTTAAGAAGAGATTGGATAACCATTTGTCTGAAATGGTAACCATGGGGTTGGACTAGAAGACCTCCATGGTCCTTTCCAACTCTGTTCTATTCGATTTGATTTGATTTTGTCCCATCCCATCCCATCCTACTCTATTCTATTCCTATTCCTAGCCCTATCCCATCCCATCCTATATTCCTATTCCCATCCTTATCCCTATCCTTATCCCTATCCCTATCCCACCCCACCCCATCCCATCCCATTCGATTCCATTCCATTCCATTCTATTCCTATTCCTATTCCTATTCCCATCCCATCCCATCCTATTCTATTCCATTCCATTCTATTCTTATTCCTAGTCCTAGTCCTATTCCCATCCCTATTCCTATTCCTATTCCTATCCCTATCCCTATCCCTATCCCTATCCCTATCCCATACCATACCATCCTATTCCATTCCATTCCATTCTATTCTATTCTATTCTATTCCATTCTATTCTATTCTATTTCTATTCCCATCCCTATTCCTATTCCTATTCCTATCCCTATTCTTTTTCCTATCCCTATCCCTATCCCATCCCATCCCACTCTATTCTATTCCTATTCCCATCCTTATCCCTATCCCTATCCCTATTCCTATCCCACCCCACCCCATCCATTCCATTCCATTCCATTCCATTCCATTCCATTCTATTCTATTCTATTCCCTTCCCTATTCCCATTCCTATTCTTATTCCCATCCCCATCCCCATCCCATCCCTATCCCTATTCCTATTCCTATTCCTATTCCTATTCCTGTTCCCATCCCATCCCATCCATCCCATCCCATTCCATTCTATTCTATTCTATTCCTATTCCCATCCCATCCCATCCCTATTCCTATTCCTATTCCTATTCCTATTCCTATTCCTATCCCCTTCCCTTCCCTTCCCTTCCCTTCCTTCCCTTCCATTCCATTCCATTCCATTCCATTCTATTCTATTCTATTCTATTCTATTCTATTCTATTCTATTCTATTCTATTCTATTCTTATGATAAGAAAAGTTGGCTTCATGCCTAAGGCAGGACCAGAACTCACAATCTCCTGCTTTCTAACCAGCTGGCTTAACCATGATACCAAACCGGCTTAGGGAGGGAGCTCTCGGGGAGGGCTAAGGAACGGGGAAATTTTGCCAAATAAATGTTTCGGGCAGGGGGTTCGGGACCGGGGATCCGATGACAGCTGGCACAGTGGCAGGACAAAGAGTGAAATCCTGGTGATCTGGGGTGGGAGGTTGTTTAAGTCAGAGAGCAGTGAGTCAGAGGGAAGGAAGGTCAGGCGATTTTTCTTTGCAAAGGCAACCATTCTCCCGTTTCTGAGTGAGAAGCCGTTGAAGGATCCCGTCATCGTCAAGGCCAACCTTCCAGGAAAGGATCAAAGAAATCGAGCGCGAAGCAGCAATCTTGCCAGGAGAAAACTCCTTTGGTTATGCAGGAGAAATAACTGGAGGGTTCAGTCACACCCTCCTTGGAAAAAAAAATTAAAGCAGAACATTTCCTCCTCTTCCACCACAAAGCCGAAACCATCAAAATGAAGACTTATTCAGAAGCGACTCCTTAGTGACAGCTTCCCTTCAGCTCCTCAAGCCTTTCCCCGGATTTTATTAATAATATTTTTCATTATAATGTCACTGTTTTTCTTGGAGATCCAGGCTAATTCCATGTGAATTATTTGAGGATAGTTTTGAAGTTTAGGTTTAGGAATACAGAGATGACCTTGGAAAATAGCTGTATTTCTTTATTGCTGTTGAAATTTAATGGAATAAACCTTTCAATTGTGATATAAAACTTTAAATACAAGTAGCCCTTTACAACCGTTCATTTAGTGATCGAAGTTACAACAGCACTGAAAAAAAAAATGACTTATGACCACTTATCAAACTTACGACCGTTGAAGCGTTCCCCATAGTCATGTGATCAAAATTGGGGTGCTTGGCAACTGACTCGTATTTATGACGGTTGCAATGTCCCAGGGTCAGGTGATCTTGCGACCTTTTGAAAAGCAAAGTCAATGGGGAATTTGGATTCACTTAACAACCATGTTACTAACAACTGCAGTGATTCACTTAACAACTGTGGCAAAAAATGTTGTAAAATGGGGCAAAACTCACTTAACAGCTGTCTTGTTTAGCAACAGAAATGTTGGGCCCAAACCTGTAATAGTAAATTTTAATAGTATAAAAATATGATGGTAATGAGTATAAAATGTTAAGATTTTACACTATAAAATTTTTAAAGTGGGTAGGGAATTTTGGAATTGACCTCCACATGTCCTAAATTTGCTGAGTTTGAAAAACACTGCTACGAAGGAAGAAATTCTAGAATTACGTGGGCATATCAATCAGTCCGCTGTGTATTTTGCATACTGAATGACACAGCAAAATTTAACTACATTTTGGATAACAGAGTCATGAATATCTAGTGGGGGGAAATGCTATGGTCAGAATAACCAGGAACTTTGCTTAAACCTTATTAGTTTATTTATTAAATGTATATGCCATCAATCTCACTGTCAAGTGACTCTGGGTGACTTACAAATAGTTAAAAAATCAACGTTATAAACATTAAAACAACATGAAAGCCAGCTGGGTGACTTTGGGCCAGTCTCAGACCAACAGACCTCACAGGGTTGTTGTGGGGGAAAAGAGGAAGAGGAAGGAGTATTATGTATATTTCCCACCTTGAGTTATTTATAAAGTAATAAAGGTGGGATAAAAATCCAATCGATAAAATAAATAAGCAGAGAAACAAGCACAGTTAAGATATGCCGTCTTAGTATTGTGTGAATGCAAGCACCAAATGTTCAGTCTGACTTGCATTCACACAATACTAAGATGGCATATTCGGTTTCTACCTGTCTCAAGTAGTAAGCTAAACCTTATGGATACCAATAAAGGAGAATATCTGTTGCTCAGGGTTGAAATGAAGGGTTCTTGGTGATCTCTGTGCTTGCTTGTTTTCCTGCAGACATTTCATTTCCCTAATTAGGTAACATCATCAGGGCTAATAAAAGGTCTGCAAGAAAATAGGCGAACTCAGGGAGCACCAAGGACCTCTAAACCTTATTGAATTAATCCAGACATTAATCCAGACGAGCTGGATGGGGAATTCTGGGAGTTGAAGTCCACACATCTTAAAGTAGCCAAGGTTGAGAAAAACACTGACCCAATAAATCCATCTCCAAGATAAATCTCAAGACAGGCCATTTGGCCAAACGTTCTGATGTAGCTTTTATTTCAGTTTGGAACTGCAGACGTGCGTGTCTTTTGAGCTCGTGCAGAGGTGCTTCTCACCCTCTTTGCTGACAATGACATCTGAACAGGGAACGATCCCGAATGTGATTGGCAGGTTGGCACCTTCATAAACTTGCTCTTCCCATTCTTTTCTTTTTCTTTAAATGATCCATTGTCCACAGGCGGCCACAACCTCCAGGGAGACGGAAGATGGAAAGATTGGTGGGCCGGGAGACAACAATTGCCCATGACATCAACTGTTTCTTCCACCACCTCCCATGCTGTGTAATGGGGACAGCATGTCCCTCACAGGGAGACTGAGTCACCAGCAGTGCCAGGAATCCAAAGCTATGGCTCCGACTCTTTTTCCTTTCGAACTTTTGTGGCATGAATCACCCAGCCCACGGACCGGGTGGCTCACTAAACCCGCCAGCTTAGCAGGGGTTTAGAAAAAAAAAAAAGAAGAAGAAAGTTGCAAAGGGAAAGTTATGTCTAAATCTTGTCCTGCTTTTAGCCAGTGTTGGAAGAAATATCCTTCTGGGTTCAGTTCCAAGTGGGGGAAAAGACACCGGAAACATGGAAGCTGTTTGAAAAGATGGTTTAATGGTGGACAGGACCACGTGGCTTGGAGCTCCAGAGTGAAAAGGACGATCACATAATTCAAGGTGTTGGGTGAAGGAAAAGAACAAGGGCTGAGATGCTGAGAGACCCTGGGTTTTATACCCTCTGTTGGGCCCCACCTTAGTGTTTCCTGTTCCTCTGTAAGAAATGCATCCCATTGGCTGTCAGACTCCCAAGGGCGGGGTCTTAGCTAACTTTGTAGGCTTTGTCTGGACCGCAGGGCTTCACCTGAGTGCTGGCTGATTCAATCTTCCCAGGCCATGTGGTGAGATGGGTAGAGGGCTTTGTTATGTAGAATACTCTGGCCCAGGCCTCAATGGCCCGCCTGTTAGGAATATGAGTCCTGGATATGAAACCTGGATTGTCTTAGTCTTAATCTCAGAAGAGAGTGTGTCTCCCTCTCTGTTTCCTTCTGTTGGAAAGTATTGCCGTTCCTCCATTTCTTCTAATTGTCTGATATTATTGGATTTAATGTAAGTCTGTTACTGAACTGTTTTTGACACTGGACTTTGATATTTGGATTATCCCTGGATTGAAAAACTGACTGATTTTACCTGTGAATGACTTTGGACTGCCTATTTTGGACTTTGCTTAACGTTTCTGAAAGTAAAAACCTACATTTACTGTACAGTGTATCTGTGTGCTGTATGTGTATTATTCAAACACTCCTCTCAAATACGTCTCCCTGTATGCGCTTGTTCTCCTAACGGGGAATTACCTTAACATCTCCCATTAACAAGCTTCTGCTTCTGAGGTGAGTTTCTGCTTCTCTTTTTAGGGGAAATATTCTGCCTATTTAATATTCCTAAAATATTTCATTTTCTTAGGAGAGGGGTGGGTTTTAACTTCCAACACCAGGATTTGGGGAGGACTCCAGGTCTTATAAATGGCTTCTCTCAGCATTCCCCATTTTTAGAATAGAATAGAATAATAATAGAATTATTGGCCAAGTGTGATTGGACTCACAAGGAATTTGTCTTGGTACAAATGTTCTCAGTGTACATAAAAGAAAAGATACATTCATCAAGAGTCAAGAATCATGAGGTATAACACTTAATAATAGTCATAGGGTACAAGTAAGCAATGAAATCATACTAGGAAACAGTCAATATAAATCATAAGGACACAAGCGACAAAGTTACAGTCATACAGTCACAAGTGGGAGGGGATGGGTGATAAGGAGTAATGAGAAGATTAATAGCAATAGTAGTGCAGGCTTTGTAAATAATTGAACAATATTGAGGGAATTATTTGTTTAGCAGAGTTCGGTAAAAAACTCTCCTTGTGTCTACTTGTTCTGGTGTGCAGTGCTCTATAGCGTCGTTTTGAGGGAAGGAGTTGAAACAGTTTATGTCTGGGATGTGAGGAGTCTGTTAATATTTTCACATTTTTACATCTTTTCCCCCTGACCCAGATCTGGATTCAAATCAACATACAAATAGTCCTCAACTTTCAACAGTTTGTTCACTGACAGTTCGAAGGTACAATGGCACTGAACAGTGACTTATTATGACTGTTTTTCACACTTATGAACCTTGTAGCATCTCCATGGCTATGTGATTCACATTCAGATGCTTGACAACTGACTCACACGTGAAAGTGACATCATTTTATGACGGCTGCAGTGTCCCAGAGTCATGTGATCACCCTTTTGCGACCTTCTGGCGAGTAAAGTTAATGGGAAGGCCAGATTCACTTAACAACCGGGTTACTAATTTAACAACTGCAATTATTCACTTAACAAAAAGGTCGTAAAAGGGAGCAGAATTCACTTAACAACATAAATTTGGGCTCAATTGTGCTCATAAATTGAGGACTCCAAGTAAGACCAGAGGATTTGGAGTGAATACTTGTGTAAAGAGGGGAGGCCAGGTTTCATTGGCATCGTCTCCAATGTGGATCAGATCAGAGCCTTGGCTGAATTTTAAAAAAAATATTTTTTATTTATTATATGTTTAGCATACCTTTATTACTTTATAAGTAATTCAAGGCAGTTAATGTACATAATACTCCTTCCTATTTTTCCCGTAACAACCCTGTGAGGAGAATTGGGCTGAGAGAGAGCGCGTGGCCCAAAGTCTTCTAGCAGGCTTTCATGCTTTTTAAGACTAGAACTCACGGTCACCTGGTGATGGGCTCAAAGTTCCCCATCTAGCTTTTATGCCTAAGGTGGGATTTGAACTCACAGTCTCTTGAAGTCTGTAGAGATTCTCAGTCATCCAGGTCATGGTTGTCCCAAAGGTGTTTTTTCAGGAGGCAACTGGACTGTCTTTGCTTTTTTTTCTTTTGAAGACGTTTCACTTCTCATTCAAGAAGCTTCTTCAGCTCTGCGTCTCTTAGTTAAGGCCAGCACCTTAACCACTAATTCACTTCTGTCCTAAATCTTGGAGAATCAGTGGTTGTATTCACACAACACAAACCAAGACCCAGGAGATGCTTGCTGGAACTTGATGAGTGTTGTGATCTTAGTTACATCTTCTATCGCTCCAAATGGCAGATGAGTCCAGCCCATCTGTCTGGTTAATGATTTGACATTGAGAACTTAGGAAATGAGATAACTCAACAACAGATTTCATTAGATTGTGGCAACACAGCCTGAGTGAGTCAGTGGAATCTGAGGAACAGTCCAAGCAAAATCTTTAAAAAACGGTTGTAAGTTAACAGATAACAGATAATCTGAGTTGGAAGGGACCTTGTAGGTCATCTAGTCCAACCCCCTGCCCAAGAGACCCTACACCATTTCTGACAGATGGGAGTCCAATCTTTTCTTGAAAGTCTCTAGTGATGAAGCTCCCACAACTTCCGAGGGCAAGGTGTTCCATCGCTTGATTGTTCTCACTGTCAGAAAGTTTCTCCTTATTTCCAGGTTAAATCTCTCCTTGTTGCAGAACTATAGAAAAAGCCTCAAAACTCAAGGGGTTTTCTCATAGGAACCCAAAGATTTCCTCTCAGTTAGGGAGATCCAAGCTTTTTAGACTGGTTCATACATTTGGAATTGTGAGAGCACACTCACAAAATGGTTGCCAAAATAGGACTAATCATTTCACACACTCTGAATGGCAACCTCTTATAATATTTCTGAATATATCTGGGGTCCAGAAGCTTTCTTAAAGGTACAGGTAGCCCTCCATGTGACCAACCCAATGTTCTGACCTTTTTTGCTGCAGTCATTAAGTGAACACGGAGATTATAACGCAGCTGCAGCCGTTGTTCAGCAAAAACTGGGATTGTTAAGCAAAGTAATGGTTTTCTACAGGTATGGTTTTGCCAAAACCCAGAAATGCGGGGTTTGGTAAAACCATTGTAAAATGCAATCATGTGACATTGCAAACATCTGTAAATGCAGTGATGTTGTGGAGTGCCTGAAGTTCAGTTGCATGACCGTAGAGAGGGTTTGGGTTGCAAGTTTGCCAGCTCATAACTATGAACAGTCACTAAGCAACCAGTCATAACTCGAGGACTAGTTGTATTATGGTTAAAGCTAGTCCATTTTTTCCCCCTTGCCATTGGCCATCTTTCCATTTACTTAATTTTTTTAATGAAAAGACTCTAAAAAAATTAAAATAAATTCAACAGGGCCATAAATGCTCCATAGGAGATTTTCTGCTTACAATGGATCCGGAAGCTGAAGATCCAACAAGCCACATGCTGCACCTTTAATATGTTACCGTACTTATGTCAAATATTGGGGTGTAAATCCAAACACATGTTTTTGCGTGATCAGAGTTTGCAGCAGCAGGTGCACATGAACCTGAGTTTAATTATTTGGTTAAAACTGAACTTCTATTTTCCAAGCTTAAGCTAAGGTAGTTGTGGAGTTGAATTCTATATATGGTAGCTGGGGAATTCTGGGAGTTTGAAGTCCATATATCTTAAAGTTTGCTGAGATTGAGAAACACTGCTCTAGTGAATAAAAGTTCTAATGAAGTAATTACTGGCACAAACCATACCCATGAGTTATTGCTAATATATTACCAATTAATTGAAATTCTCCAAAAAATATTCAGGATAGGAAGAGGAGAAGCAGTTTCTGTTTGACGCCACACCAGAGTTTTTCCATTTTAAGGGTTGTTAAGCTTGTGCATTTACTCAAGAGTAAAGCTCACTCTGGAATGTAGGATTGCGACCTTCTCCAAATTCCCTAAATTTTAAGCTACAAAAATCCTTGGCCAGAGGTAAGATCTGACTGAGGCATGATTCTTTGCCTGTTATGGACTGCGTTCTTTTAAAAGGATGACTGGGCAAATAAAAACATTAGAAATGAGAAAAAACTCACCACCAAGCCTTCCCTGATCTGAAGTTTTGCTCACAATGTGGCTAGATTAATGTTCGTTAAGTTCATCTTCTACGCTGGTTGTTTGGCTGCTATGTTTCTAGAAACACAGGATTAAAGCATAGGGTCAGTTTGGCCTAGCAGTTAAGGCACCAGGTTCAAGTCCCCACTTAGCAGTGGTGGGATTCAAATTTTCTTACTACCAGTTCTGTGGAAGTGGCTTGGTGGGCATGGTTTGGTGGGCGTGGCAGGGGAAGGATATTGCAAAATCTCTATTCCCTCTTCACTCCTGGGGGAAGGTTATTGCAAAATCCCCATTCCCTCCCCACCCCACTAACCTGCTTTCCAGCTCCATTCTCCTGTGCAGGGCAACAAAAAAAGACCCAGCCAATCAGCTGGGACTCAGGAGGCAGAGAAGAGTTGGGGGCAGGGCCAGTCAAAGGTGGTATTTGCTAGTTCTCCGAACTACTCAAAATTTCCGCTACTGGTTCTCCAGAACTGGTCAGAACCTGCTGAATACCACCTCTGCCTCTTAGCCATGACAGCCAACTGGATAACTTTGAGTCAATCTCTCTCAGTCCAATTCATCTCCTAAAGGGTTGTTATTGTGAGGAAGGTGTGTTAAATATGTTCACACCATGAGTTATTTGTAAAATAATACAGGCTGAATATATGTGTGTATATATAAATTATAATACGGTATATACACAAATATATAATAAAATAAAACGTTAAAATTGAGAAGGGGCATCAGAGACCATCTAGACTAGAACACCTCATCTCCTAACTTAGTGCTTTTACAAGTTTCCCTGACAAATTTCTGCTTAAGTACTACCAGTGCAGAGGACACATACGCACATCACACCTTCTTAGGGCTTATCTTCCATATCTCCAATATTCTATCGATTAAAAGTGTATCAGATTATTTAGATGAAATTCACTTCCCTCCCATTTCCGCCTATTGATTCTGCCCTCTAAAATCGTGTTTATTAAACTTTTTCCCCTCTCAGAACTCCTTTCCACTTTTAAAAACTATGGAGGACCCCCGTAAAAGAACCTCTGTTGGCATGGGTTTAATTTATCAATATTTACTGTATCAAAAATTAAAATGAATGCATTCGCTGCCACTACTGCTTTTTATGGCTGTCAGTTGGGATTTTAATATTGTATTGTTTTTTTAAAGATAGACTGACAAATCGTTTTGATTTCATGGATGCCTGAGAGGGTTTTGTGGGACCCCTCCAGGGGTCTTAGGACCACACTTTAAGAAATATTTCTCTAAAGCTGTGTTTTTCAAATCTCGACAACATTAATATGGGTGGATTTCAACTCCCAGAATTCCTATAGCTGGCTGGGGAATTCTGGGAGTTGAAATCCACCCATATTAAAGTTGCCAGTATTAAAAATAAAAACCCACTGCTCTAAAGCATCACAGAGTAAATATGCTCAGACCGCTGTCCAATGACTTTTTCAATATTGAAAGATGGCTATTTATGTCTACAACACTGGAACATGATCCAGCCAAGATTAAATGGTTTATGTGTCCCGATCTGGCTAAAATTAGTCTTGGTTGTGCATGGTTGGAAGCAATGCAGTTTAAGCAAGACAGGCTGAGGAAGGAAAGCACAGGCCTATCACTAAATGTGGATTGATATCATAGTTGAATGGAATCGCCACATTCAAAAATAGCTTCAAAATGAAATAAACGGCAAAATACCCCAAAGCTTTCTCCTTCAGCCAGTTTGGCAGCTGCTGGACTGAGATTGTATTTTCAGCTATTTTAATAAAACTCCTTTTAAAGTGATGGTGAAAACTCTGCTTAGATTAAATTTAAATGGCTGGAAATGAGGCTGGTTGCCAAGGATCCAAAATACAATTTTAAGATTGTGGGGGCAGCCAATACAACTGGGTCATCAGTTGCTGTTGGGTGGTGAATTAAAACTTTGAAGAATCACTAAGCAACCGGTCATAAGTCAACGAGTACCTGTAAAATGATTATGAAAATTATATGCTTAGAGAAACAGCTTCTAAATTTCTAGCCTCTTGTTTGCAATGGAGCAAACAAAATTGGGCTAAAATTATACAGTATATTGGAGCTCTGTGTCTTCAGCGGAACGATTTTTCCAAAAAGGAGACGCCAAGCTTGTTAGTGGCTTTGCTAATCTCAAGGCCGAGGTATTGCAAACCACCCCATCCTTTTCAAGACATTTCAAGAGCTTTTGGCAGGTTTGTTGACATCACCTGCTTCTTTTTGCTGCAGATCTAAGTGGTTTGTCCCCCGATTGTTGCAACAGGTTGGGCTAAGCTAAGCTTTGCTATTAGGAGACGGGTCGGGTTTAGAGACCAGCCCAGAAAGGCACAGACTGCTTGGGCAAAGCAAATATCTGGGTAAGTTATGAGGGGTTTCTATTGCATTTCTCTTTTCACGGTAGAAATTAAGATGTCTTCTGGGGAATGTTTGGCACTTCATAAACATCAGCGCAGGATGCAAAATCTAAGTTTCATAGAACAAATCAAACCAAAACCTTCCCTCAAGGAGGCACAAATGATCAGACTCAAGTGACAAGCTTTAAACCCTCAGAATGGGAAATCATATTGATTAGATTACCAAGAATCTCTCTTCCTCAGATGAGGAAAGGATGGCAATAGCACTTAGATTTATATACTGCTTGACAGTGCTTTTTACAGCCCTCTCTTAGCGGTTTACAGAGTCAGCATATTGCCCCCAACAATTGGGGTCCCCATTTTAGCCACCTCAGAAGGATGGAAGGCTGAGTCAACCTAGAGTTACTCAGAATTGAACTCCTGGCAGTTGACAGCAGAATTAGCCTGCAATACTGCATTCTAACCACTGCACAGATAAATGTGTCTTCCATCTAGGATGGTGTTTGTCAAGCTTGGCAGCTTTAAGACATGTGGACTTCAACTCTCAAAATTCCCCAGGCATCATTACAGTTGTAACTTGAGGACTACCCGATGACATTTATTCACAAAACATTCTGATGACATGGGCTTCCGGTTTGAAGGGCTTCGGTGATAGACAGAAATCCGCGATCGTGCACTGTTTCTGTCTGGGCTCACCACTAGAGCGCCCTGAGCCAGCTGGTTTCAGGGCTAAGCCACCACGTAGAGGTGGTGAAGAGGGGGGAGACCACCAGCAGAGTCGAGGAGAGCCACATCTCTCCTCCTCAGTTGGCCATTACTCTCTTTCCTGAAGGCGGTTGCAGCGGTGGTCAGAAATGGCTACCACAAAGAAGAACTCAACCAGAAAAGAACTTGCAGGAGGAAGATAAGAAGTGAAAGTTTTGGCTGACCGGGTTAAATTGTAAAAGCAACAACCAAGGTACCCTGGAATTTAAACTTACAAAAAATAATGTCGTTCCCAAAGAAGAGTTGGAAGCAGCGAAGGAAAATGAAAAGGGAAAGGTTTGGCTTTTTTTTTTCTTCTCTCTCCTTCCCTATACTGACAACTAAGAGACTTAAATAAGAAATCAGAAAAATCCGCTTTGGCATCAATAGGCAATTAAGCTGAAAATAAAACAAAATGCCAAAGGGATAATAAAGATTTCTGGACATTAAAAACTTTCTTTTTCATAAGTAGGAAGGGAGAGAAAAAGAATAAGGGCAGGATCTGGAAGAGGGAGGAGACAGCCTGGAATTAAAAAGAATCTAAAGTAAAACTTCAGCAAGACTTCTAAAAGATACATTTTAACTGAAACTTTGCAACTAAATAGTAACCCCAGGAAGAGAAAGTGAAAAAAAAAGAGCAAAAAAGCTTGCGTGTATTTGGATTATTTGGTGATCTTTGGATTTTTGGTTATTATATTTGAATGTCTAAAATCAATTGGGTGGTTGTTTAAAAATTTATACAATGGCACCACTTCTGGATGAATTGAAAATGGAACTTAAAAAGTACAAAGAAGATGCACAAGAAGGCTTAGTTTTGGCTTAGTTTTTCAATTCTTAGAAATGGAGATTTGAAACTATGAGAAACAACTAGAAAAGACTGCAAAACAAGAAGACTGGGACAAAGAAGAAGCCATCTTTAATGAACAAGTAATTCTATGTGGGGAAGAAAAAGGAAAGGGGAGAATTTAAGACTTAAAAAAACAACCAAAGAAAAGAAAAATAATTCAAAAAATAAGTATAATACTGAAAAGCAACAGAAAAGGGGAATACAGAAGAGAGAAATAGAAGTAGAGAGACAAGGGGGTAAAAAGGGGAGAGAGAAGAAGAGAGGGAAGAAGGAAAAAAAAGAAGTTACAAAGGACCGGAGCAAGATATAGAGAAACAGGACCTATTTAGAGATAATGGGTGAAAATCTAACTGAAAAGGGGATTCTGTAAAGGTACATAAGATTATATTGTTATATTAGTAATAGTAATAACTTTAGAAAATTGGAAACAATGTATGATTAAAATGAGAGATAAAATAGTGTAATTTAGTGAAATGTTTGTGAATAAAATAAGTGAAATAAAATAAATGAGAAAATTGAATTAGGAAGGAATGGGAACATTTTAATTAGTTAATGTGTTATAAAATATAAGTGAAGGGGGGGAATTAACTATGGAAAGCTTATAATTGTTCCCATAGAAGTATGATATTTAATTGAAAAGTAATGTTAAAGATGTTAAGACTTTAATGAATATTAATATTAATGATAGAATTGAATTGGAATGGAATGTTGTTTTAATTACATACATTTATAATTTTTTTCTTTTTTTAAGAATACAGTGTGTATTTTAAGAATGTACCAAGCAGAATCCGAATTGAAGTTATGTATTATATTGAATGTTACAACTTTAGGGAAAAGATATAAAGGCGTCATACTCCAATCAGTAACTACAGGAGAAATTTTGTTTAATGAGAAAAGATAATAGATAATTGAAACAGGACAGACAAAAAAATATAAATACAATGATTTGAATTGAGATGAGATAATTAAAATAAAATTGAGAAAATTAAAAGAGGGGAGCAGCTATGCAGAAAATGTAAAATAGTAATAAGATATGGAATAGAATATAAATATGAGCATGAACCTGAATTTGTGTCTGTACGAAGAAATGTAACCTGGGATTATGCTGCTTTCAAAAAAGATGTTTTATTTGTATTTTTTTTTCTCTTTGTGAAAACTCAAATAAAATTTACAAAAAAACCCAAAAACATTCTGATGACATGAACTGATCTTATATCCCAACACCGTCCAGCCTCAGATCCTGTGGTGAAAATCAAGAATTTTCTTCACTCCTGTTCTAGAACAATGACCTCCTATAATTGGGGGTCTCATTTATCGATTACTACCATGTTTACTACATGAGGCAGTCCTCAACATACAAACATTTGCTTAGTGACTGTTCAAAGTTACAGCTGTGCTGAAAAAAAGTTACTTATGACGGTGATAGTGTCCCCACAGTCACATGATCATAATTTGGGCATTTGGCAGCCATCTTGTATCCACAATGGTTGCAGCATTGCAGGGTCATATGAATGCCATTTGCGACCTTCCCAAAAGGGCTTCTGACAAGCCAAGTCAATGAGGGAAACCAGACGGACTTAACAACCGTGTGATTCACTTAACCACAGTTATTCACTTAGCAACCGTGGCAAAAAAAGGGTTGTAAAAATCAGGCGTGCTTCCCTTAAGGAGCACATATTGCTTAACAATAGAAGTGCTGGTCCCAATTGTGTTTATAAGTCAAGGACTACCTGTACTAGTCTCATAGTGGCATCAGGCAGTCAAAAAATTCAAAATGGTGGCAGGAATTATGTGATCCAAGCCCTGTAAAAAGGGGAAGGGTTTCAAAGACAGAGTGTGGCTGCCATCTTGCCTTTTTTGACCTCTCCCCCATGGATGAGTCTTTTAAAAAAAAAACAGTTTTGGAAGATCTGTTAGCCCAACATTAGCTCTTCAAGGGTTGACTCTCAAATTGTTCATCATTAGTAAGTGCGAAATATTCAGCTGTTGACACTTGTGCACAACTCCTACTGGTTTACACCCTATGTGAATTTATTCTTATTGCTTATTGTTTATCTGTGACCCTGTCTCTTGGCTTAAGTCTACATTGCATTTGAAAGCACTTTAGCTAATACTGATGATCGTGTTTTTCCTTATATCTTTTCTAGAGTAATGTTATATATAGGCAGTCCTCAACTTACAACCGTTCACTTAGTGACCATTCAAAGTTACTGTCAGGGTTCCAAGTAATACTTGGACCCATAACAAATCCGAGGCAGGTAGATTCCTCAAAGAACTGTTTTATTGGATATATCATATTGGCACAGGCTGGTGAAAACTGACCCTGAATGTTCCTGCAGTTTTCACCTAATTAAAAGTAAAAGTTTTCCCCCTTCCTCACACGATCAGTCACATGGTCCAATCAAGATGCTTCCCAGTTGCCTGGTAACTTCTCCTCTTTCCAACCACCTGTGGAATTGTCCTTGGTTCCCAGGAGGAAAGTATTTTGTTTTGGCTAAAAAAAAGCCAACTATCTCTATTCCTCCCTCCATGTCCCTCAGCTCCATTGTGGCAACACTGAAGCCTCAAAATGGCCTCAGCCGGTCAGCTTCAGGGTTGACAGTTACAACAGCACTGAAAAAAGTGACTTATGACTGTTTTTCACGAGAATGACCATTGCAGCATCCCCATGGTCATGTGATCAAAATTCGGATGCTTGGGAAGTGATTCATATATTTATAACGGTTGCAGTGTCCTGGGGTCACGTGACCCTCTTCTGCAACCTTCTGACGAGCAAAGTCAACGGGAAAGCCAGATTCACTTAACAACCGTGTTAATAATTTAACAACTGCAGTGGTTCGCTTAACAACTGTGGCACAAAAGGTCACAAAATGAGGCAAAATTCACTTAACAAATGTTTCACTTAGCAACCAAAATTTGGGGTTCAATTGTGGTCATAAGTCAAGGACTACCTGTAATATGTTGACAGAATGGTTGAGAAAACGGGTTTTTAAAGAGATGTATATTGTTATTGAATTACATACTGAGTCTTTGGAATGTAATTTTCAGAACAAAGATAAGTTGCTTTGCTCTCAGACAATAGTAGATGGAAAAAATACTATAATTTCAGCTGCAAAGGACTGGATTTCAGACATATGTGATTTGGCCATTTTTGAGAAAATTATATGCTTGGTTAATCAGAAAATGTCACATGATCTATCCCTTTGGGAAAAATATTTGAACAGGATTGGTAAACATTAAAAACTTTGTTTTGTTTTTCTTAAGACTTACAAAATCAGCTGATATACCAGTAGCTATAATTGCAGTTTTTGTGTGTTCTTTTTATGCATTTTTTACATAAAGGTTTTTTTGTGTGTGTATAGTGTACCGTTTATTTTTATTTCACATTATTTTATGTGTGTTTGATTGAAAAGGGATCATTAAAAGTACTTGGTTTTTTGAGGAAAAAAAAGACATAGGAAACTAAACATCTATGGAGATTCTCAGTCATCCAGGTCATGGTTGCCCCAACGATGTTTTTCAAAAGGCAACTGGACTTTCTGGTTTTTCTTTGAAGACGTTTCGGTTCTCATCCAAGCTGCTTCAAAAAAAAAAAAAAATAGCTTGACTCCCTTCTTCCTCTCTGTGGCAGCCCCTCAAATATTGGAAGCCTGCTCTCATGCCTCCCCTGGTCCTTCTCTTCACTAGACTAGCCAGGCCCAGTTCCTGCAACTGTTCTTCATATATTTTAGTAACCTAATTACTCAATTAATTGATTTATACACAATGGTCCCAGGAAAATATGGTTTTGGTTTAAGAGTTTCCAATAGATGCATCCAATTTTTATTTAGGATTCCCTATCCAATCAGGGTGTCTACAGAGATGGGGAGAAAATGAAAAAATTAAGATCAAAGCCGGGCCCCAGTTTTATAATTGTCCAAAACCTTGCCCAATTTTAATCTATGTCAGTACAAAACTGAACTGAGCTTGTCTAAAAACACAGCTGCTTTCTTTTTAACTGACCTGTTGAAGCACGTTACGCAAATTCTGCTGATTGATCAAAGGAAAGGAATAAAATAAGTATAACCTGACATCTGCTCAGCAGTGACTAACAAAATTCATTAACGTTGAATAAATCTTCACTTTGCATTTTTTCAGTTTCTCATATTTCGCTGCTAAATTCATTCTTTCTTAGTTTTGCTGGGAGGAAAAAAAAACTTTTATTTTTATTTTTAATCCACAAGATACAAGTTTGTCAAAGTTTTGTGAATTTTTCCCCCTCCTTATTAGCCCTTGACTTATGACCTCAATTGAGATCAGAATTTCTGTTGCTAAGCAAGGGGGTTGTTAGGTGACTCGTGTCTAATTTTACAACCTTTCTCGCCATGGTTGCTAAGTGAATCACTGCTGTTGTTAAGTGAGCTACATGGTCATTAAGAGAATCTGGCTTCTGCCGTTGACTTTGCTTATCGGAAGGTGGCTGGGACGGACAAAAATGGGATCACATGACCCCGGGATCCTGCAGTCATTGTAAATATATGCCAGTTGCCAAACAGATGAATTTTGATTGCTTGATCGTGGGAATGATGTGATGGTTGTAAGTGTGAGGATGTAAACCACTTTTTTCAGTGTCATGGTAATTTTGGTCACTAAATGAATGGTTGTAAGTTGAGGACTACCTGCCTACTCACAATTAACTCTAAAGCACATGCTATCTTAAAAGAATCAAAATGGAGAGACTGGGATAGGTTCTGTTACTGGATATTTGATTAAATTCGCTCGGGGAAGGAAAAACTGCCGAGAAATTTGTAATTCGACAGAAGTCCTAAAATAGGGGTGTCAAACTCGATTTCACTGAGGGCCGCATCAGGGTTGTGTTGGACCTGAGAGGGGTGGACAGGGGTGGGATTCAAATATTTTAACAGCCGGTTCTGTGGGCGCTGCTAGGTAGGCGTGGCTAGGTGGGCGTGGTCATGTGACAGGGTGGGCGTGGCTCCTTTTTTTGCAGCCCCCTCCCCCGTTTTTTTTTGCCTTCTGGGCCTCAGGGAAGCCCCCTGGCCAAAACAGTAAGACAGCAAAAGGGATCCCAGCACAGCTGATCGTCGGAATAGCTGATTGTCAAAGGTCAGAACTGCCACTGCGCACCTGCGCTTTACAGTTGTTCAATGCCAGTCGGCCAAGGACCCTCGGGGGAGGGGAGGAGGGAAGATGGGTGCTCAGGGGAAAGCGGAACTGATGGAAAGAAGCCTCAAGGCCGTTTCCCTGGGAGAAGAATGCAGCTGCAGGAGAGACTGTTCCAACAACATCTATTTTAAAACTGATTTGACAATGGAAGGGAGTCAAATGGGTTGCTTTACTATAATTCACTTGACTTTGAGTAAACTCTACTTTTCTCCAGAAATAGAATCAAGGATGGTTCTTACTTGAAGGTGCAAGTTGAGGCAGGACTGACAGCCAGGTACTGTACAGATGTAGCAGAAGCAGAAAATCCTGAATATGATATCTTGCGGGTTGGGAGGGTCTGATAACCAAGATCTGGGGTCTAAGAAAATTAGAGTACAGATCAGGGATGGGTCGGTCCTCTTTTTTTGGCTCTCCACAGTCCTTACTTCCACCCCCAGATCACACCGCTGAAATCAGACCCGAGAGAGTTTTGAAAAAGAGGCTTAGGACTTGGGAATTCCCAGTTTCAGAAGTTACAATACATTTTAGCTTAGATATAGCTAGTCCTTGACTTATGACCACCATTGGGACCAGAATTTTGTTTTTTTTTTAAAAAAAATTTTTATTGGTTTTTAAAAACAAACATAAACAAACAAAACATAAAAACATCAAGCTGTCTTCCATACAGTGTGCCGGTTGGTTTACAAATGCTTTTGTGCTTCCATTTCATAGTCTTCAATTACAATTACATTACATATAATCTCATATTGTCAATCAAAAACTAAATACCTTAGTATCATTATTAATCAATCATTTGACTATACTTTTATTCATTCATGTTTTACAAGATAACCATAATTTACTTAATTTATTGTATAACAGTTCATATTATCATCCCAAATCTATCCTAAAGTCATTTTGTAGTTATAATAAGAAAGAAGTACATCTTTATATATTTATTATTTTCTAGAAATCTACATATTTCATTACTGTACTTTGTTATCTAACCATTGATAAAAAAGATCCCAAATTTTATAAAATTGTTTATCCTCTTGTTCTCTAATTTCAAATGTCAATCTACTCATTTCAGCACATTCCAATATTTTCTTAACGATTTCCTCCTGTGATGGTATCTTCTCATTTTTCCAGTTTTTAGCAAATACAATCCTAGCCGCTGTTAGGGACCAGAATTTTCATGGCTAAGCAAGGCAGTTGTTAAGTGAGTTGCACCCAATTTTATGGCCTTTTTTGCTATGATTGTTAACCAAATCACTGCAGTTAAGTGAATAATGCAGTCATTAAACAAACTTGGCTTTCCCCCGTTCCGTTGTTGGTTGGAAGTCATCTGGGAAGGTTGGAAATGGTGATCACATGACCTGGGGATGCAGAAACCATGGTTTATGCGCCTGTGCCCAAATTTTGATCATGAGGATACTATGATGATCATAAGTGCAAGAACCAGTCAAAAGTCACCTTTTCAGTGCCATTGTAAATTCAGAGGTCACTAAATGGAGGTGGTAACTCAAGAAATACCTGTAACCACTTAATAGGTTTACAAGGTATGTGTTTTGCATTCCTTCCTTCTTTCCTTCCTTCCTTCCTTCCTTCCTTCCTTCCTTCCTTCCTTCCTTCCTTCCTTCCTTTCTTTCTTTCTTTCTTTCTTTCTTTCTTTCTTTCTTTCTTTCCTGTACATTGCCCAGAGTCACATTATCTTGGTTGGATGCCCATATAAATGTTTCCAATGAATAAATCAAGCAATTTTTAGGAGTACATTCTCTCTCTCTCTCTCTCGTTAGAAAAGATTGTCTGCAGGAGTGTAAGACAAAGCAGAAGAGATGGAAAAACCCGTTTTAGAATTGGAGGCCTCCAGGATTTTCCAGTTTATTGATTTGTTTTATTTGAAAAAAATGTGTATGTTGCCAGCAACATATGAGAAAACATCACAAAAATTGTACAATCCATCTATCAGTTGAACAAGAAATAAATAGAATTATGTGAAATAGCTGCCATCAAACAAGCCAGAATGCTGTCTTAAGGTGGACTGGTTTTATAATCTCAAAACGTAATCAACACAGGGCCACTGCTTATCTCAGGGAACAAGCTACTCTAGAGGCTGCTACACTGAATAAATCAATCTCCCACTTACAACCACCACTCCCAGCACCCCAATTGCTTTGAGGGTGAAAACCAGAGCATAATCTGCATATGAGTTTATGTAGGTTATTTCAGACTGAGTTTATGTAGGTTATTTCAGACTGCATCTGAAGACAGTCCTGAAGTAGGGAAGGAGAAATGAGGGATTTAAAAAGTCAAACGGAATGGAATGGGATGGGATGGGATGGGATGGGACGGGACGGGACGGGACAGGAATAGAATAGAATGGAATAGAATAGAATAGAATAGAATAGAATAGAATAGAATAGAACAGAACAGAACAGAGCTGGAAGGGACCTTGGAGGTCTTTTAGCCCACGGGTCACCAACCTTTTGGACCCCAGAGTCCACCAAACTCATAATTTGAAATCCTGCAGACCACTAATATGAATTTTGATTGATGGTGGCTTGCTGACGTTGGTGGGAAAGTTGGTCCCATATTCCAGAGCTGCAGCAGTCACAAGACTGGCCCTTTGGTCATCCCAGAGCTGCCCAGGGGCTGCCATAAAGAAGAGCGAGTCAAGCTATTCTCCAAAGCACCTGAAGGCCAGACAAGAAGCAATGGGTGGAAATTAATCAAGGACAGAAGCAACCAAGAACTAAGGAGGAATTTCCTGACGGTTGGAACAATTAATCAGCGGAACAACTTGCCTCCAGAAGTTGTGAATGCTCCAACACTGGAAGTTTTAGAAAAGATCTTGGATAACCATTTGTCTGAAGTGGTGTAGGGTTTCCTGCTTAAGCAGGGGGTTGGACTAGAAGACCTCCAAGGTCCCTTCCAACTCTGTCCTATTCTATTCAGAAACATCTTCCGCTACCTGGCTACCTAGGATTGAACTCTCAACTTTCCGAGTGGGAGGCGAACGTCTTTACCACTAGGCCAGCACACTGCTCCTAAGTAAACATATAGACACAATCCACATAATTATATACAAAACTTCTACAGGGGTTTGGCACTGGCCTCATAACTGGATGTCCACTTCAGCCATCCAGGAGATCATCTCTGACATTACTTTGTGTAAGTCCTTGTTTAGGGAACCAGAGAATGCACATCGTAGGTGATCTTGCCCAATATGTTTAACAGTTTGCATATCAGCCCCACAATCTCACAAGGGGAAACTTTCCATCCCCATTGATAGAGGACAGAGGCACTTTTTCCAGCGTTACACCTTAATTGTGGTCGATTTCAACCAGACAGAGGGAGGCAGGTCCAAATCAAGACAAATTAAGGATTTCCTGAAGGCCACACAACATGGACTTCCCAGTATTGTCGTATTTGACAAACGGCATGGGTCTCCTTGTATTTTAATTTGACTTATTTTTTTTAAATGATGCGAACGGTTTATCAAAACATTTGCAGGCTGGAAAAGCACCCAACCGCAGGAGTTCATCGGCATTCAATTCTTTAACCTCGAGACAAATTGGTTGCAGGAATGCATTAACCCCCTGCCTCACTTTCTCCTGTGTACAAAAACAGACTTATTCTCCCCTCTTGCTCCAAACCTCAGGACTGGATTCCATGAGAACTGCATAAACCAGCCCCCCCTGATACACACACACACACACACATACACACACCCATTTTATCATTCTTTTGCACCAGCTCCAATTTGCTGAACCTTCATATGTTCCCCATTACGCCCCTTGGCAGGCTCTGGGGGCGAGTGTGCACACTTGGCCATAAATTCCCTTAATAAGGATTGGTGCAGAAAGAGTGGAATCTACCAAGGGGGCAGGCAGGAGGTTTGGGGTAGATGAAAAGGAAAGTGGGGGTCAAGGGAGCGGACCGCAGGGGAAGAAAGGGGGGAGCAGAGCAGGTGGGTCTGCCGTGCTTGTAAAACCAGAGCTATAAATTGTACGTATCTGAGAATGGCAGCCGCGGTGGTGGAAAACCTTGGAAAAAGTCAAAAGGTTCGGCTCAGGGAGTCCCTTGGGTTGAATCTCGCCTCTTTGGGGGCCCTCTTTCCCCCCCACTTTTTAAAAAAACTCCTGAAAAAGTTAGAATTTCCTTGAGTGATGGGAAACCCACAGAACGGGGCCCGTAGAGCAGGAGCGAAGGCTTAGCAGATGAAAGGTAGAGCTTGCTGGATAGAGACGGAGATAAGTGGCAAAGCCTTTGAAGTGTTTATTACTGGAATTATTAGCAATATTTATAGCACATCCTGTAAGGGTTTCTCACTGTGGTTTCCAAAAAGGAGCAAATTATTGCCTCGGTACAGCTGCGCTAAAGATTGGCTCCAAAGCCCAGAATCCATCAAAGGAAGAAAGGATAATCCGTGTAGGTCGTTGTGCCAGAATGAACAGAACTCGTGTGTCGCTCCAGCATCCAATCGCTAGTCCTGTTCACAGTATCACTTACCCAAATTTGTTCAAGCACAGAATCATAGGGCTGGAAGGGACCTCAGAGATCTTCTATTCCAACCCCCTGCTCATGGCAGTAGACCTTATACCATCGAGGTCAAAGGGTTGCCATTCTGTTCTTGAAAACCTTCAGGGATGAGGCACCCACAGATCCTGGAGGTCAAAGTATTCCTTTGATTAATTGCTCTCACTGGCAGAAAATGCATCTTTACTTCAAGGTTGGATTTCTCCTTTCCCTTTAAACTTAATTTCTTGGATTTCCCTTTAATTTCTTGTCCCCTACAGCAGGGGTCTCCGATCCCCAGTCGATGGACCAGCTGTGGTTCACGGCATGCCAGAAACCAGACCACACGAACAGTCGAAGCCCCATACCCAGATTGCAAGCAGCACACGAAACCCTCCAGCCCACGGAAAAACCTCTCCGTGGAAAACTTCTGGGAGGAGGTTTCGAAGTGCAATATTTATAGCAGGACTACTAGATTCTGCCACAGCTTTGTTCCTTATGCCACCCGCTTTGTAAATTTGCAGGATTCTTTTCCCCCACCCACCATATATTCAAAGTAGGCTGTGACTTTTCTCTATGTCATGTATGTGTGTGTGTATGTGGTTATATGCATGATAATGGTTGTCTTTTGAGAGCTGAATGCAATGAAATTTCATTTTAATGATGTTGAGTAGTGTAAATTTAAAGTGACAATAAAGTTCTATTCTGTTCTATTCTATTCTAGCCTAGTCTGTTTTCTCTTCTCTTCTCTCTTCTCTCTCCTCTCCTCTTCTCTCTTCTCTTTTCTTCTCTCTTCTCTTCTAGTCCAGTCCAGTCCATTCACCTAGTCTAGTCTATCTTCTCTTCTCTTCTCTTCTCTTCTCTTCTCTTCTCTTCTCTTCTCTTCTTTTCTCTTCTCTTCTTCCTTCCCTTCCCTTCCATTCCATTCCATTCCATTCCATTCCATTCCATTCCATTCCATCCTCTTTCCACAGAACCAGTCCCTGGTGCCCAAAAAGTTGGGGGCTGCTGCCCTAGAGTCAAACCCCTTTTCTTTGTGTCAGCCCCCACAAGACGCTTATTATGATTGGTAATTCTCGCTAAGAGATGCAGCTATAAAGTAAAATATTGCATGACTGCGCCCAGTTGAGGACATCCGTTCGCCTGCAGTCTTTAAGCAAATTGCCTGCTACGTCACTTAGCCACAATTTGTGATTTCCTGCCAGCTTCCCCACTGACAGCAGCTAGCTGTGAAGATGACAAATGGTAATCATGTAACTGTGGGACGCTGTGACCTACAAGTGCTCGACCATTGTCCAGTGCCTGAATTGCGATCGTTCTGACTGCAGGGATGCTGCCACTAGCCACAGGCTGAAGGTCCAGTCATTAATCTACTTTTTCATCTCTGGTGTAAATTTGAACGGTCGCTGAACGAACCGGTTGTTGACCTAGGATTATTTGATTGCATCTACACAATGTGTTAATGTTGCCCTGTGTTCTAACCAAGGCTTCTAAAACTGTAATTAAGCACACGTTTAATCCAAACAACCCTTGTTTTATTTCAACGCTGGGAATTATGTTTATTCCCAGCCAGTAATGAGTCCCAAACAGTCCCTCGAGATAAGCACCCACCTTTATCTCCTTTGAATTGCTGCCAACAACAAAAGTGCCAAATTAACTGGAAAAACCACAATCAAAGTATAAAGTCCACATAGAACTTCAAGGATTTATCTGAACAGAATGAATGACTTTGCTTCCTGCAAAGGTTTCTCTACCTTTGCCTGTCCTTTATACCTTGGGGGGGGGGCAATCACCTCCAAGCGTTACTCCCGAGTTGCCCCTTTTGTCATAGCTGCTCTTGCCTTCTAGCAGCTCTGCGCACACGCACATTGGGAACAGGCTCCCCTTGTTCCTCTGCCTCGCTGCTGCCAGACCCTGGAGGTTCTGGAGTCAGCATCCCACTCCCAGATGGTCCTGGCCCCATCTCTGCATTGTACGCAGGACCCTTGTCTGAGTCCTCTCCAGACTCCCAGACTGGTCCCCGTTTTTTCCCACTGTCCAATTCCACTGCCATTTGCACAGGCTGCTGGAGAACCACAACACCCTGCGTACAGTTACAGTTGTTGTGTGAACTCATCCATTGGGTAAATGAGGGAAGCATTTTGCAATCCATCTCGATGTCGGTGCATAATCACAAATAAAAATGATACGTATTACTCCTTTCAAAGATCTTAGCTATTCCTTATCACCGGTCACTTCCTCTTAACATCTGGATTTCAGGCTCACTCCTCCCACAATACATTCTCATTCCACAGATACTGAGAGGTGTCGGGCCTAAATGGGTAGCAATACATTCCCCCCAAATTTCCCCTAAGATTCCTACACTTTGCAAACATTGTAAAGATAAAGGTTCCCCTCGCACATATGTGCTAGTCGTTGTCAATTTGCAAACGTGGCTTCCCCTTAAACCTGCTGATTTGATTAGGGTCCCTCAATCTCGTCTGCAAAAGTCCAGGTGACCCTTAGATGTCAATAAGGAAATAAAACTTCTATGCATTTCTTTGCTGCCATCTAGTGGCTGACTGATGTTTTGCAGCTGAGGTATGATAATCCTAGGTGTGATGCCACCTGCTTCTATTTATTTATTTTTATTTATTTATTTTGTTAAGCGATTATAGGATAACAGGTATGTAAAAAACATAGGTATGAATACATGAAATGGATACATATAAGAAAAATAAAAAGAAACAATAGGACAGGGACGGTGGGCACCTTGGTGCACTTATGCACACCCCCTACAGACCTCTTAGGAAAGGGGTGAGGTCAATAGTAGACAGTCTAAGGTTAGAGTTTTTGGGGTTTGGGGAAGAAACCACAGAGTCAGGTAGAGTATTCCAGACACTGACCACTCTGTTGCTGAAGTCGTATTTCCTGCAATCAAGTTTGGTGCGATTCACCTTGAGTTTGTATCTATTGTTTGCTCTTGTGTTGTTATGGATGAAGCTGAAGTATTCGTTGACAGGTAATGACATTGCAATGTATGATTTTATATACTATACTTAGATCGGACCAAAGGTGGCGTAGTTCTAGGTTTTCTAGGTCTAGAATTTCAAGTCTGGTGGCATAAGGTATTCTGCAACGAGTAGAGGAGTGAAGAACTCTTCTTGTGAAATATTTCTGGACTTTCTCAACTGTATTGATATCAGATACGTAAAGCGGGTTCCAGGCTGATGAGCTGTATTCGAGTATCTGTAATGATCTATGTGACCTTGGGAGACAGGAAGAAGAGCGGCAAACAGGACAAGATAAAAGATATCTCTGCCCACCGAAGGAGGGAGGGCATGGGAAGTACCCGAGAAGGGACCTTCCCTAGGTTTCCAGAGTGTAAAAGCAAAAGAGGAGAGAAATACTTTCAGCCCTGCAAGATTCCACACTTCCATTTCCTTTCGCAACAACTTCTCATTCAATGTCTAGCTCAGGGCTGTCAAACTCAACGCCCGCGGGCCGGATCTGGATTGCGGGGTTCTTAGATCTGGCCCGCGGGGACGGCCTTGGAAACAGCAAAGGACTGGCCTAAAGTGCCTCTGACAGCAAAAACATAGCTGTGGGGTATGTGGCAAGAAAGGACAGGGATGGAGAAAGGGAAAGAGGAACAAGAAAGAAAAAGAAGGAAAGATGAGAATAGAGCAAGGAAGGGGAAAAAAAGGAAAGAGGGGAAGGAGAAAGAAGGGAAGGAAGGAAGGAAAGGGAAAGGAAAGGAAAGGAAAAGGAAAAAAAAGGAAAGGAAAGGAAAGGAAAGGAAAGGAAAAGGAAAGGAAAGGAAAGGAAAGGAAAGGAAAGGAAAGGAAAGGAAAGGAAAGGAAAAGGAAAGGAAAGGAAAGGAAAAGGAAAAGGAAAGGAAAGGGGAAGGAAAAGGAAAGGAAAGGAAAGGAAAAGGAAAGGAAAAGGAAAGGAAGGAGGAAAGGAAAGGAAAGGGGAAGGAAAAGGAAAGGAAAGGAAAGGAAAAGGAAAAGGAAAGGAAAGGGGAAAAGGAAAAGGAAAAGGAAAGGAAAGGGGAAAGGAAAAGGAAAGGAAAGGAAAAGGAAAGGAAAGGGGAAGGAAAAGGAAAGGAAAAGGAAAAGGAAAAGGAAAAGGAAAAGGAAAGGAAAGGAAAGGAAAGGAAAGGAAAGGAAAAGGAAAGGAAAGGAAAGGAAAGGAAAAGGAAAGGGAAAGGAAAGGAAAGGAAAGGAAAAGGAAAGGAGGAAAAGGAAAGGAAAGGAAAGGAAAGGAAAGGAAAGGAAAGGAAAAGGAAAGGAAAGGAAAGGAAAGGAAAGGAAAAGGAAAGGAAAGGGGAAGGAAAAGGAAAAGGAAAAGGAAAGGAAAAGGAAAGGAAAGGAAAAGGAAAGGAAAGGAAAGGGGAAAGGAAAAAAGGGAAAGGAAAAGGAAAGGAAAGGAAAAGGAAAAGGAAAGGAAAGGAAAAGGAAAAGGAAAGGAAAGGAAAGGAAAGGAAAGGAAAGGAAAGGAAGGAAAAGGAAAGGAAAAAGGAAGGAAAAGGAAAGGAAAGGAAAGGAAAAGGAAAGGAAAGAAAAAGGAAAGGAAAGGAAAGGAAAAGGAAAAGGAAAGGAAAGGAAAGGAAGGAAAAGAAAGGAAAGGAAAGGAAAGGAAAGGAAGAAAGGAAAGGAAAGGAAAGGAAAAGGAAAGGAAAGGAAAAGGAAAAGGAAAGGAAAGGAAAGGAGGGAAAAGGAAAGGAAAGGAAAGGGGAAAAGGAAAGGAAAGGGGAAAGGAAAGGAAAGGAAAGGAAAAGGAAAGGAAAGGAAAGAAAAGGAAAGGAAAGGAAAGGAAAGGAAAGGAAAGGAAAAGGAAAGGAAAGGAAAGGAAAGGGAAAGGAAAAAGGAAAGGAAAGGAAAGGAAGGAAAGGAAAGGAAAGGAAAGGAAAGGAAAGGAAAGGAAAGGAAAGGAAAGGAAAAGGAAAGGAAAAGGAAAGGAAAGGAAAAGGAAAGGAAAGGAAAGGAAAGGAAAGGAAAGGAAAGGAAAGGAAAGGGAAGGAAAAGGAAAGGAAAGGAAAGGAAAAGGAAAGGAAAAGGAAAGGAAAAGGAAAGGAAAGGAAAGGAAAGGAAAAGGAAAAGGAAAGGAAAGGAAAGGAAAGGAAAGGAAAGGAAAGGAAAGGAAAGGAAAGGAAAGGAAAGGGAAAAGGAAAGGAAAGGAAAGGAAAGGAAAAGGAAAGAAAAGGAAAGGAAAGGAAAAGGAAAAGGAAAAGGAAAGGAAAGGAAAGGAAAAAAGGAAAGGGAAGGAAAAGGAAAGGAAAGGAAAAGGAAAGGAAAGGAAAAGGAAAAGGAAAGGAAAGGAAAAGGAAAAGGAAAGGAAAGGAAAGGAAAGGAAAGGAAAGGGAAGGAAAAGGAAAGGAAAAGGAAAGGAAAAGGAAAGGAAAGGAAAGGAAAGGAAAAGGAAAGGAAAGGAAAGGAAAAGGAAAGGAAAGGAAAGGAAAGGAAAGAAGGAAAGGAAAGGGGAAGGAAAAGGAAAGGAAAGGAAAGGGAAGGAAAGGAAAGGAAAGGAAAGGAAAGGAAAAGGAAAAGGAAAGGAAAGGAAAGGAAGGAAGGAAAAGGAAAGGAAAGGAAAAGGAAAAGGAAAGGGAAAGGAAAGGAAAGGAAGGAAAGGAAAGGGGAAGGAAAAGGGAAAGGAAAAGGAAAGAAAGGGGAAGGAAAAGGAAAGGAAAGGAAAGGAAAGGAAAGGAAGGAAAAGGAAAGGAAAGGAAAGGGAAGGAAAAGGAAAGGAAAGGAAAGGGGGAAGGAAAAGGAAAGGAAAGGAAAGGGGAAGGAAAAGGAAAGGAAAGGAAAGGAAAGGAAAGGAAAGGAAAGGAAAAGGAAAAGGAAAAAAGGAAAAGAAAAAAAGGAAAAGAAAGGAGAAAGGAAAGGGAAGGGAAGGAAAGGAAAGGAAAGGAAAGGAAAGGAAAGGAAAGGAAAAGGAAAAGGAAAGGAAAGGAAAGGAAAATTATAATGAGGGAGGGAGGGTTTCAGGGAAGTCCTGTCTTAGCACGGCCACCACAGGTGCCCCTGACACGATTGATGTCAGGTTGGCCACACCCATTATGGCCATTCTCACTCCGACCACACCCATCCCCGGCCCTCCGAGGTTAAAAACAACCGTGATGTGGCCCTCAATGAAATCAAGTTTGACACCCCTACTCTAGCTGAAACAACCATTGCATGACAATCAGCATATAAATCCATCAATCATCTGTTCATCTAGCAAGGGAAAGTAAACTATTTATTTACAATGATTGTGGTCTCTTCACAGGTATTTAACACTTCGTGTTTAGCCATCTTTCCCAAAAGCAATTTGGACGCACGTTTTGCAGGGAATCTGCGGGGGAACCCCAAAACTTTCAGGGACAGCACACAATTTTAAGGGCTCAGATTGTTCAGCTCTCCCTTTAAGGGACTACCGATTGACTATTCCTTCTGACAGACACAGCCAACAATATTCGGGTAGTTCTCAACTTACGAGCACAATTGAGCCCAAAATGTACATTGCTAAGCGAGATGATTGTTCGGTGAACTTTGCCCCATTTTACGACATTTCTTGCCACAGTCGTTAAGTGAATCACTCCAGTTGTTAAGTGAGGTAACATGGCTGTTAAGTGAATCTGGCTTCCCAATTGACTTTGCTTGTCAGAAGCAGGGGTGGGATTCTACTGGTTTGGCCCAGTTCAGCCGATCTGGTAGCACCGAAGATGACCTGGGAACGAACGATCTGCTTTTGGGCCCACCTACCTCCCCGGGCTCCCATACCCTGCTTTTTAACCGCAGCTGCTTTGCGCGGCACATCAGATTGCCGTGTGTCAGCTGTTGAAGCTACAGGGAGAGTGCAGGATTGCAGGAGGTGAGTAGGAGAGCCTCTGCGTGTGCGAAAAGCGTGTTTGGCACGCGTACAAAGCACGCCTATCCAGCCACACCCACCGAACTGGTGGTAAACCACTTTGAAACCCACCACTGGTCAGAAGGTCACTAAAGGTGATCACATGACTCCAGGACACAGCAACCATCAAAAAAATATGAATCAGTTACCAAACGTCTGAATTTTGACCACGCGATCCTGGAGATGCTGCAATGGTCATAAGTGTGAAAAAAAACAGCCACAAGTCCCTTTTTTTCAATGCTGTTGTAACTTCAGTTACTACATGGACTGTTGTAAGTTGAGGACTTCCTGTATGTGGCTATCCCCTTTGTTCCTCTTTCATGTACCGCCTTTACTTTTCAACCTTTGTTTCTCTTGCCCGCAACCCACTCACCCCAGCATGTTTATAGGAAGAGAAAATATTCTTTAAACCAACAGCTAAAGATCCTCAGTGCACCATCCATGTTACAAACGCAATGCTCAGCTTCCAAGCAGGAAACCTCATCTCAGTTCTGAACCTCCTGGTTAATCATTAGTACATCATCCCTTGTCTTCCTGCTGCAAATTCCCTTATTACGCTGAAAAATGAGGCATCCGCCATAAAATCAGATTTAAGCCATGGGCTCCGTGGGAGAAGGGTTTACGTTTGCTTGATGTCCCCGCAGGCTAAGCATAAAAGTGCATGGGATGGCACCAGGGTGGCGCAGACTGTGGGAGGCCCCAAAAGCCCCCCCGCAGGTTGGTGCTTAAGCCGACTGGGGGCCTGTTGGGGGGCCTAAGTGGGAATGCTGAGACACCCCGCTGGCGTCTGCCTCATGGTATGGAGATTATTGGCATATTGAACAGATGTGGATGATCAGGTGCCGAGTCCCAAGCATTCCTGGGTGACTAAAGCACAATTTTCAAAGGTCCTCAAGGCCACCCCCAGAGACAGACAAAGCTTGCAAAGAATGCCAAGTTGTCATTCTTGTCCAAATGAAAAATGAAGGGGGCAGCTTGTGATGACTTCATGATCCGGAAGCTGACACGCCTGGCTGCCGGAGTGTGACATCACTGATAGTGAACTGGAAGCCACTTCCAGAGCCCTGCAGTGCTAGAAGCATTTTGACCAACTGATATGGGAAAATAGCAGAGGAACATTTATTTATTTTATTTATTTATCTGATTTGTCAATCGCTTACAAGATAATAGATATAAGTATAAACATGAGTAAAAATACAGGAAATGGGGACGAATAAATGGGGACAATAGGACAGGGACGGGAGCCATGATGGTGCACTTATGCACGCCCCTTACAGACCTCTTAGGAATGGGGTGAGGTCAGTAGTGGATAGTTTGAGGTTAAAGGAGTGGGGGTTAGAGGATGTAACAACAGACTCAGGTAGGGCATTCCAGGCATTGACCACTCTGTTGTTGAAGTCGTACTTTCTGCAATCGAGTTTGAAGCGGTTTACATTGAGTTTGTATCTGTTGTGCGCTCTTGCATTGTTGTGGTTGAAGCTGGAGTAATCATTGACTGGTAGGACATTGTAGCAGATAATTTTGTGTACTACACTTAAGTCCAACTGTAGGTGGCGTAGTTCAAGGTTGTCCAAGCCCAAAATTTCAAGCCTGGTGATTGTACAGTAGGGTATTCTGTTGCGAGCAGAGGAGTGGAGTACTCTTCTCGTGAAATACTTCTGGATTCCCTCAATTGTATTAATGTTCGATATACAGTGCAGATTTCAGAAAGATGAGCTGTATTCAAGTATTGGTCTAGCAAAGGTTTTGTATGCCCTAGTTAGCAATTCAACATTTCTGGAGGAGAAGCTTCGTAAGATTAGATTTACAACTAACATGAGAAGGGCATAGACATGGAACCCTTTCTAGGGTAGGGAATATTTGAAGTATTCCAAATATTCTGCAAGAAGTTTGAAACTTCTGTCCAGATAGTCCTTGACTTGCAACCATTCGAAGTTATAACGGCGCTGAAAAAAGTGACAACTGTTTTTCACACTTACGACTGTTGCAACCCCCTCATTGTCATGCTTGGCAAGTACTCATATTTACGACGGTTGCATGGGTTCATATAATCTCCTTTTGCGATCTTCTGACAAGCAAAGTTAACAGGGAAACCAGATCTATTTAGCAACCATGTTACTAATTTAACAACTGCAGTGATTCACTTAACAACAGTGGCAAGGAAGATCGTAAAATGGGGCGAAACTCACTTTAAAAAATGTTACAGCAACAAAAATTTGGGGCTCAATTGTTGTTGTAAGTGAAGGACTATCATATTTTAAATGGATTTTTTAAAAAATAAATATTTAAGATTAGGGTTCTGGATACTGTTCCCTCTTTTGAGTCTTTCTAAAATTTGGCAGAATTTGAGTCATCTGAATTTCAAGAGCAACAAAAGGCACACCTCTGAGTTCTATAATATCACAATTGGTAGGAATCTGAGCATTGCAACCATATTGATTGTGGTTAAATAAGTGGCCAAATTCCTGGTTTTCAAGTTATAATGCCTTGGTTGCAATCATACAGTATCAAAATAAAACAAGTTACTTTAGTAAATCTACGTTTTGTTAACTTTAAGCTTGTTTAATGCTTAGTTTTAGAGGATTTTGGGAGTTGAAGCCTACACGTCAAAAATGGTGTGGTTGAGAAAGACTGGTGTCAGCATTCCAACTAATCAACTCCAAACCAATAAACTCCGAGACAAGCAATTTCTCAAAGTTCCATTTTATTACTGTTGTCATATTGCCACATCTAGGAAAACCCAAATCCGAGAGTTCCAGGTTTTCCCTTCCCAATTGAAAATCAAAAATCCCTCCCCTGCATCCACCAGTCCATGACATGGTCCAATCAAACGTCGTCCCAACTGGAGACATTCCTCCAGACACTCCTCTCTGGGTACAGGGTGACATGTCCTTGACTTCCTGAGAAAGAATGTTGTTGAGTCTAATCTTCTACCTCTCTATGAAATCCCCCCTTCCAAATTCCCAGGCACTAAATGCCATAAAGCTTCCAAGTAAAATACGGCTTCCAAGGCTGACAACTGGCTTAAAAGCTGCACGGACATTCTCAAATTCTTTGGAGCAGTAAATGTATGCATACACATATTAATCTGGTTAAAACAATGTTGCCTCATTTTATGATCTTTCTTGCCACAGTTGTTAACTGAATCACTGCAGCTGTTAAGTCAGTAACATGGTTGTTGTCATGCCCCTGTTGGAATCTGATTCAGAGGGGGAGGCCGAGAAGCTGACATGGAGTGGGAGTGTGGCTCCGTTGGCTATGGAAGAAACTGGGCAAGGGCAAAGTCTGGCTGGGCAGAGCAGGGGAAAGGTAGAGCAAGGCAGAGGGAATTTGGAGGAAGACCCAGACCCATCCCCTCTTCATCCTAGGGAACGCAGGGAGGAACGGAGAAGGGAGCAACGTGAGTTGCATGGCTTATGGGAGAGGAAAGGGCCCTGATTCCCTTCATTAGCTGCAGCTGGGAACAGAGTGTTTCAAAAGGGAAGCTGCGTGCAACAAACTGTTCGGAGCAAATAGTGAATTATCTGGTATCGTGGAGGCTTATCTTTGTTTCTGGCATCTTCCCAACTGTGTGTATTTTGCTGGGGTTTCAAGTCTGCAATTCCTTCTCCTGCCCTGTCAAGTTAATTACTGCAGCGTGGTTTGTCTGGATTTTTAGTTACATTTTGTATGTACTTTGTTTTCGGACTGAATTTCCTCCACTTAAAAAGACTGTTACTGGGAGAGTTTTTCTCCAGCTAAAGGTAACACCCCAGGTCATCACAAAGTTAATCTGGCTTCCCCATTGACTTTAATTTTTTTTAACTAGATTAACCACTTTTTCCAGGAAGTAACTATTGTACAAGTAGTTCTCATTTCTCAACTGCTCATTCAGTGACCATTTGCAATTATAACAAATGATCAAAAAATAACCTTGTAACCCATCCTTGCATTTAGGACCTTCACAGGTTTGAAAAGCAAAGGAAAGCTGAGGACAGATCATAAGCAGTTGTAGTTTCACGTAGTGACTGCTTTGCTTAATGACTCATTTGCGGGTTCCAATTTGCTAAACGAGGACTACCTATACATAATCCTATCTTCTCGTACTCCAGGAGAGGATGGATAAAGCTTCGGTAGCCACATTCCTATTGGTTAAAGAGGCGGGAATAGTTGTGATTTGACCGCTGCAGCCAATCAGCATCGTGGTCCATGCTGACCTGCCTTGGCAATGAATTCTAGGCTGGAGAGGTTTTCTGTTTCAACCCCTCTTTCTCTTCAGCTCTTTTTCTTGGAGGACTAGATATGCTAAATTAGCCGATTAATTTGATTTAGGTGTTCTGTGACACACCAGACAGGATAAATTTAGTTTAATGTGGCATGTGGCTGGATTGATTGAGGATTACATTTTATTCTAGGGGATTAGTGGATCTAAATAATCTCTTTTTGGTGTTCTTACACCACGCTATCTCCGTCTTCTCCTCATCCACACAGTTAATCATGGGGTAGTAATAACGTTCGTGTGTGAGAGACAAAGGTGATAGATATCTCATAACTACCCTAACAAAGGCCTCTGCATGTGTGTATGAGAAAGTTAAGATGGCGACCACAACCAAATGACAGAAGCCCCACCTTAAAATAGTGCAATTGTAGTCAGCATCTTGCTTTTTGGATAGGCGCCCCTGTAAAAAAAAAAAAAAAAATCTATGAGCAAAGACATTTTTGGTTGGAACAACTGATTTTGTTTCGTTCACATGCAGCTATTTATTTAGATTTGTCTGCTGTCAAGCCCCCAAGTTTTTTTGGCACCTCCTTTTATTTACATTCCATTTTTCTGTTATAAACCATTCAAGGTGGCTTTGAAACTATAAAATCCAGAGCGAATCCAAGAGAAAACCAAAACAGGCAAAGAAAGAAAAACCTTCCAAATTAACTAAAAGCAAACAAGAGGCCCAACAATCAAATCAAAGCCATCCACCACCCTTAAAACACACACACACACACACACAGAGTGATGCATTATTGCACACCAAAAATATAATAACACTGGTGCTTTTTTATTCAGTCAAAAGACGGATCCATAGATTAATTTAGGTCAGGGGTGTCCCACCTTGGCAACTTGAAGACCTGTGAACTTCAACTTCCAGAATTTAGGCTGGCTGGGGAATTCTGGGAGTTAAAGTCCATAAGTCTTAAAGTTTCCAAGGTTGGACTCTCCTGATTTAAGGGCAATAACGTTTAGCAATTGGGTTATGGATCAAAGAATTGTTAGCTTAGTTGATTAGCCCTTGGGCCATATCAAAGTGCGGAGTTCCAGACACAAATTATTACTAAAATCTGATAAAAACAGTTTAAAATGGAATTGGATAAAATACAATTTAAAATGGAATTGGAATAACCACAATAATTTAATATATGGATAAATAACATATGATAAAATTATATTTCGGTATGAAATTGGAATAAAATACAGTTTAAAATGAAATTGGAATAAAATACAGTTTAAAATGGAATTGGAATACATCACAATCATTTCATATATGGATGAATAAAATATTTAATTTGGTATCACCCTTACAATCTACTCCAATCAGTCCCACACATGGTGATTTCAGCCAAAACATTTTGCTCAAGTACCGTGCTTTGTGAAATGCTATTTTCAGATTCTGGCCACACATAAGGTAAGTTATTTTGATATGGAGATCCCAATGGGTCATTCGTTTAGTACATAAACCAAGGTATCTGTCTCTCACTCTCTTATACAGGTAACAATCAGATAGGATGTGAGCCAGGTCTACTTCTGCCGCTCTGCAAATGCAGAGACATCCATTATAGGGTATAGAATGGAATCTCTCATATCTGACCATTGTGTCGAGTGGTTCGAATCTGAACAGATTCATCCATAAGTCTTCAAGTTGCCAAGGTTGGATTCTCCTGATTTTGGGGTAATATTGCTTAGCAGCTGGATTATGGACCAAAGAACTGAATAGCCAGAGTTCAAACCACAAAACTGCTCCAAAGCTCATAGGAGTTCATAGTTCTCAGCTTACTCTATCTCAGAAGGTTGTTGTAAAGATTAAAAGGGGAATAAGTTGATTGTGTGTACCCATCTAATTGAAGAGTAGGATAAAAAGTGTCCTGCCATTAAATAAATTGTCACTTAATTGCAAGGAGGCTAATTAATTGCTGAATTAAATAATAATTAGGCTATACAGCTACTCCTTGACTTACAACCATTTGTTTAGTGCCTGTTTGAAGTTAGAGTGGGACTGAAAAAAGTGACTTACAATGGGTTTTCATACTTACAGCCACTGCAACATCCCCATGGTCACTTGATCAAAATTTGGATGCTTGGCAACTGCGGTGTATTTACGATGGTTGTAGTAATCGCCATTTCTAATTTTGCCAGTCAGCTTTTGATGAACACAATCGATGGAGGAAGCCAGATCTGCTTAACGACTCCATCAGAGGTGATATTCGGCAGGTTCTGACCAGTTCTGGAGAACCAGTAGCAGAAATTTTGAGCAGTTCAGAGAACCAGCAAATACTACCTCTGACTGGAGATTTTACAGTATCCTTCCCCTGCCACACTCGCAGAACTGGTAGTAAAAAAAAATTGAACCCCACCAATGAACTGCATGATTCATTTAACCACTGCAGAGATTTGACAATGGTGGTAAAAGGGGGGATCAAATGGGGTACAGCTTGTTTAGCAATAGAAATTGTGGGTTCATTTTGGTTGTTAAGTCGAGAACAATCTGCAGTGGTCAAAAGCCATTCATTCTAAACAGAGACTCTCAAAGCAGCTAACAACTCTTATGAAATCGCAGTAAATAAAAGAGCTGAAAATTAATGGTTGCAATGGAGCTGGTGGAATACTCTGGCTTTTTTAACCTGGTCCTCTGCTTTCCAGATGTGTTGGAATCCCCAACATTCCCAGGTAGTGCGGCCAAGTTGGCAAAGACTGGATTACTCAGCCAATTAATCAACCCAAATCTGTATGATTAATCAACCGAAATGGGACGACACCGCCTTAATTGTAACAGAAGATTTGGGACAGCTTTGATCTTTCTCGCAGCGCCTTTTTAACACACCCTCGATAATCCAAAATATGTTCTCCAGATGTGCCTGGAAAATCGCCTGCAAGATAAAATGGCACTTCCAGAAATTATTTGCTTCCTATACCTCCCACACTTTTTATCTGGGGTAGGGGCTAGAAAACGGGGGTCCAGATTCCATTCCCAATACTGTTCTCTGTTAGTAATACCTGTGTTAATACTGGTAGTCCTCAACCTACAACCACAATTGAACTCAAAATTTCTGTGCTAAGCAAGAGAATTGTTAAATTAATTTATCCCATTTTACAACCTCTCTCTTCTCTTACAACCTTTCTAAGTGAATCACTGCAGTGAATAAGTTGCTAGCATTGTTGTTAAGGGGCTTTCTCATTAATTTTGCTTGTCAGAAGGTTGCAAAAAGGGATCACATGGTCTTGGGAAACAGCAACGGTCATAAGTATGAACCAGTTGCCAAGTGTCTGAATTTTGATCATGTGACCACGGGGATGCTGCAGCAGTTAAAGTAATAGCAATATTGCTTAGACTTGTATACCGCTTCACAGTGCTTTACAGCTCTCTCTAAGCAGTTTACAGAGTCTGCCTATTGCCCCCAACAAACTGGGTCCTCATTTTTCCTACCACTGGAAGAAATATCCATCTGGTTCAGTTCCAAGTGGGGAGAAAGACACTGGAAACATGGAGGCTGATTGGAAAGATGTTTTATTGATGGACAGGACCACATGGGTTGAGGTCTTGGTCAGCTGACCACATGAAGTTGAGAGAGGTATTTATACCCTCTCTTGGGCTTTGCCCTTGAGCTTCCTGTTCCTGTGGCAAGAGCATGTATTCTATTGGCTGTAGTCAGACTCCCATGTGGTGTCATGTTTGTCTGAATCAAGTTTGGTGGAACTTTGGGCTGATGTAATGTTCCCAGGTGATTTCGCAATGCAATGAGCCCTGGGTAGAGGGCTAATCCTATTATATCCTGAGGGGTCGTGTCTTAATCCCATTACCCTGGATCAGGAGGACATTTGTGTTGTGGATAGGCTGGCCCAGTCTTTCTTAATGGACACCAAATATCTGCTGTGGGAAGGGAGCTGCTTTGTCTTTAAAAGCAGGTTTCTCCTTTTCCCATCCAGGGAAATATAATATTCTGCCTTTTTAATATTTCCTAGAATATTTCATTCTTCTTGGAGAGGGGTAGGTGCCAGAGGCGGTATTCAGCAGATTCTGACCTGTAGAACCAGTAGCGGAAATTTTGAGCAGTTCAGAGAACCAGCAAATACCACCTCTGACTGACCCCACCCCCATCTATTCTCTGCCTCCCATCGAGTCCCAGCTGATCGGCTGGGTCTTCTTTGGTTGCCCTGCACAGGAGAACAGAGCTGGAAAGGAGGTTAGTGGGGTGGGGAGGGATGGGATTTTGCAGTAACCTTCTCCCAGGAATGGGGAAGGAATGGGGATTTTGCAGTATCCTTCCCCTGCCATGCCCACCAAGCCATGCCATGCCCTCCAAGCCACGCCCACGGTAGTAAAAAAAAATTGAATCCCACCACTCGTGGGTGCTAACTTTCTATACAAACTTGGAAGGATGGAAGGCCAAGTCACCTTTCAGCCAGTCAGGATTGAACTGCTGGCAGTGAGCAGAGTCAGCCTGCAATATTGCATTCTAACCACTGCGTTACCACGGTGCAAATAAGTATGGAAAACTGTTTAAATCAGTTTTTTCAGAGCCATTGAAAAAGGACTGCCTGTATTCCCAGCCAGCTTCCAACAAAGTCAATGGGGGAAGCCAGATTTGCTTAACAACCATGGCATAAGATGTAGTGAAATCAGACATGGTCACATTATGACTCATTTAATGACTGTATCACTTATTGCTCAAAGTTCCAGTCCTGATTGTAGTTGTAAGTTGAGGACCACCTGTAATAGTTAATTTGAAAGGTACACTTAATATTTTTGTAAGAACCAAAGACCTTGGGGGCAGGGGACATATGTCATATATTTAAGTGAACATTATTTTCTCTGTTTTTCTGACAGGGATTTTGGTGAGTTCCTCTGTTCTTTTAAGTTCTGAAGTTTGTTTTAGGGGTACGCTACTGCTTTTGGCCGTATTTATACAGCACATTTAATTGAGTCAAAATCCTACACAATACCGAAAACTTAATTAGTATTCATGATCCCAAGCTTTGTTCTGCTTTGCTTCACTTGTGTGTGAGAGAACTCACCCATTTGTTGAGTTTGTGGTTCAATGCATAAGTGTGTGAAGTCACCCAAACAAGTTCAGTCCCCAGGTTGAATGTTCGCTATTATGCATGGCTCTGGAATTAGGGCTGGGAGGGATGTAGTGTTTGCAAGGGAATTCGTGTTTGCAAGGTTGAAACTCCAGAAGGGTTGAAAAAATAGATTTCAAAAACAAACAAACAAACAAACAAACCCCACACACAACCCTGGAGCACAAAGGAAAGAGATTCCTATTAGCAGGTATTTTCATGCCCACCATTAGAATAGAATAGAATAGAATAGAATAGAATAGAATAGAATAGAATACCTGTAGTGTCATTGCATTCTACAAATACAATGAAATTTGAAAGTTACTTTAGCATAGGGTCCCAAACATCACATCACAATCACACTACAGAGTATTTAAAAATTAAAATAATTAAATAATAATTAAAAACCTAGATTAAAACCTATCTAAAACGTATAGTAACTTAATGGATCCTCAACTCTCCCTGTAGATCAGGGGTCCCCAAACTTGGCAACTTTAAGGCTTGGGGACTTCAAATCCCAGGATACTCCAGCCAGCATAGCTTTTTTTATATTCGCCTCTAATTATCCCTAATAAAAACATTTCCGGTTTGAATTCTATTTTTTCCTTTGTTATTTCTTGCAGCCAAATTTTTATTTTATTCCAGAATTTTTTTGGCTTTGGGGTACAACCACCACGTATGAAAGAAGGTACCCGTTGTTTGTTTACACTTCCAACATATTGGACTCAAATTTGGATGTATCTTCTTGATGGTGCTAGATGCCAACGATAGAACATTTTATAAAGGTTTTCCCTATATGAGGCTGCCATTGTTAATTCATAATTTCTCTTTCAAAGTCTTAAAGTTGCCAGGTTTGGAGATCAAAGGCTAGAGGGCAGAGGTGAGGAATGATGGCCCCTTTATGACTTATGATCCTTAACTCCCAAAATTCCGGGGCCAGGAATTCAGAAGGGCCATCGTCCCCCACCCCTGCCATAGCATCACTTTCATTGAGACTTTTATACAGAGCAGTGGGTGTTTTCCTGCCCTTCTCATAGTGGCTACTCCTTTTTTTTTTTTTCTTTAATGGGGGCTGCTTCTTGGATCTTCCTTGTTAGTCAACTGGAAAAGCACACCACCTGCGCCTCCAAGGCCCACTTATCTGCCCTCCAGCCTCCCAATCCTTTTCTGCCAGCACCTCACCCTTCCCAGCCCAAGATGTTCAAGCACAATTTTCCTCGTCTATCCGCCCTCCACCTGATCTTTCCCTTTCAGGCCTGGTCTCCCTTTCCTTTGAGTCATCTTCGGTCCAGGGCAGCCCCTTTGCCTTTTCTTTCTTGAGCCTTGCAGCTGCTAGCCTTTCCTCCTTTGTGCCCTTCTCTTCTCTTGGTCCATCCTTCCATCCATTTCATCCAACCATCCACCTCTCTTTTCCTTCTCCCCCTCTCTTCTCTTCTTCTTCCTCTTCTCCCATTCAGCCATCTGATACCTTCTCTTCTCTTTTCTCTTCTCTCATTCAACGATTTGATGCCTTCTCTTCTCTTCCTTTCTTTTCTCCCATTCAACCACCTGATACCTTCTCTCTTCTTTTCTTCTTCCTCTTCTCCCATTCAACCATTTGATACCTTCACTCTTCTCTTCCTTTCTTTTCTCCCATTCAATCATTTGATGCCTTCTCTCTTCTCTTCTCTTCTCTTCTTTTTTCTTCTCTCATTCAACCATTTGATGCCTTCTCTTCTCTTCCTCTTCTCCCATTCAATCATTTGATACCTTCTCTCTTCTCTTCTCTTTTTTCTTCTCTCATTCAACCATTTGATGCCTTCTCTTCTCTTCCTTTCTTTTCTCCCATTCAACCACCTGATACCTTCTCTCTTCTCTTCTTCCTCTTCTCCCATTCAACCATTTGATGCCTTCTCTCTTCTCTTCTCTCTTTTTTCTTCTCTCATTCAACCATTTGATGCCTTCTCTTCTCTTCCTTTTTTTTCTCCCATTCAACCACCTGACGCCGTTCCCTTCCCTTTCTCCTTCCTTTCAGATCCATCTTTTTCCCCAAACCCCCCAAAACTTTAACCTTTAACTGTCTATTGACCTCACCCCTTTCCTAAGAGGCCTGTAGGGGGCGTGCATAAGCGCACCAACGCGCCTCCCCATCCCTGTCCTATTGTTTCTTTTTATTTTTCTTATATGTATCCATTTCATGTATTCATAACTATGTTTATACTTATTATACCTGTTATCTAATACTTGCTTGACAAATAAAATAAATAAATACCATAAAAATAAAAATCCATTTGATCCATCCTCTCCTCTCCTCTTCCTACACCCCCCCCTCCCGGGCCCTTTTATTCGGGACGCCTCTCCCGGGGCATCCCTTCTTCTGGGGCGGGGGGGGCAGACCACTTTGTCCCGCCTCGCCTCCTTGTCTGCCCCCTCGCCCGTCTTGCGCCCAGCCTCCCCCTCGCCCGGCCCCGCTCCCGGGCACGGCTCCTGCTGCTTCCTTCCCTCCCTCCCTCCCTCCGCCGCTCCCAGGCTGCTCCGCTGCTCGCCCGGCGCGCCCCCGACGCCTGCCCGCTCCTCCTTGCGCCCGCTTCTGCCTGCCTCCTTGCCGTCGCCCGGCTCTCCGCAGCCTCCCGCGGGCAGAGAGAGGCCCCGAGCGCCTTTTCCCTTCTCCAGCAAGGACCCCCACCCACCCACCCACCACCGCTTCTCCGGCCGGAGCGATGGCAGCGAGCGCCGCGCTCTTGCAGCTGCTGGCCGCGGCGGCGGCCCTGGCGTGCCTGGCTGCGGCGGCTCCTTCCTCCTCGCCGCCTCCGCCGCCGCCGCCTTCCGAGGACGCCGATCCCTTCGCCGCTCAGCTGGGAGACATCTCGGCTTGCCAAGCGCGCTGCGCCCAGAGCCTCCGGCAGAGCCCCGAGGCGGCCCCCGCCAAGGTAGCCGTCGCCGCGGGGAAGGGGATGGAGAGAGAGAGAGAGAGAGAGAGAGGAGGCTGGGGAAGGGCGGGGATGGCGGAGGGACGGGGGAGAATATTTGCAAATCCGATTTTAAAATGCCCCGTAGTCGAATAATGGGGGGCGGGGGGGGAGAGAGGAGAGACCACCCTCCAAAGCAATCCCCCCTCCCTTCGCTTCTAAGAGGGGGGGGAGGAAATGACACCCCCACCCCCACCCCGCAAAGCATCCATATTTCGGGATCTGTTATTTTTCTGGATCCCGCATCCATATTTCTGGCCTTCGCATATCCGCAGCTACCTTGGAGTAGCTTGTGGGCTGCACGCAGCAAAAGGCAAGGGGAGAGAAGCTCAGAGCGGCATTGGGGCGACGAAGGTGCGTGCAAAATGGGGGTGGGGTGGGGGGGTGGACGACACACACCGCTAAGCTGTCTTTTTCCTTACAGAAAATGGGTGGGATAAAAGCGACCATTTCTCCCCCCCCCTCTTAAGAAAGGAAGGCAGAGCTGGACAGATCTGCAAAAATTGAGATATTTTTTTTTAAAAAAATAATACGCATTTTCCTTTATAGCTTGGAATACTTATTTTACCCAAAGGTATAATTCTGCAGCCTGCCTTTCTTTCTTTCTTTCTTTCTTTCTTTCTTTCTTTCTTTCTTTCTTTCTTTCTTTCTTTCTTTCTTTCTTTCTTTCTTTCTCTCTCTCTCTCTCTCTCCTTCCCTTTTTCTTTCTTCCTTCCTCCCTCCATCCCTCTTTCTTTCTTTCTTTCTCTCTCTCTTCCTCTCTCTCCCCCTTTTTCTTTCTTCCTTCCTCCCTCCCTCTTTCTTCTTCTTTTCTTTCTTTCTTTCTTTCTTTCTTTCTTTCTTTCTTTCTTTCTTTCTTTCTTTCTCTCTCCCTCCCTTTTTCTTTCTTCCTCCCTCCCACTCTCCATCTTTCTCTTTCTTTCTTTCTTTCTTTCTTTCTTTCTTTCTTTCTTTCTTTCTTTCTTTCTTTCTTTCTGAAGCCTAATTTAGCTTATCCTCTGCCTCTTTGGCTTGCTGGAGGGTCAGTGTGACCCCTGACCTCTCCCTTCCTCGGTGGACACCCATTTTATTAGGAAATTCTGCATTGCTGCATTTGAATCCAGCCTTGAATGAATGTCACATCGGAACTCTTATTATGCGCCTGCCTTGAGTTTGCAATGGCATTTCCACTTGCCTGAGAGTAAATCCTATTGAACTCCAGTGAGATTACTAATACAGGTAGTCCTTGTCTTAAAACCATCCCATTAGTGACCGAAAGCACAACAACACTGAAAAAAGTGACTTATGATTGTTCCTCACACTTATGGCTGTCACAGCATCAAAATTGGGGCACTTGGCAGCTGCCATGTACAGGTAGTCCTTGATTTACAACAGTTTGTTTAGTGACCGAAGTTAGAATGGCACTGCAAAAATTGAGTTATGACCATTTTTCGCACTTATAACCATTGCAGCATCTACACAGGGTCACGTGGTCAAAATTCAGGCACTTGGCAACAGACTCATATTTATGACAGTTATTGTGTCTCTGGATCATGATATCATCTTTTGCGACCTTCGGACAAGCTTCACTTAACAACCAGGTTACTAACTTAATCAACCATGGTGATTCACTTAACAACAATGGCAAGAACGGTCATCAAATGTGGCCAAATTCCCTGAACAAACATCTCACTTAACAACAGAAATTTTTTGGCTCAGTTGTGGTCGTAAAGTGAGGACTATCTGTATTCATGAAAGCTGCAGTGTCCCGGGTTCAAGGGATTGTCATTGGCGACCTTCCCTGGAGGATTCCACCAAGGAAAGTCAAAGCCAGACCACAGCAGAAAGATTATAAAATCGGACCTGACTCACTTAACAACTGCATTGCTTAGGTATGGAAGTTCCGGTCACAATTGTGGTCATAAGTGGAGGATAAGTGGGAGCAATTTTAAGTTGCATTCAGGCATATTTTACTCTCGTGCAAAGCAGAGCTGAGCTTTTGCACTTTCCAGGCTTCATTTCTGCAGGGAAATAAAAATTTGAAACCCTGTTCTCAACGCCAACATTTCAATGAGGTTTGTTCCCATGCAGGATGAAGGGTCTTAAATCACATTTATCTTCTGCAATAGATATGAAGGGATTTCCTCTCTGTCTCTCGCCAAAATGCATCTGTCATGCTCGAATAATGTCATGTCATCCTGAAGGAATTCATAATATGAAATGCGGGCATTTTTTTAAAACATAAACAAGCAAAAGTCCTGGAACTGGCTCCTTTTCTTTTTTTTTTTAACAACCAGCATACCTTGTTGGAGAAATTTAAAAGCCCGTCTGATAGAGTTTAAATTCCAAAGTGGTGGTGTCCAAATTCTGTTTCCGGTTTGGAAACTTGATGATCAGGCAGCGTGGAGAAAACTCTTTTTCCTGAGTGGCTCCTGATTATTTTTATTTACAGCGCCTGCCTTTATGCCACTTAAAGAGTTGGGACCTTGTAGGTCATCTAGTCCAACCCCCAGCCCAAGCAGACCCTACACCATTTCTGACAGATGAAAGTCCAATCTCTTCTTGAAAGTCTCAAGGGATGGTGCTCCCACAACTTCCGAAGGCAACTTCTATTCCATGGGTTGATTGTTCTCACTGTCAGAAAGTTTCTCCTTATTTCCAGGTTGAATCTCTCCTTGTTCAGTTTCCATCCATTGTTCCTTGTCTGGCCTTTGGGTGCTTTGGAAAATAGCTTGACCCCTTCCTCCTCTCTGTGGCAACCCCTCAAATATTGGAAAACTGCTATTATGTCTCCCGTGGTCCTTCTCTTCACTAGACTAGCCAGGCCCAGTTCCCATTCATTGAACTGGCTGGGGACTTCTGGGAGTTGAAGTCCTCCAGGCTTAAAGTTGTCATGGTTGGAGACCCCTATCATAAACAACCAGCCCCAAAGTGATGTAGGATTTAATATTCGACTTTAAAAATTATAACCAGTGCATTAAATTGCATCTGAAACAAATCAGAAATCAGTGTAGCTCATGAATACTGGTGTTGTAGGACAATATTGGTTTGTGTCCGTTTTGTATTCCAGCTAGTCCTTGATGTACGACCATTCGTTTAATGACAGTTTGACAGTGTTGAAAAAACACACACACAGCCTTGAAATTATGACCGTCACACCATCCCCGAGGTAAACAGGATTGCAATTCGGGTGCGTGGCAATTGGCTCACATTTATGACAGTTGCAACCTTCCCATTCGGTTTTCAAAATGCAAAAGTCAACGGAGGAAGCTGGAAATTGCTTAATGACCGCAGTGATTTACTTAATGACCGTGGCAAAAAAATTGCAACATTAGGTGCAGTCACATGGTGCCTCACTTAACGACTGTGATGCTAACCAACAAACTTTCCAGTCCCAATTGTGATCTAGTATATAATCTGTTATGTTTTGCACCAGTTGTAGCTTCCAAATAGTCTTCAGGGGCAGTCCCTTGTAGAGCATATGGCAGTAGTCTATATCTGAGGTGACAAAGTTATGACTGAATCTTGCCAGTGCCTTCTTTCCCGGTAAAAATACCAGTTAGCTTTGTTATTGTTTGTAAGCCACAATTATGGAATAAAAATATAAATAAATACAGGCAGTCCTTAACTTATGATCACAATTGAGCCCAACATTTCTGTTGCTAAGTGAGACAGTTGTTAGTGAGTTTTGCCCTTTGTTTTGCCCTTTTGTTAAATGACCTTTATTGCCACAATTGATAAATGAATCCCTGCAGTTGTTAAGTCAGTAACATGATTGTTAAGTGAATCTGGCTTCCCCATTGACTTTTGCCTCTCAGAAGGTCACAAAAGTGGATCCCAGGACCCCAGGACATGGCAACCATCATAAATGTGAGTCAGTTGCCAGATGCCTGAATTTTGATGATGTGACGCTGGGGATGCTGCAATGGTCATAAGTGTGAAACATGGTCATGTCACTGTTTCCAGGCATGACCTATTTAGCAACCTCCTTGCTAAGTAATGGAAGTTCTGGACCCAATAGTGCTTGTAAGACAAAAAAAAAAGAGTGCAGAGAAGAGCAACAAAGATGATTAGAGGACTGGAGGCTAAAACATATGAAGAACGGCTGCTGGAATTGGGTTTGTCTAGTTTAATGAAAAAGAGGACTAGGGGAGACATGATAGCAGTGTTCCAATATCTCAGGGGCTGCCACAAAGAAGAGGGAGTCAAACTATTCTCCAAAGCACCTGAGGGCAGGACAAGAAGCAACGGGTGGAAACTAATCAAGGAGAGAAGCAACCTAGAACTAAGGAGAAATTTCCTGAAAGTTAGAACAATTAACCAGTGGAACTACTTGCCTCCAGAAGTTGTGAATGCTCCAACACTGGAAGTTTTAAAAAAGATGTTGGATAACCGTTTGTCTGAAGTGGTGTAGGGTTTCGTGCCTAGGCAGTGGGTTGGACTAGAAGACCTCCAAGGTCCCCTCCAACTATTCTATTCTATTCTATTCTATTCTATTCTATTCTATTCTATTCTATTCTATATATTTATGTAGAACCTCAGAGACCAGTTTCAAAGGACTACCTGTAGCTCCACCTTACAAGAGATACACATATTGTTGTGCGGCATGTTGAAGGCCTCCAACACCTGTGGCCTGGCATGGTGGTTTCATTCTGCCTTGTGGCCAGGCGGGTCCTGCCTTCAAAGACTCTACCAAGAAGGTTCCAGGAAGGTTCATATAATATGTTAGTTAGTTACACATGGCTTTAAGCCCATACAGGTAGTCCTCAACTTATGACCACAACTGAGCCCAAAATTTATGTTGCAAAGTGAGTAATTTTTAAAGTGAGTTTTGCCGTATTTTACTACTATTACTTCCACGTTTAGAATAGAAGTAGTACTTTAGCCAATTTGAATGAACATCGTTTATTTAGAGTAGGAGAGGAGAGGGAGAGGAGAGGAGAGGAGAGGAGAAGGAAGAGAAGAGAAGAGAAGAGAAGAGAAGAGAAGAGAAGAGAAGATGGAATGAATAGAGAGGACAGAGAAAGAGAAGAGAAGAGAAGAGAAGAGAGAAAGAGAAGAGAGAGAAGAGAAGATGGAATGGAATAGGAGAGGACAGAAGAGAGAAGAGAAGAGAAGAGAGAGAAGAGAAGAGAAGAGAAGAGAGAAGAGAAGATGGAATGAATGAAATGGAATAGGAGAGGAGAGGAGAAGAAAGAGAGAGAAGAGAAGAATGAGAAGAGAAGATGGAATAGGAGAGGACAAGAGAGAAGAAGAGAAGAGAAGAGAAGAGAAGAAGAGAAGAGAAGATGGAATGGAATAGGAGGAGAGAGGAGAAGAGAAGAGAAGAGAAGAGAATATGGAAAGGAATAGGAGAGGAGAGGAGAAGAAAGAGAAGAGAAGAGAAGATGGAATGGAATAGGAGAGGAGAGGAGAAGAGAAGAGAAGAGAATATGGAATGGAACAGGAGTGGAGAGGAGAAGAAAGAAGAGAAGAGAATATGGAATGGAATAGGAGAGGAGAGGAGAGGAGAGGAGAAGAAAGAGAAGAGATGAGAAGAGATGTTGGAAGGGACCTTGGAGGTCTTCTAGTCCAACCCCCTGTCAGGCAGGAAACCCTATACCATTTCAGACAGATTGGAGCAGCTGTTATTCACTTTTTCAGTGTCGTCGTAATTTCAAAATAACCAGTTGCTACACAAATGTTTGTAAATTGAGGACTTTCTATACTCTTTCGGTGCAAAGCTCAGGGGATAATGGACATTTACTGGAGGAAGTGAGCAAAGACCCTGTATTCCCAATATAGCGTTTTCTGATGTTGCCAGAACCATAAAAGTGGTTAACCAGGATAGTGGCACAATGAGTTTAAGAGAATTGTGTGAATAGGGTTAAAGCTGTCTATGTCTAATCCTAAAAAAAAGCAAGGACAAGCCCAGAAATCATAGTTAAATCAACCCCCAAGTGACTGTCTAGTCCAAGGGTCTTCAAACTTGACAAATTTTAAGGCTTGTGGACTTCAACTCCCAGAGTTCCTGAGCTCACATGACTGGAGGAGGAATTCTGGGAGTTGAAGTCCACAAGTCTTAAAGCTCTCAAGTTTGAAGACCCCTGTTCTAGTCTCTTCTTAAAAACCTCCAGTGATGGGTGCCCACAATTTCTGGAGGCAAGCTGTTCCACTGGTTAATTTCCTCACTGTTAGGAAGTTTCTCCTTAATTCCAGGTTGCTGCTCTCCTTTGATTAGTTTCCATCCATTATTGTCCTGCTATCTGATTTTTTGGAGAATAATTTTGACCCCACTCTTTGTGGCAGCCCCTCAAATACTGGAGCTTGTTAAATGAATTGCTGCAGTTGTTAAATTAGTAACACCGTTGTTAAGTACATCTGGTTTCCCCGTTGACTTTGCTGGTCAGAAGATTGCAAAAGGTGATGCCAGGACCCCAGGACACTGCAACCGTCATAAATGTGAGTCAGTTGCGAAACGTCTGGATATAAATCATGTGACCCTAGTGATGCTGAAATGGTCATAAGTTGAAAAATTGGTCATAAGTCACTTTTTTCACTGCCGTTTGAACTTTGAACGGTCTCTGTTGTAAGTCGAGGACTGACTGTTCATCCCCGAGAAAGCACTTTAAAAGCAAATAAAATGGAGACAATTCCTCAGCTTACAACGATTCATTGAGCGACTATTTGAAGTTACTGGAAAAACCTAGGACCGTTTTTCACACTTACGACTGTTGCCGCATCCCCTTGGTCACACAAACAAAATTCAGATGCTTGGCAACTGGTTCATATTTATGACAGTGGCAGCATCCTGGGGTCATGGGATCACCATTTGCAACCTTCCCAGCCAGCTTCCCACAAGCAAAGTCAGTGGAGGAGGGGAGCAGATCCACTTAACAACCGCATGATTCGCTTAACAATTGCAGGGGTTCCTTTAAAAATTGTGCCCAAAAAGGTGATAAGCAGCGGTGGGATTCTACCAGTTCGCACCTATTGGCTAGAACCAGTTGTTAACATTCTAAGCAGTTTGGAGAACCGGTTGTTAGAAGAAATTACTGGCCTAATCCTGTAAGGAAGGCAGGAAGGAAACATTCTGGTGTTGCTTACAGAAACTGCCTCTCCTCTCTGTTAACCCTTATTACATTCTTGATAGGACTAGACTTCCTGTCTCAGGAACGTACTCTTTGCTGGTACTTTGCTTGTGTGGAGTGACCATTCAAAGTTACAATGGCACTGAAAAAAGTGACTTATGACCATTTTTCACACTTACGACTGTTGCAGAATCCCCACATGAGAGGCCAGGCGAGATGCGTGCCTCGATGTGAATGATATTGAGTTGGCCACACCCAGCCAATGACATGACCACCAAGCCATGCCCATAGAACCGGTTGTTAAAAATTTGAATCCCACCCCTGGTGATAAGATAAGGCACAACAACTTCCTTACTTATAAGAGAAATGTTGGGCTTAACTGCGGTTGTAAGTCAAGGAGTACCTGTGTGAACTCGCTCTTTTAAAAGAAACCAGGTGTTCCCTTAGTCCAGGGGTGTCAAACTCAATTTCATTGAGGGCCGCATCAGGGTTGTGTTTGACCTTGGGGGAAAAGGGTGGGTGTGGCCAGGATGGGTGTGGCCAGCTTGACATCACTCATGTCGGGGGCGCCTGTGGCGGCCTGAGCACTCTGCCAGCGAAAACGGGTTCCCGAGCTCCGTTTTCGGCTGCAAGGGCCTCTTGCCACCCTCAGCCAGCCAAAACAGCATGCAGCCCTCCTGACCTCTGGTTTTCACTGGCAGAGGTACCACGGGGCGATCCTTCGCTGTTTCCAGGTCAGCCTCGCAGGCCTGATCTAAGCCCCCTGCAGGCTGTAAGTTTGACACCCCTGTTTTAGCCCAATAGGTTGTTTCCATCAAGGATCGTCTTAATGCATTTTGCAGATTTCAGATGGGTAACAAAAGGTAAGGCACTTAAGACTTTTCCATCTCAACTGGCTGCTATCAGGGTTGGCAGGGTGTATTTCTCTCCCTCTTTGGATTATCACATCCTCTGATTAATTTTAATGAAGTTGTTTTGGATTTTTGTCTTAATTAGCCTATTGTTCAACAGCTTGAGAAAATGAACCCCATGAAAGAGGAATGTAGATGTTGATAATATGGGTAAATAAACCATATAAATACATTATATAATGTTTCATTTCTGAACAGCAGCTAGGAGTTGGAACTTTTTAAAAAAAAAACTTGCTTTCTTTATCAGAATAAAAATGTTACCAGATGAATCAGCTGAATTTGATTCACATAACCAGTTAAGCTATAATTTGTTTAACCATGGAAATAAACCACAGTGTCTGGATTTCCAATACAGGTAGTCCTAGACTTACAATGATTCATTTAGTGACCATTCAAAGTTACAATGGTACTGAAAAAAAATGATTTATGACCATTTTTCACGCTTTATAACCTTTGTAATGCTCACGGGATCAAAAATCATGCTTGGCAACTGGTTCATACTTATGACCATTGCTGTGTCCCAAGGTCACGTGATCTGCTTTTGCGACCTTTTCTATGGGGAAGCCAGACTCACTTAACAACCATGTTACTAACTTATCAACGGCAGTGACTCGCTTAACAAATGTGCCATGAAAGGTCATAAAATGGGGCAAAACTCATTTAAGAAATGTCTCACTTAACAACATAAATTTTAGGCTCAATTTTCCTTGACTTCTTACAGGCACAATGGAGCCCAATATTTCCGTTGCTAAGCAAGGCAGTTGTTGAGTTTTGCTCCATTTTGCAACCCTTTTTGCTACAATTGTTAAGTGGATCATTGCAGTTGTTAAATGAATCATGCAGTCGTTAAGTGAATCTGGCTGGGAAATTACAGATGGTGATTACGTGGCCCTGGGACAGTGCAACTCTTGTAAAATACATGCCACTTACCGCACACCTGAATTTTGATCACATGACCATGGGCATACTGCAACGGTCGTAAGTGTGAAAACTCGATAAATTTTGGTGGAAAATCGAAGTCCTTCAAGCCAATATTACTTTTATTTTAACATTATAGTATAACTAGTCCTCCAATTACAACCATTCATTTAGTGACTATTCAAAGTTACAACAGCACTGAAAAAGTGACATATCACCGTTTTTCACACTTAATGACTGTTGCAACATTTCCCATGTTCAAGTGATCAAAATTCAGATGCTTGGCCACTGGTTCATATTTGCTGCTTTCCCAAGGTCATGTTATCCCCTTTTGTGACCTACTGACAAGCAAAGTCAATGGGGAAGCCAGATTCACTTAACAACCTCGTTATTAACTTAACTCCAACGATTCACTTAAGAAGTATGGCAAGAAATACTGTGAGGCAAAACTCACTTGAAATTGTCTTGTTTAGCAACAGAAATGTTGAGCTCAATTGTGGTCATAAGTCGAGGACTGCGTGTATTTCTTTACAGTTTGCCAAGTCTACTTTAATGCTTATATTACCTTTTCGATGTGCTTCCTGCTTCAAAATAGCTATTAAATTAAGCCCCAGGTTCAAATCCAACCTCAGTCATGAAAGCTCCTGGGGTGTCTTTGAGCCAGTTTATTTCTTTAAACTAAACTATCTAACAAGATGATAGATGGGAAAAATAAGAGGAGGGAATCCTATCTCTATTGCCTGGAGGTAAGCTAGAATACATGTATGAGAAATAAAGAGTACTTTTTTTAATATAGTAAGGAGCCATACCACCAATTTCCAACAAGGGCATGCCAAAATTTAGGCACCAAATGTAGCCTGGGAGCTTTAGGTTCCCCTCACGTCATATTCTATATTATACCTTTCTTCAAAAAATTTAAAGCAGAGCTTCTCAGCCTTAGTGACTTTAAGGCATGGGGACTCCAGCTCCCAGAATTCTCTAGCCAGTATTTTGGCTGGAGAATTCTGGGTGTTGAACTCCACGCATCTTAAAATGGTCAAGGTCAGTGGTGCGATTCAAATTTTTTTACTACCGGTTCTGTGGGCATGGCTTGGTGGGCATGGCAGGGGAAGGATACTATAAAGTCCATTCCCACCCCACTCCGGGGGGAAGTATACCGCAAATCCCCATTCCCTCCCCACCCCACTAACCTGCTTTCCAGCTCCGTTCTCCTGTGCAGGGCAACAAAAGGAGACCCAGCCGATCAGCTGGGACTCCGGAGGCAGAGAATAGATGGGGGCAGGGCCAATCTGAGGTGGGATTTGCCGGTTCTCTGAACTACTCCAAATTTCCGCTACGGGTTTTCCAGAACTGGTCAGTACCTGCTGAATAACCACCTCTGGTCAAGGTTGAGAAATATCAATTTAAAGGACTGTTAAGAAGAAGATGAAACAGGCCTATATCCCGGGGATGCAGAAGCAAGGATGAGAACTGAAGGTGGAGATTTCGGGGAAAACCTTAGGAGGAAGGTCTTAGCCATCAGCGCTGAAAGGGACAGGGTCTCCTTCACTGTTGGACCACCCACTATTAGAAATGATATACAGCCACAGCCTGCTGTGCAGATTCTGCCCCGAGCAGAGAGGTTAGTCTAAAATAATGACCCCCAGAGCACCTCCTGGTTCTATAATTCTGTGCATGGGTGTAAAAAAAACAACAACAACAACCCCCGCTGTGTTTTGTGGACCCTGTTTTGTGTTAAATTTGGAGACAGACCATTGCAGTTGTAGCATCTCAATTCTCCCTCCCTCTCTGCAATTTCCTTTGCCTCCCTCAGGATGCTATTCTCAACGCCTGTTACCGGGGCTGCCGGCTGTTTTCCATCTGTCATTTTGTGGATGCCACTGCTGAGCTGAATGCAACCAGAGCCGAGTGCGAATCGGGTAAGGCAGTAACCCTGTGCGTCGTCTCCTCCTCCTGGTTTTCTACCTCCCCCGCCGTCCCCCTCTTTAATCCACACACCCCTCCCCTCTTTTACATTATCCAGAACCTTCCCCCCACTTAAGAGGGTCATCTCCCTTCCTTCTTTCCGAGCTTCTGAAGCAAATTCCCACCAACAGTCTAGGATAATGGAAAGCGCAGGTGGGAATGGCGCAGCCTTCCTCTCCTAGTCTAAATCTGTCAAAGCAGAGATTTCAAAGGGCTGTCTTTGCCAACATGAATGGTTTTGATAACTTTTCAGGGCCTGTTTGAAAAGTGGGGTTACCCAGTCTTTAAAATGAAACAAATCCTATCCCATCTGGACTTGAGGCTGATTGGACCTCCAGTTCCTACGTTCCCAAGAGGCACCATCTGCCCCGTCGGGCCAGCAACCTGTTTCCAACAGCCACATTCTTCTGGATTTCCAGCAGCTGGTTCTCCAGATGTAGCTGCCTTTGAAAACTGAGCACCATCTAGCTGTCACGAGGTGCTGATGTATTTATTAAAGAAGCTAGAAAAATCGTCTCTCACTATCGGATGGAAGGTCTTGTCAGCTTGTCTGGGCCAAGCCTGTGTCTCTGGGAAGCCGAACTTAAAGGGAATTTAGTAATTTAATAAATGTATTTATTCGATTTCTATAAGCTGCCCAACTCAACCAAGGTTATACCTCCCATAGCAAACAATGTGTTTGCTCACCCGCTACCATGTTTGCTTAACTACTGTTGTGGAAAAAGTAGTGACATTGGATCTGGTCATGTGGTGATCTGCTTTAACATGACTTTCGACCGTACAGGTAGTGCTCAGCTTATAACAGTTCATTTAGTGACCATTTGAAGTTGCAACAGCACTAAAAAAAATGACTTATGGTTGTGGTTTGCCGGCAGCCAGTGCAGATGGCAGCGGGATCAGACAGTGGGGACGAAAGGGAACCAGGCAGGGATTCTGGAGAAGACTTGGACGAGGGTCTTGCGTCCGATGCACGGATGGGGCCAGGACTATCTGGGAGTGGGGTGCTGCCTTTGGAGCCTTTGGAGTCTGGCAGCAGCGAGGCAGAGGAACAAGGGGAGCCTGTTCCCAGTGCGCGTGTGCACAGGAAAGAGCAGCTGAAGCAGAGGGGGCGACTCGGGAGTAAGGCTGGAAGTTGATTGCCACTCCCATAAGGGGTAAAAGTCAGCCCTCAGTGACGTGCTCTTTTCAGGAAGCAAAGAAGTTCATTAGGTTCTGATTCCTCAGTGAAGCCCTACAGACTCTGGTTTGTTTTTGCTGGAACTCCTGTTGGTTTAATATTCTAAGTAATTGGACTTCTGTTTCTTGGTAGCCTTCTACAACCCTGAAAGGCGTGAGCTTATCTCAGGGAATTGTGTATAATTAGTTCTGGCTGGGAATGCAAAAAATTCCCAGCGTTGCATTAAAATAGGTTGGATTTTACACTCAGTTTGTGTTTCCTTAATTTGGATGAAGCCTGGGTCAGAACACTTATGACCATTTTTCACACTTACGGCCATTGCAGCCTCCCCATAGTCACATGATTTATATTTGGATGCCTGGCAACTCACTCACATTTATGACGGTTGCAGACGGTTGTGACCTTCTGACTAGCAAAGTCCCTGGGGAAACCGGATTCATTTAGCAATTGTGTTGCTAATTTAACAGCTGCAGCGATTCACTTTACAAATGTGGCCAGAAACGTCATACGATGGGACAAACTCACTTAACAAATGTTTCGCTTAGCAACATTAATTAGGGGATCAATTATGGTCGTAACTCGAGGATTACCTGTAATTGCCCAGCTTAATTATGGTCATAAGGACTACCTCTATTTTACAGTGCTCTTGGGGGAAGATAATGAAGGCTCTCTCCATGCAAACTATCTTAACCTCCTGGAGTGAAAGCAGGATATAAATCTCACAAATAATTCCATAAATAAGTAAAATAGATTGCAGGATGAAGAAATAGGGGTTTTCCAAGAATTGAAATCCAACACTTCGTAGGGCACTAGGCTGAAGAAAGGAATCGTGGCTAATCCTGGAGCTACAATTTTACATTCGATTGCCACTTTTGAACTAGATTTGAGATTTCAGCTGGAAACAGAATAGATTTCCGAACCCTGAATTTTATCCATTTGTGCTGAATTCTTCCTTTCTTTCCTCTCTCTTGGATACTATATAGCCTGCATGGAAGCCTACATTGGTGCAGAAGAGCAGTTTGGGTGTACAACCGGATGCAAGACACAGCTGCCGGAAATGGAAAACAGAGGAGAAAACATGGTAAGGCAGAATGCAGAGGATGATGAGAGAGAGAGAGAGAGGGAGAGAGAGAAAGAGAGAGAAAGAGAGAGATGGAGATGGAGACAGAGAGATTATTATTAAATATTATAGCATCATCTAATGCAGGGGTCCCCAAACTTGGAAACGTTAAGACTTGTGGAGTTTAACTCCCAGAATTCACTAGCCAGCATAGTTAAGTTTGGAGATCTCTAATCCAATGGCAAGGCTTTAACTAGCTTAAAAAAGCTCCTTTTTCTGACTGAGATTTTGATGGAGGGTTGGGTAGGGTTTTGTTGCTGATGAAGGAAGTGTACTCTGCACATGAGCAGGGAAGGTCTTTGTTACAGCTTCATCTCTGGATGGCCATCTCGCCATAACACATTTTACTGAAATGGAAAAGAAATAGGGGCTCCTCTCTGTCTCTCTTTGATGCAGTAAAAATAGATGGAGAGGATGAACACAATCCCTCTGTCCTTGCTGCCACAGTGTGACCCCAAAAACATATTTTGCAAGCACTGGCAAATGGTTCCTGGGCTCCAGCAAAGGCTCATGGGAGTTAGACATTTCCTAGGAAAAGGGAGTGACTCTGTATTCGTCAAATAGCAATTTATATCCCAGTTAGTGTCATTCTGTGCTGCCAAAATCACCAGGAAGGTTATATGACTAGATGAGTGCTAACCGGAATGTTTATTGTAAGAATGAGCCTGAAACTAATTTGGTAAAGTAGTAATGATAACGTTGCCTTAAAACCAGGAATTAAATTTGGTGAAGTCTTCATTAGAAGACCAGTCTAAATAAGGACTTGAAGGTATAGGCAGTCCTCAACTTAAGACTTTAATCGAGCCTGTAATTACGGTTGTGAGTCCATAATTTATTTATTTATTTATTTAATTATTTATCATTTATTTATTTATTTTTGCCAATTGCTTACAAAATAATAGGTATAAGTAAAAACATAGTTATGGATGAATACATAGATACATATAAGAAAAATAAAAAATAAAAATAAAAGAAACAATAGGACAGGGATGGTAGGCACGTTGGTGTGCTTTTGCACACCCCCATAATGGTGATCATTAAACAGGCCACCATGAGACTGCACCCAATTTTACATTATTATTTTTTTGTGGTGATCATTAAGAGAACATTACAGTCACTGAGCAAACCTGTTTTCCCAATGGGTCTTTTTCTGGAAATCGGAAGTAAACTTTGGAAGCCAATTTTAAAATGCCAAAAATTGTGGTCACATGACCGCAAAATGCTACAAACGGCGACAACTTCGAGTGGGTTGCCAGGCACCTAAAATGTGACCAGATGACTTCTGGGGAGGTTGTGGCCACCAGAACTTACAAAACAGGTCATAAATAGTTCTGGAAAGGTTTGTCGTAACTTTGAATGGTCATTAAGTGAGGACTACCTGTAGATAGGTTTATAAACATTTATGCAAAGAGACCTATATCAGTTAAAAAAAAACAGTATCAGGGACATCAGCAGCATATTGTTTTTTATTTTTATTTTTTGTTTTAAATATGGTTTTACATTGTGTAAGCCGCCTCCAGTCGCCATGGGCGAATAGGTGGTAATATTAATTAATTAATTAATTAATTAATTCATTCATTCATTCATTCAATCAATCAATCAATATGTGGTTTAGATTTCTGATTGTAATGGAAATGGAAATAAACTTGGGAGACAGAAGGGAGAACTGCAGACTAGGTAACCACAATATAAAAGGTATCTCTGTGGTGGCGCAATGGTTAGAATGTTATATTGGAGGCTGACTCTGCTCACTGCCAGGAGTTCAATTCTCACTGGCTCAAGGTTGACTCAGCTTTCCATCCTTCCGAGGTCGGTAAAATAAGGACTCAGATTGTTGGGGGCAATAGGCTGACTTTGCAATCTCTGTAAAGTAATATGGGGCAGTATATAAGTAGGAGCATTATTGCTATGTCAGGCCAGAGAAGAAAGGGAGGAAATGGAAGTGTTTTAGAAGGGACCCTCCTTAGGTTTTTGGAGAATAAAAGGAAAGGAGGGAATATTTTCAGACTTGCAAAATTTTGTGAATGCAAGCTTAGAAGAAGAGCTAGGAAGGTAAAGCTAGAACTGGACTATCTTGCAGCATCGACACTTATTCCTTGGTCAATTAATTTTATGGTTTTGATTTATACATGGGTCCTATTCCTGCAGCATCATAACTGAGTCGGTGGAGAGATCACGGGTTACCCTGTCAAACCATCCCTGGAAGGTTAAATTTAATTCAGTGTAGGCGGAATCATCGATGGGGTTGAAACTAACTTTATAGAATCACAGGTGCCATAAGATGACCAATTCACCTCTTTGAAATCTATAGTCTTCCGAGAAAACAAGCTGAAGAAAAAGAGTGACCCCAAGGAAACCTCTCTAGGACTGAACCTGATGCCAAGATTTGGCAGCCTAGAACACTTCTCCCAAATGCTGATTGGTTGCAGTGGGCAAGACACTGGTTGGTTAGTTGGCCAATGGGAAGGGCTAGCGGTCTAAAGAAGTTTTGTAGGGTTTATAGGACAGCAGGCATATAGCAATATAGCCCTCTCTAAGTGGTCTACAGAGTCAGCCTATTGCCCCCAACAATCTGGGTCCTCGTTTTACCCACCTCGGAAGGAGGGAAGGCTGAGTCAACCTTGAGCCTGGTGGGATTCGACCTGCCAAACTGCAGTAGGACCAGCATATAGTACTGCACGCTAACCACTGTGCCATCGAGGCTCACTATATTCTCGAAACACCAGCGGGATCTACTTCCCAAATGGTTATTTTTTCCCCAGATAGTATGAATTCAGAGGTGCTATTCAGCCGGTTCGCACCTACTCGGGCGAACCTGTAGCAAGAATTTGGCGTGAGTCGCCGAACTGGTAGCAAGATCTAACTGGCCACGCCCCCAACCCGGTCACCCATTTTCTGCTCAATCGCTTGCCCCGCCCACCCGATTGTTTGCTGCCCCAGTTTAAAGGAGGACTGCTCCCCCGCCCTAGCCATGCATTTTCAAGCAGCCATTTGAAAACGCATGACTGTGGGCAGAGCAGCAGTCTGTTAACCTGCAAAACTGTTCCAAGGCTAGATTCTTCATGGACGCTAGAAGTATCGCTTCCCCTTGTGAGTAAAGTGCCTGGAGCGAGAAGGAAAGAACGCTGGGGGAGGGGGGGGGAAATTCAGCCATGGGGAAGTTTGCAGGAGCTTCAAATGCAAGTCCATTTACCTGCAGAACTTCTCCAATGCTGGATTCACTTCCCCTTGTGAGTAAAGTGCCTGAAGTGAGAGGGAAAGAACGCTGGCAGGGGCGTGTGTGTGTGTGTGAGAGAGAGAGAGAGAGGGAAGGAAGGAAGGAAGGAAGGAAGGAAGGAAGGAAGGAAGGAGGGAGGGAGGGAGGAAGGAAAAGAAAGAAGAAAGAAAGAAAGAAAGAAAGAAAGAAAGAAAGAAAGAAAGAAAGAAAGAAAGAAAGAAAGAAGAAGAAAGAGAAAGAAAGAAAAAGAAATAGGAAGAGAGAGAGTGTGGTATGCGTGTGAGAGAGAGAGAAAAAGAAAGGAAGGGAGAGAAGGACAGAAAGAGAAAGAAAGAAAAAGAAATAGGAAGGGAGAGAGAGACAGAGAAAACTCTGTGCTATTATTTTTAATTGTTCCATTATTTATCATGTGTTAATATTTTACACTGTCCCTACACCTAGAGTGATTCTACTGCCTTTCTTTTGCCCAGGGCTACCTCATATTTTTCAGGGTTTACATGCATTCAGTGCCTATAGTCCAGAGCATAAAATACACATGTGTTTAACAAGAGTTGAAAGGGACCTTGGAGGTCTTCTAGTCCAACCCCCAGCTCAGGCAAGCCAAACTCTGAATAGAAATCCTGGGAAAGGTGTCAGAATAATACTTAGAAGGGACCTTGGGGTGAACCCTATACCATTTCAGAGAAATGGCTGTCCAGTTTTTTCTTAAAAACTTCCAGTGATTGAGCACCCAGAACTTCTGCAGACAGGCAGTTCCAACTGGTTAATTGTTCTCACTGTCAGAAAGTTTCTCCTTAGTTTTAGGTTGCTTCTCTCTGTTCAGTTTCCATCCATTGCTTTTTGTTTGCATTCTGCTTCTTTGGAAAATACATTGTCCCCCTTTCTTTGTGGCAGCCCCTTAAAAGCCTGTTGCCTATCACACTCTTGAGTAAAGCATGTGAGCTATTTCCTCCTTTCAGTGGTCCATGAAAGTACATCTATAGTATGCAGATAATAAAGTCAAAAAAAGGTGAACAACATTTTTACAGAACTACAGATAAGCTTGGCTGGGTGACAAGGAATGGCTGGGAGGGGAGGGGCCAGGCGAGGCACCCCTTGATGTGAGTGACATTGAGTTGCCCACGCTCACCCAATCACATGACCACCAAGCCCGCCCGCCCAGTCATATGACCACTAAGCCACACCCACCCAGTCACATGACCACCAAGCCACGCCCATAGAACTGGTAGTAAAAAAAATTGAATTCCACCACTGATGTGAATTATCTATTAAGAAATCAGGATTAATTGCTAATTGAATTAAATATATTACGAGGAAGAGGACTACTGAATACATTAAATTTACGTATTTTAGGCTTAGGATCATTCCAAACTCTAAGAATATGCTTCTTTTTCTATTTTACAATGCAGACAGTGCTCAACTTACCACCACAATTGAGACCAAAATTCCAATTACTGAGCAAGACAGTTGTTAAGTGAGTGTCGCCCCATTGCACAATCTTTCTTGCCACAGTTGGTAAGAGAATCAATGTAGCTGTTAAGTTAGTAACACGATTGTTAAGCGAATCTGGCTTCCTCATGGGCTTTGCTCGTCAAGAGTCTGCAAAAGGTGATCACATGACCTCAGGTCACTGCAACTGTCATAAATATGAGCCAGTTGCCAAATTGAGATCATGTGATCACGGGGATGCAGCAATGGACATAAGTGTGAATCAGTCACTTATAAGTCACTTTTTCAGTACTGTTGTAATTTTGAAGTGTCACTAAACAAATTGTTAGATTATAACTACCTGTATATTCTATGGCACCATTTAGGAATTGGCATTTCATGTTTTTTGGAAAAGGAAGAATTTCTGTCAGATATTTTAGTTAGCTACATTTTTCAGAAATACTTCACGCAGAGGTGGCGTTCAGCAGTTCTGACCAGTTCTGGAGAACCGGTAGCGGAAATTTTGAGTAGTTCGGAGAACCGGCAAATCCCACCACTGAGTGGCCCCGCCCCCATCTATTCTCTGCCTCCTGAGTCCCAGCTGATCAGCTGGGTCTCCTTTTGTTGCCCTGCATAGGAGAACGGAGCTGGAAAGCAGGTTAGTGGGGTGGGGAGAGAATGGAGATTTTACATATCCTTCCCCAGCCACGCCCACCAAGCCACGCCCACCAAGCCCACAGAACCAGTAGTAAAAAAATTTGAATCCCACCACTGACTTCACATATAAAAAAATCCCTCCACCAGGCTAGAAGCAGGGAGGCTGAGTTTTAGTTCTGCTTTAGGCATCAAAGCCAGCTGGATAATTTTGGGCAGGCGTTCTCTCTCAGCCCAACACATCTCAGGATTGTTTATTGTGGAGAAAATGGGAGGAGGGCGGAATATTAGATATGTTCACTGTCTTGAGTTATTTATAAAAATACAGGGGGAGGAAATCTAAAATGAAACAAAAATAAATAAATGTAAGTAATAAACTTACATTTATGCACAACAGAGGCCCTAACCCTTTTGAACATGAATGGAGTTTTGTGTACCACAGAGATGGGGGTTCAGTCACAATGTCATTATTATTGCCGTGAAGGTTTTCACCCACCCAGGTGCTCTGCAGAAGGCCTTCCCTACGGGGCCTCACACAGAACAATGCTTTCCCTAAGCTAGGCCACCTGGTTAATATCACCTGGCGTTAATATCTTTTTTTGGCAACAATATTTCTGCTCCTTCATTTACTGACAGTATACTTCTGGATGTTGGACTTTCCAGTTTGGCTTATTAATTTATTCTTGGTGTTGTTGTTTTTTAAACTGTCATTATTGTAATCTGCCAGAGTGGTTACTGAGTAGATGAAAACGTCATTATAATCTAGCTCAGACCAAGTAAAATAAAAAAGGTTGTTTTGTTATCTAGGCCCTTTCTGTTTACACTGTAATTATTCAGCCCGGTGGATACACATTGCTAAGCGTGTAGCTGTCAGGACTGGTTTCAGAATTTGTTATTGCTGTTTGCTTGGTTGGGTAGGACACAGCCGTTTTTATTAAGATGATCCCCAAAAAGGCACATGGGGGAACAGAATTGGAGAGCTACGATCTACCTGCCTCAGGAGTTCTGTTTTTTACCTTTGGTGTTGAAGAATGTCTGGAAAGGCCTGCTGGAAAGCAACAGGCCCCGGCCTAGCATTTTTCCCCCCCTGCCATGGCCTCCAGCAATCTCACAAGCAGAAGCTAAAGGCCTTGCAAGCAAAAAAAAACAAATAACTAGCTGGGATTAGAAGAATCTGGCCTGCCTGTGACTCATTTTCATTTTCCACCTGTTGCTTCGGTGGAAATGGGCTGCTAGAATCTCTCAAATTATAATTGCTATCCAGAAACTGCCAGGGAAGGACAAAGAGGAGGAGAGTCTTAAGCACATAAATATTCTAAACATCACTTTTGTCAGGCTGGTTTGGGGTCTGTTTTGTATAATAAGCTATGCAATCTGTGATCCATTTTATTGAAGAGACAGAATAAGGTAGAATCTGAATTAGATCTCTTTCTAGTTTGCAGAAGATTGACAAGGATTTTATCGGACTACCCCTGATTTTTATCCTAAGAATCCTAACTATTATTCACAAATATGTTACTTCTGGGAGGGGAATTGGCAGATTCTCTACTCCAGTGTGTTGTGGCCCCGATTCCAGAGCCTATGCTGTCAGAGGACCTGGAAGATGAGGAGGAAGAACTGGGAATGCCTTCCTCCCCAGGACCTTCCTCTCTGATAATGCCTCAGGTTCCATCAGACAACCGAGAGGAACAGCCTGAGATTAATCAGGAGGAAGGCATATCGGAGCAGCCCCTGACAGGGAGTAAAGAGGAAGAGTGTTGGCTCGATCCTAAGCAGCGTCGTAGGGAGAAACGTGAGCAGCAACATAGGAGGCGTGGGAGGGTCAGAGAGTGAGCTGAGTCATTGAGCCACACCCCACAGGGGATAAAAGTGGGTGTGTTTTCTCCTGAAACTTTGTACGGGACAAAGTTTAACCTTACTTCAGGTTTTCTTTGTGAATGACTATTTTTGTGGACTGCCTTGTGATTTTCTGTGAGTAGAACTTTATCAGTTCGGACTTGGCAGGCAGGACATGTGGGAATGCCAAGAATATTATCAGTTCCAAAGAATTAACTCTGTGAAGTCCGAGCCAGCTTGCCTGCCTGTGTTGGTGTAAGTTTGTACTCTTTCATATTTTGGGAAAGAGGAAAGGTGAGACAGAACATAGTGTTTGTTAAAATGTGGTCCAAACAAGACCCTAAGGATCCCATAAATTCTTCTTGGAAGTCTCTTTACATTTCCCTTTTTCAACTGATACAGGTAGTCCTCAACTTACAACTATACTGGAATCTACCCATCACGGTCATAAATTGTGATGATTGTAAATCAGGTCACTCAAAGAACCGACCTGATTTTTGTGACCTATTTTGCAGCATTTGGTTAAGCAAAATGCTGCAGTCATACAGTGACTTCTGTGGTTCATTAAATAACTCTCATGGTTATTAAGCCAACCAACAATTTACTATAGGCTGGTTTTGTCAAAAAACTGGAAGCAATGCCAGGATTGGGCAAACCATCGTAAAATGTAGCTGTGTGATCGTGGGATGCTGCAAATGGATTTTAATGGTGTAGAACAGGGGTCCCAAATTTGGCAACTTAAAACTTGTGGACTTCAACTTTCAGAATTCTCCAGCCAGCTGGGAGTTGAAGTCCACAAGTCTTAAAGTTGCCAAGTTTGGAGACCTCTGGTGTAGAACCTATTTAAGCAACTGATTGTAAGCTGTGGACTCCCTGAGAGGGTTCATCTCTATTGTGATGGTGCAAAGGCACTCCTCTAATCATTTGTTGTAAGGTCTGTGAGCCTATCCTTGAGAGACATGTGGCAGTAGCAGGAGCTGAAGGCTGAATAAAGGTCAGATAAGGGCAGCTTAGTCTGCAGAAGGGACGAGGATCTGGCAAACCGCTCAGAAGGACCTTCCCTAATTCTTGGACTATAAAGGGGAGAGGTGTACTTGCAGATTTGCAAGATCGATGTCAGCCCTTTGAGGTATTCTTGACAAGCGCCAACCAGGACTATAAACTCATATCTTATTGTGATGTTACAGTAAGATACAGGTGTCAAACTCGTGGTGTCACATTACTGTCAGGTGATGTTTTGCGACGTTTTTCCCCTTGGCGGAGCTGGATTGGGCAGGGCCTGCGTATGAGGCATCTGGCCAGCGGGTTGCCAGTTTGACACCCCTGCAGTAAGAAAATCTTGCTCTAAAAAAGAAGAAGTAGCTATTCTAGCAGCAGAGATTCCTAGCAGAAAAACATGAGGGAAATCTTGACATAAGGAGCTGTATTTTTACAGCCAAGTCTTAGAAAAAAAAAAATTTTATAGAGAAGAAAGCATTTGCTTCCCTGGTGCAGAATTCTGTTGAAGGATCAATGTCTGAAACAGTGGGTGGGAGGCAACTTTCTAAAGCTGCTTCTTTCTCTCTTTTAAAATACGATGGTTGTTTATAATTGACTTTTCCCTCTGGGACAAGAAAATCAGGAGAGGGAAGAATTACCTAAAGACCGAGGTGGCCTACTGCAAAGCAGGCCTCCCTCGCGGTGTGGCACCCTTGCGGATGAAATGTTGGGCTTGTCAGTTCAGAGGCTGTGAGCTACCTGGTTTTTTTGACTTAGCCTTCTTCCTACCTGTGTGGTATCAGGTCAAAATTGCAAGCAGGCAGGCCGGCCGGCCGGCCAGTGTTTCAGGGGGTGGAGGAGCCCAAGATTTCCTTTTAACCAGAGAAGTCAAATTCTACAAGGATGATGTAGTGGAAGAGGGTAAAGTGGTGGAAAATAGTGTTCGAAACAAAAATATTCAGTGCTGTACTATACGTATATATTGAAATATGTCATAGGAGATCTAAGCAGGGAGGGAGGGAAAGAGGGAGGGAGAAAGGGAGGGAGGGAGGGAGGGAGGAAGGAAGGAAGGAAGGAAGGAAGGAAGGAAGGAAGGAAGGAAGGAAGGAAGGAAGGAAGACAGTGAGGGAAGGAAGGAATTATGGTTCAGAACCAATGGGGCAGGTATGATGAAGCTGGATTTAACCATGATTTCTGAGCTTGTCCCTGCCTTTTTAGGATTAAATAGCTTTAACCCTATTCACACAATTCTCTTAAATGCATTGTGCCACTATCCTAGTTAAGTCTCTGACCAGTGGTTCTGGCAACACACAATAATATTTGGGTCAGCTGGAAGAGTGAAGAGATTCCTACATGTGCAGAAATGAACAGACATTCCTATATGTGCAGAAATGAACAGACTAACGCTTGCAATTAAGGAGAAAGAGCAAACTGAATATTATATGACATGGGATTTATTTAATCAATGGTTAAACAACAAAAAAGTAAATTAGAAACAGGCAAACAAAATAATGAAGATATGTTAAAAGAGATAAGCAAATACTAGGATAAGTATGTTGAATATTACTACTTTAATATTGTAGAATTAATACGAATGTAATGAGTGATGTTGCAAATTTTGATTACTGTTGAACAAAGATACTTGTCCCCAGACAACACACTGTTCAACTGAAAAGGGAATTATTATATTAAAAATAAAAATATATATCTGGGTCAGGAAATGTCATATTGGGAATACAGGATCTGTGCTCACTTCCTCCAGGAAATGTCCGTTATGCCCTGAGCTTTGCACCAAAAAAGTACAGAAAGTTCTCAGCTTACAAACATTTGTATAGCAACTGGTTGTTTTGAAATTACAACGGCACTGAAAAGGTGAGTTAACAACTGCTCCAATCTGTCTGAAATGGTTTAGAGTTTCCTGCCTAAGCAGGGGATTGGACTAGAAGACCTCCAAGGTCCCTTCTGACCTATTCTATTCTATTCTATTCTATTCTATTCTATTCTATTCTATTCTATTCTATTCTATTCTATTCTAATCCCTTATCCCTTATTCTGTTCTATTCTTATTTTATTCTTATTCTCTATTCTATTCTATTCTATTCTATTCAACAAAATTGGGGCATTTGGCAACCAGCATGTATTTTCAATGTCTCAGGGTCATTTGCAATCTTCCCACTTGCTTCCGACAAGTGAAGTCAATGAGGTACACCAGATTCACTTAGTGACCACCTGAATCAGTTAAGAATTGCAGTGATTAGCTTAACATATATGACAAAAATGGTGGTAAAATTGGGTGTGTGACTCACTTATCAACAACTTTGATTAGCAACGGAAATTCTGGTCCGAATTGTGGTCATAAATTGAGGATTACCTGCACTGGCATGGTTTTGGGACATCTCAGCTTGGCTTCTGTCACCAATCATCTGTTCAGTGATGTGCTTGATGCTGTCAGACTTTGCCAGTGAGATTTTAAACGACATTCCTTATTAGCTATTTTCCCTTCATTTTTTTCCCCCTCCAAAACTGGTAAGAGGAATGGGTCTGTTGTCAAGGGATTCCTCTTCTTGTAACACAGCTACTTGGATGGGCCTAATTAGATGGAGTCTTTCAAGAAGAGACTGGACTGCCATCTGTCAGACGTGGTGTAGGGTCTCCTGGGTGGGCAGGGGGTTGGACTAGATGTCCTACAAGGTCCCTTCCAACTCTTAGATCTGTTAGGTCTAACTTCTTAAAGATGATTGACCAGGTTTACTGACCCTCCTTTTCGGAGTACTTCCTACTGAGCCATTTAAGAGTCTTGGGCTAGCTAAGGATACATGTAGTTCTCAACCTAAGACCACAGTGGAGCCCAAAATTGCTAAGCAAGACAGTTTCTCCTCATTCTATGACCTTCCCCCCCTACAGTTATTAAATGAATCACTGCAGTTGTTAAGTGAATTATGCAGCTGTTAAATGAATCAGGCTTCCCCCGTTGACTTTGCTTGTCTGGAGTCAGATGGAAAGGTTCATGATCAGGAGTGGGCTGCTGGAGCTTCACAGGGGTTCAGGAGATCCCGCCAGCTAAGATTCTGTGCAGTTCAGAGAATCCCCAAATCTCACTCCTGGCTGGCCCCGCCCATCCCTCCCCTCCCAGAATTCCCCACGCAGCCTGTTTTGGATGCAGTTAAGTGCAGGGTGCACGTGGAGGCTCAGGGAGGGCAAAAATGGGCCTCCCGGAAGTTTTGGAAGGCCAGAAATGGGCCCGTTTCCAGCTTCCAGGGAGCCTCGGGAGCCCGGCGAGCCTGTTTTCACCCTCCTGGAGGCTCGAGGAAAGCCCCCCCGCCGCCATGGTGCAGGAGGCCGACTAGGCCACGCCCACCCAGCAACCAGGCAGATAACTCTTTGCTAAAATTTTTGAAGCCCACCCCTGTTGGTGATCATGTGACCGTGGGACAGTGCAGCGGTCATAAACACATGCCAGTTGTCAAGCACCTGGATTTTGATCATGTGGCCATGGGAAAATACAAGAGCCATTAGTGTGAAAGTCAGTCATAAGAGACTTTTTTCAGTGCCGTTGTAACTTTGACAGATTGAATGGCTGTAAGTCGAGGACTATTCTGTACTCCCGCTTTTCCTCCTCACTTGTACAGGTCGTCCTCAACTTACAACTATAATTGAACCCCAAATTTCCATTGCTAAGCGAGACAGTTGTTAAGTGAGTTTTGCCCCATTTTATGACCTTTTCTAGTCATGGACGTTGAGTGAATCACTGCAGTTGCCAAGTTTAGTAACACAGTTGTTCAATGAATCTGGCTTCCCCATTGACTTTGCTTGTCAGAAAAGGGGATCACATGACCCCAGGACACTGCAACCATCATAAATAAGAGTCAGTTGCCAAGTGTCTCAATTTTGATCATGTGGCCATAGAGATGCTGCAACCATGGGGTTATAAATGTGATGAATGGTCATAAGTCACTTTTTTTTCACAGTCTAATTTGTTGTAATTTTGAACGGTCACTAAGCGAACTGTTGTAAGTCAAGAACGACCTGTACATTTATCTGAAAATATCATGTCAGAGTTAAGTGGCTGAGTTACCTTTTCCCACTACCGAGGCCACATTTTCCAGACCTGATCATCTGAATTCTATTTATTCTCACCAAAAGCCAACCGTTTAAGTGGCTCTTCTCAATTTCATGGGCCCAAGTGAGAAGGAAGGAATCAGTTCAACCGTGCTAATTTCATTTTGTAATTTAATAGATCCAAGATGAGAAACCAGCCTCCTTCTCCGTCTTTGACCTGGTCTCCAGTTTCTGCAATGATATTGTCAGCTCTGCTCAGAGTTTTATTTCTTCCACATGGACCTTCTATCTGCAGGCAGATGATGGAAAAGTAGTCGTGTTTCAGGTAAGTCGTGGCAAAAATTGGGGGGAGGAGATTTAGAAAAGGAATAGTATAGGACCGTGATGACGAACGTATGACACGCATGCCACAGGTAGTACGCAGAGTCATTTGTGCAAGCCGCATGCAAATTTACCTCACTGCACATGCATGCGCCTCAGAAATGATTTTCGTCTGGTTTGAGGCCTTTTTGGCCTCCCAGAGGCTTGAAAAAAGCCTCTGCAGGCTTTGCAGGCCAAATAATAGGCCCGTTTTGTCACTTCCTATAATACCGGAAGTGACGAAACAGGCCTATTATTTAGCCTGCAAAGCCTGCAGAGGCTTTTTTCAAGGCTCTGGGAGGCCAAAAAGGCCTCAAACTGGCCAAATATCAGCTGTGAGGCACAGTGCATGTAAGGGGGGGCAGCAGGGGGGATTGTGAGCACATGCGCAGGGGGCGGGTGTGTGCACATTGCCTTCAGGGTGCTGGCATGCAAGTGTGTGCGCAAGCGTGCACACAATTTTTGGCACAGGAGCCCCAAAAGGTTAGCCACCACTGGTATAGGAGAAACCTAAATCAGAAAGGAATTAATGGGAGGGGCTCTTTTTAATTGATTAGAATTCTGTTCTGCATTTGCATTACATTTCTTAAACTCTGTCAAGGATCTTGGAGTACTCATCTTTATTGATCTAAGTGCTAGAGCCCACTGTAACTACATAGCCAAAAAGGCATTAGGAGTTGTTAACCTAATTTTACGTAGCTTTTTCTTTGGTAATATTACACTACTAACTAGAGCATACAAAACATTTGCTAGACCAATACTCGAATACAGCTCATCAGTCGGGAACCCACATTCTGTATCTGATATTAACACAGTTGAGAAAGTCCAGAAATATTTCACAAGAAGAGTTCTCCACTCCTGTACTCGTTGCAGAATACTTTATGCCACCAGACTTGAAATTGTAGACCTAGAAAACCTAGAACTACGCTGCCTTAGGTTCCATCTAAGTATAGTATATAAAATCATACATTGCAATGTCCTACCTGTCGATGAATACTTCAGCTTCAACCATAACAATAGAAGAGCAAACAATAGATACAAACTCAAGGTTAATCGCACCAAATTTGATTGCAGGAAATACGACTTCAGCAACAGAGTGGTCAATGTCTGGAATACTCTACCTGACTCTGTGGTTTCTTCCCCAAACCCCAAAAACTTTAACCTTAGACTTTCTACTATTGACCTCACCCCTTTCCTAAGAGGTCTGTAGGGGGCGTGCATAAGCGCACCAACGTGCCCACCATCCCTGTCCTATTGTTTCTTTTTATTTTTCTTATATGTATCCATGTATTCATAACTATATTTTTACTTATACCTATTATCTTGTAAGCAACTGACAAACCAAATAAAATAAATAAGTAAAATAAATAAATAAATACATTTTGTTACTGATTTAACCTGCATTATTTAGCACAGAATGAGTGGTGCGGTTGCCTAGAGGTGACGCTCTTGCCTCACAATCGGGAGGCTGTGAGTTCGATCCTAAGTAGAGGCAAATATTTTTCTCTCTGGGCACAATGACAATTAATCTGCTGAACAAAACTCTGCATTGGCGACAGGGAGAGCATCCGGCCAGTAAACATTTAGATCCATTCAGTTGCCCGGACTCCATCCCGCAAGGGATTATGGGTTCATTAAAAGAAGTTGATTTAGCACACAATGTTGAACCATAAGCTAATTAACTGAATGATCTTGATTTGTGCAACACGTTAAACAAAGAAAACAAAAATAACTTAACTCAGGATTAATATCAAACAAACTGAATTTGTTGTACAGGTGCAGATGTTGACACATTGCTAAACCTAACCTATTCAGATCTCTGGCAAGAGTGATTTCCCTCTAATTAAAATTTTATTTCATAGCACTTACAACTAATACAACTAACAGAACCACATTTATGTAAAAATAAAAGCTACATGATTATGTGGATCCTTCCTTCCTTCCTTCCTTCCTTCCTTCCTTCCTTCCTTCCTTCCTTCCTTCCTTCCTCCCTCCCTCCCTCCCTCCCTCCCTCCCTCCCTCCCTCCCTTTCTATAGAATTGTGAGGACTCATGGAATAAGTTTACATGTGTCTCTTTGGGCATGTTTTTTTCTGTCTTTCCAGTCTAGCCTAGACCCCTGAGATTTCTTAGTGGTCTCTTATCCAGTACAAACCAGGTCCAACCCAGTGTAGTCCTTAAGATCATACAACATTGGTTAGGTGCTGCCACCTGCTGTGACCAAAGCAGATTAAAATCAAAATGATTCATTAATTTAAAAGCCTTCTTTGAGCTGAACATTTCCATTAAAAAATGGGACATAAAAATGGCAGATGATACGGGTGGATAATATTTTGCTGAGTTATCCAATGTGGAATTGTCAGCAAGTTTGCCACAACAAGATGGTTGTGGCGGGTTGAGCTCCACTCCTGGTGACTCATAGACCTTCTGTTTATGGCCCAAAGAGTGGAAAAACTGAAGTCCACTTTTCTCCTGTGGGGATGGAGCTGTGAGATTTCAAGGCAGAGTGAGTACCTTTAGGCTTGCAGATGGTGAAGATATGGGTAGTCCTCAAGTTAGGACCATAATGGAGCCTGCAATCAGAGCCATAACTTGTGATGCGCATAAAATGAATGGGTTGGTCATGTCACTGACACAATTTTAAGGTCTTTTTGTGATGATCATTAAGCAAACCGATGGTTCACTATAGAGGTGGTTTTGCTGAAAACCGAAAGTGAATGCCAATTTCTGGCAAAAACTATCGTAGAACGTGATCACGTGAATGTGGGAGTCTGCAAATAGCCATAAATGTGGTCAGATTCCTAAAGGGCAGCCATGTGTTTGTGGGGTGGCCCGATTGTCAAAACTTCAAATCCAGGTCATACATACCCCAGGTGGGTCCTTCAGAACTTGGTTGCTAAGCCACTGGTCATTTCCCGCCTTGGGAGTGCAACCTGCGGGATGCCAAACTTAACCTAGTCCATCCTTTGAGCCAAATGTAGCTGTCCACTTCAGGTTTAAGCTTCCAGAAGACGTGGTCCTTAAAGCTGCAGGAACATGTGATCTGGTACGTGGTTTATATGATATGTTTGCCTGGGACCCCCTCACCAGTTCTCCTTCAACGAGGTGCAGCAGATGCGGAAGATCTTCCCGAATGCTTGAGAGCCTTTCTATCTTTCTTTGACAGTCGCAACCAGAAGTGGAGTATCCAATTCCTGAGGCCCAGGCACCCAAATCAGAGGTTTCGGAGAAGACCTGGACAGTCTCGGCCCCCAACACCTTGAAGCCACACACAGGTAATATGAGGACTCAGGGTACAGATTAGATACAGATTAACAGAGAAGGGACCTTGTACATCATCTAGTCCAACTCACTGCCCAAGCAGACCCTACACTATTTTTGACAGATGCAGTCCAATTTCTTCTTGAAAGCTTCCAGTGACGAAGCTCCCACAACTTCTGAGGGCAACTTCTGTTCCATTGGTTGATTGCTCTCACCGTCAGAAAATTTCTCCTTATTTCTATGTTGAATCTCTCTTTGTTCAGTTTCCATCCATTATTCCTTGTCTGGCCTTTAGGTGCTTTGGAAAACAGCTTGACCCCTTCCTCTCTGTGGCAGCCTCTCAAATATTGGAACACTGCTATCATGTCACCCCCTAGTCCAAGGGTCTTCAAACTTGGCAAGTTTAAGACTTGTGGACTTCAACTCCCAGAATTCCTAAGCTAACATGTATGGAGGAAGAATTGTGGGAATTGAAGTCCTCAAGTCTTAAAGCTGTCCAGTTTGAATACCCCTGTCCTAGTCCTTCTCTTCATTAGACTAAACATTCCCAGTTCCTGCAACCATTAATCAAATTGCCTCCAGTCCCCTCATCATCCTGGTTGCTCTTCTCTGCACTTTTTCTAGAGTCTCAACATCTTTTTTATAGTGTGGTGACCAAAACTGGATGCAGTACTCCAGGTGTGGTCTTACTAAAGCTTTATGGAGTGGTATTAGTACCTCGTTTGACCTTGATTGTATCCCTGGCAGATTTAAACTGTGACATGTGCCACCACCAAAGATGATGGAGATACCAATTTAAACTCTTTTTAAAAGCCGACTGCAAAATCAGTGGGTTCACAGTGATTTCTATGACTCTTGGTGGTTATTGACTCTCTCTAAAGCAGCATTTCTCAACTATGGCACCTTTAAGATGTATAGACTGATTTTAACATTTTTATTTTAATTAAGATGTAACCGTAAGCTGCCCAGAATTACCCTATGGTAAGATAGCAATAGCACTTAGACTTATATACAGCTTCACAGTGCTTTACAGCCCTCTCTAAGTGGTTTATAGAGTCAGCCTATTGCCCCCAACAATCTGGGCTCTCATTTTACCTACCTCGGAAACAAAGGTGGTATTCAGCAGGTTCTGACCGGTTCTGGAGAACCGGTAGCGGAAATTTTGAGTCGTTCAGAGAACCGGCAAATACCACCTTTGACTGGCTCCGCCCCTATCTATTCTCTGCCTCTTGAGTCCCAGCAGATTGGCTGAGTCTTCTTTTGTTGCCCTGGAGAATGGAGCTGGAAAGCAGGTTAGTGGGGTGGGGAGGGAATGGGATTTTGCAGTATCCTTCCCTTGCCACGTCCACCAAACCACACCTACCAAGTCACGCCCACAGAACCAGTAATAAAAAAAATTGAACCCCACCACTGCTCGGAAGGATGGAAAACTGAGTCAACCTTGAGCCTAGTGAGATTTGAACTGCCAAACTGCTGGCAGCCGGCAGTCAGCAGAATTAGCCTGCAGTCCTGCACTCTAACCACTGTGCCACGGTGGCACTTAAGATGCCAATAAATAAAATAAAATAATAAAGAATAAAATATTAAATAAAATAATAAAGAAATAAAATGAAATAAATAAAAAATAAAACTAAAATAAAATAAAGCTAGCCGTGGTGGCGCAGTGGTTAGAAAGCGGTATTGCAGACTGCCACTGCCAGCAGGTCTATAGTTTGAGTCTCACTGGCTCAAGGCTGACTCAACCTTCCATCCTTCTGAGGTGGGTAAAATGAGAAGCCAGATTTTGGGGGGCGATAGGCTGACTCTTTAACCCGCTTAGGGAGGGCTGTAAAGCACTGTGAAGCGGTATATAACTCTTAAGTGTTATTGCTATTGCTAAATAAATACACTTGCTGGTGCTTGGCCTGAGCTCTTTGTAACCCACTTGTCTTATTTCCCTTTTATTCTCGTTTCTTATTCCTTTTCTTTTCAGGCCTTCAAGAGAAATTGGAGAAACCTCCCATCGAAGAGCCCAAGAGCCCAGCCCCAGCCGCAGCTCAGCCTGTGGGGGAGTCTCAGATGCCTCTGGAACATGATTTCCTGGGCTGCATGTCCAAGTAATATACCGCTCTGGGGTTTTTTTTTAATCATGTGGTTTAGAAATTAGGAAGGGAGGGAAACTGAGAAAGTTGGGGAATAAAATTGTATTTGGATTGGATCAGATGCAAGACAAATTGTGGGCGAAGCTGATCCTGGTGGCAGGGTAATCCAAACATCTGCATTTGGCTTGAGGAAAATGTAAAAATTCCCTTCTTTTTATCCTTTGTTTTTCCCCCCCTCTACATTTAAGTTCATACAGGTAGTCTTTGACTTACAAATATTCATTTAGGGATCATTTTTTCATTATGTGACCATAGCTGCATCACATAAGTGTAAAAAGCGGTCATAAGTCACTTTTTTCCAGTGTCATTGTAACTTTGAATGGTCACTGAATGAATGGTTGTAAGTCAAGGACTACCTGTACTATAACTTTAAAATAAAAGCAATGTTGGCCCGCAGGTCTTTGGTTTTCTAGCTTAGTCTATATTGGAGGACTGACACCAGTAATTTCTTTCTTTGGGCTATTGTTTTCTTCTTTTTCTGTTTAACTTTTTTCATTTATTTGTTCTCTTTATTTTTATTGTTTCTTTATTGGTTGTAATTTAGTTCATCTTTTGTATTGTTGAGAAATATTATCTTTTAAAAAATTAAATACTTAAGTTAATAGCTCTGACAGTATGACAGAAGCTCCATCTCTATTTTTTAATATGTATCAGTGGATTAAAAAACAGGCAGAGCTTCAATTCCATTGTTGCTGTCACCGTCTTCACTTTCTGATCTTTCCCTTCAGATATCCCTGGTCATATCCCCAATTAAACAATAAGAGCTCTGTGAAATGTTAGACAATAAAGAATGAAACATTGGCAGAAGTACAAATTAAAAAAACAACCATTAATCAGTACTCAGAAATAGGGCAAAAATCTTCATCCGTGTGTAGATGTATGAAATTTTTATTGGCCTTCATAACTTCATAAATATATCAAGGCAGTGAATATTCCTAATACACCTTCCTCCTATTTTCCCCACAACAACAACCCTGTGAAGAGGGTTTGACTGAGAGAGTGATTGGCCCAAAATCACCCAGCCAGCTTTTGTGCATAAGACAGGACTAGAATTCACTGTCTCCTGGTGATTGGCCCAAAGTCACCCAGCCAACTTTTGTGCATAAGGTGGAATTAGAACTCACTGTTTCCTGGTTTCTAGGCCAACATTTTAATTACTAGCAAAACTGGTTGTACACATGTATATATGGATACTTTGAAGCCCGCTCCCCATCTGTCCATGGTAATTTTGTGGCCTCTCTTTGGCGGGTGTGGGGGCTGCTTTTGGGTGTTATAGGCGTTCAGGGCTGCCCCGCTGGATTCTGGCTGCTTGTCTCTTCCTTTCCATCATGGTGATGCTCTGGCTGAGTTGCGCCAGTTTGGTGACTGCACCGGATCAACATGTCAAGACTCAGGTAAGGAGAAATTAGGAGGTGGGTCCTTTCTGTAGCTGTGTTCATCACTGTATAAGACTTTTTTTTCAGGACTCTTGAGGAATTTGGATTGCATGAACTCTAAATTTGGGGTTCTGGAGACCAGGAAGTTGAGTAGGAAGGATGCTTTAGCAGGACACCCCTGCTTTAGCCCCTGACTTTTTCCAAAAATCATTTTTCAATCTTTAAATACCCAAAGAGTCACTATTGTTTTCTTTGGCAACAGGTTAATTTGTCAGTCCCTTTGGGTATTAAAGCGTTCAATGCATTCAGAAGGAATTAGTTATCTTTTATTATCAATTTTGTGCCTGGATGGGGAAAGAGAATAGAAAGAAAATCGGAATACACATTTTTTTGTTGCACAGTGCGTATAAAAATTACATTTGCACCATTCTGTAGTCTGTTCATTTGTGTCTTTAAAAAAAAGCCAATGTACTTTTATGAATGAAAGTACATACCTTAATTAAAAATACTTCAGTGCTGAAAATAGTATTCGTCATTTGAGCCTTCAGTGCAATAAAGCAAAGCACAATAAAATGAGATGTGCCTGTATTCATTTATTGATTTACTTACTTATGTTGGAATCCATTCCCAGATGTAGGGAATTCTGGGAAGCTTAAATAGAATGCAGCCGGGAGGTACCATATTGGGGAATGTTGCTGTAGTCACTCCCCATCACAAAATTACAGGTAGGTCCTCAACTTATGACAATAATTGGGACCAAAATTTCTGTTCCTGAGTAAGACGATTGTTAATTGAGTTGCACCCAATATTATCTTTTTGCCGTGGTTGTTAAGGAAATGACTGCAATTGTTAAATGAATCATGCAGTGAATCTGGCTTCCCGCACTGACTTTGTTGTGAGAAGGTGATCACATCAACTGTTGTAAACACATGCTGGTGGCCAAGTGCCTGAATTTTGATCAAGAGACTTCGGGGATGGTCATAAGTGCAAGGACCAGTAGTAAGATCATTTTTTTCAGTGCCTGTATGGCGTTGGAAGGCATTGCAAGAGAGTCCTCTACTCCATCTGTCTGCAATGTGCTGGAAAATCAATTAAAACCAGGGGTATCCAACTCTGGCAACTTTAAGAGCTGTAGACTTCAAACTCCCAGAAATCCGCAGCCAGCCATGCCACGCTGGCTAGGAAACTCTGGCAGTTGGAAGAATAGAATAGAATGGAATGGAATGGAATGGAATAGAATAGAATAGAATAGAATAGAATAGAATAGAATAGAATAGAATAGAATAGAATAGAATAGAATAGAATTCTTTATTGGCCAAGTGTGATTGGACACACAAGGAATATGTCTTTGGTGCATAAGCTCTCAGTGTACATAAAAGAAAAGATACATTCATCAAGAATCATAAGGTATGACAGTTAAAGATAGTCATAGGGTACAATAAGCAATCAAATCATACTAGGAAACAGTCAGTAAAAATCATAAGAATACAAGAGACAAAGTTACAATCATACAGTCGCAAGTGGGAGGGAATGGGTGATAAGGAGTGATGAGAAGATTAACAGTAATAGTAGTGCAGACTTTGTAAATAGTTGAACAGTGTTGAGGGAATTATTTGTTTAGCAGAGTGACGATGTTCAGGAAAAAACTCCTTGTGTCTAGTTGTTCTGGTGTGCAGGGCTCTATAGCGTCATTTTGAGGGAAGGAGTTGAAACAGTTTATGTCTGGGATGTGAGATATTTTCACAGCCCTCTTTTTGACTCGTGAAGTATACAGGTCCTTGATTGAAGGCAGGTTGGTAGCAATTGTTTTTTCTGCAGTTGTAATTACTCTCTGAAGTCTGGTCTGTCCTATTGGGTTGCAGGACCAAACCAGTTATGGAGGTACAAATGGTAGACTCAATCATTCCTCTGCAGAACTGGATCACAGGTCCACAAGTCTTAAAAGTTGCCAAGGTTGGACACACCTGAATTAAACCATCCTAGAGAGGTGGCTGTTCAGCCTCTTCTAAAACCGTCGAAGAAGGAGAACTATGTGCTGACTTCTGTGACAGCATTTTTGGTAACGTCCTCTTTCCTTCCTTCTAGCCCCTGAGCATCAATGGAGATAAAGAGTACCTGGAAGACCTAGACGGACCAGTGCCCTATTCCTTACGCCCCGTCATTGCTGTGGCCATCTGCCCCGCGGAGGAGAACAAGGAAGCAGGCCTCCTGCCGGTCAAGGTGGATTTAGACAAGACTGTCCTCTAAGAACCTTCCCCTGCCTCCCCCAGCCCTCTTAATGCCCCATCCTCTCCCCTCCTCCTGAGTTCCTTTCAACACAACCGCAACAATCCTTCCATGATGCTTCCCAGCCTCTCCCATAGCATATTTTGTCATCTCTCTTTCATCCAGGAAGGTCTTGGAGAAGCCCAGCACCTTTCTGCAAGGCTCTGCTGGAATACCCAAGTTTTCCAGCAGCAACACTTTGGCTGTTGAGAAAGGGTGGGCTAGTGAGATCCTGGTTCTCAAAGGCTGCCATTGCGACTTTTGAAATGAACAAGCCCTGGTGGTTCCCAGCATAAGATCCTGAGGTGGGCCAGGGGGATTTTGGGGAAATTTGCTTCACTTTACTGAACAAGGATGGGCAACTCCCTCTGCCATTGGGGAGCTGCTACTTTTCCTGGTTTTCTTTTGTCTAAAAGAATTGTTGGTGGGGGATTAATGGGGCGATGCCTGCTTTTTATTTGAGCCTTGGTGGGAAAACTACATGCAGGAAAAGTCAAGGGTTGCCGATCATGGTAAGTTTGCTGTTATTCTGTGCCCTGATTTGCCTGACAGATTAGGATAGGGTTCCCTGAACCATGATTTCCTGAGAAGCCACAGCTGCCTAGGTTGACCCGCTGCATGAAACCATGGTCTGCATATTTGAGAGGTTGCGTTTAGTTTAATATTTACTTAATAAATTTATATGGCTGCCCATTTCACTTGGATATGGCTCTTGAGTAGCCTACGACCAACACTTAATATCATAGCTGCTTAAAAAAAAATGGAGCATTCAAATCAAAGTAGGATTGCAAGAGAAAACCACATCTATCTAAACACAGTATAACCATCCTGTGGGTTTCTTGATGGGATCCTCAAGCCGGTTGGAAAATCCACATTTCCAGGGTTTTCTGAAAGACTAGCAGGAATGGGGGTGTCATTGGTGGGGATTATGCTTCAGGGGGTAGGAGCCACAGGCAGAAAAGGCAGTATGCTAACCCACAGAGAAACAAACCACCTTACGGTTTAGATTGCAGTGTGATTCAGCCTATACTTCCTTCTTTCTTTTCCACCCCACACCAAAATATATTTTGTCAGACAAGATACAGAGAGAAGACAGATTCCTCTGGATCAATGTTTCTCAACCCCGGCAACTTTAAGCGGTGCGGACTTCAATTCCCAGAATTCCCCAGCCTCTTTCTGAAGTCCTCTTTTGGGACTTTGGCCGCCAGCAAAAAACTGAACAGAATGGGACCACGTGAGATATAAGGGAACAAGACAGACAACTGAGTTTGAAAATGGGTTGGACCTGGCTGAATGGGAGCTATGGGAGACTCCCCCCCTCCCCATTTCACCTAACAGAGAGACAGTTAGGCATCGGCTCAGGATGCTGCCATGTCCCTCAATTCTAAGATCCTTCCCTTCTGATCACATGACCAAGAATGGAGCTGCCGCCACCTTTACTTTAAGCCTCCTCCTTTTTGATCACATGATCCATTCTCCATTGTAAGCTTCCTCCCTCCTGGTCATGTGACCCAGAATGGAGCTGTCCTTCATTTTAAGCCCTGTCCTTCCTCTTGGTCACATGATCCAGAGTGGAATGTTAGGTCCTCCAATCTAAGCCCCGTCCCTCCATTTTGAGCCTCCTTCGTCTGGGTCATATGACTCCCAAAGGAGCTGCCACTACTTCCATTCCAAATTCCTCTCTCTCTTTGTCAAGTGACCCAGAACGGTTTTTATACTTGCCCTGTGTTTCCAAGTTCGCTCAGACACAAATAGGAGCAGCGTGAACAAAGAGCAGAAACACAATGCATTATTACAATACTCACAAGAAACTAGGCACTTATGGCTACTGCTTGGAAAGACTTCCAGAAGCTGTTCTCTGTTGGCTCTACCTGTTTTCTTTTTTCTCTTCTTTTGACTCTGTGAATTTGGGATCTATGGCAAAATCGGATCACAAGCTAGAACTGGCCTAGATCTAAGAGAAATCTAAGAGAATGCTGATTCCCTGTAGGCCTGCACTAAGGACCTGGTCTCTGGGGCTGGGTATTCCTTTCTTGGCACTGCAATGCCAGTATTCCTGCATTGCAGGTCAGATAAAGAACTGTCAGCTTCATTCACACAACATGCATAGCTTGATTAGTATTAGCCTTGGTTCAGTTCTCTGTGGTTTAGTTGGGGGGTGGAGTTAGTGTTTTTTTCAATCTCTCTTCATTATAATATAACTCAAGGTAGTGAACATACGTAATACTCATTCACTCACTCCTATTTTTCCACAACAATAACCCCCGTTGAAGTGGGTTGGGCTGAGAGAGGGCGCTTGGCCCAAAGTCACCCAGCCAGTTTTCACCCTTAAAGAGGGGACGACTAGAATTCAATCTCCTAGTCATTGGCCCCAAATCACCCAGCCAGCTTTCATGCCTAAAATGGGACTAGAACTCACAGTCTTCTGGTTTCTAGCCTTTTCTAGTCTTCACCACTAGATAAAAACAGCTCTCTTGTTGGTTTTATTCTGCAGATCCCAAACAATGGGCGAATTCGATAATCATGTTAAGTATGCTAAAGGGAAGTAGCCTATTGTGTACTGTGTCTCAACACTGAGGCTCAAAATCTGAGGTTTTCCCTCAAAGCTACCCTGTCTTTTTTAATTTAAAAGTCCCATGTCATTGGGAAACACTGAGATAAGAAAACAAAATTAAGAGTAATGGGATACAGGGCTTCCTTCCTCAGGGTCAATGAAGCAAAGCAAAGTTTGCTCCAAAATAATTCTCAACCTATCGTCTGCCCTGATTTTACTCAGAAACTCCTCTGAGTAACACAGGGATACGGTGTTGTGGTTGTCACTGTTGTTGGTTCTGTTAATTATTATTATTACTATCATTCTGCCCTTGATGAATGCAGGGCACTTTTGTGAACCCAGGACGTGTTTGTGAGCAATGCCCATCCTCCCATTTTCTCCCCTTCTGGAACCTCACCGTGTACAGTCGTATCACAAGTGCAAAAAGTTTCTTCCCTCACAAACTGGTGTAATTTTTTTCTGCTTGCTTGTACATTCGGCCTAAGGATTCTCTGTACATAGATTTAACTTATCTCCTCATCCCACTTTTGGCTCTCTAACTCCCTCCCCCACATATCAGGGTGCCTGTCTGCGTGTGCGTATGTGAAAAAAAGGTGGTGTCTGTGACCACACAAACAAGAGCCTCATACACACACACAGACACACAAAAGGGTGGATCTTTGATCTTGATGTTGTGGTCACCATCTTGTCCTTTTTAAAGCCCCTTCTGCAGAGACATTTGTTGCATATTCTGAGTTGAAAATACTGCTGAAAGCAGTGGTGGGATTCAAATAATTCAACAACCAGTTCTCTGCCCTAATGATTTCTTCCAACAATCAGTTCACCAAATTGCTCAGAAAGTTAACAACCAGTTCTCCCGAACTGGTGCGAACTGGCTGAATCCCACCACTGGCTGAAAGTGTATGGGGCAAGAGCTGTCCCCAGTCTGGTGCCCTCTAGATATATCAGGGCTGTAAATCCCAGAATGGGAAGTCAGCATCCTAGCTAGAAGGCAGCAGGTTGAAGAAGTCTGGGGGAAGCCAATCCGGAGCCTTTAGTATGGCTAAAAGGAGCTTGCTTTGCATTCAGTAACTTTTTAGATTTTTGAAACTCTTAACTCTTTAAATATATTCCGGCATTCTTCACATTGGAAGGGAGGTTACATATTAGGGAGGTTTATATATATTTTATATCTCTCTGAAGTTCATTCATCTTTCATCAAAACGTCTGCATCTAATTATTTGCGTGAAAAAAAATAAGCTATCTTCATCGTACCTTTGTTCTGCCTGGCTTGTTTTAATTCCCTTAAAATTGTCTTTTCTTCCCCACTTCCTAAACACTACTTTTTCTTTTCTCTTGGGAAAGAGTTACAAAGGCATAAGGCCTTGGTTGAACTGAGGTGGGATTTGTTGAAGACCTGTATCTGTTAACTGTATCTGTATCTTTAATAACCCTTTCTGTCTGTCCCAGAAATCCGGAAAAGTTGTTTATTTAGTTTATTAATTTAAGTTTTAAAGAAAAGAAACAATAAAATCAAAGCTGTGAAAAGGAACTGGCATTTTTACTATTTTTTTTTCAGTTTGAAAGTTTTTTTTTTCTTTTCTAAAACTTCCCATCAACAATCTGGGCTGTGTGCTCATTGCAAGAAAGAAATTGGGAATTCAGGCCTGAATAACTTTACATTTATTACAGATACACTTTTACGGAAATGTTTCAGGACTTAATTCGCCTGATTAAAGACATTTAATTTACGAGATCGTGTGAGGTCCTTTGTAGCTGATGCCTTCTGCACATCTTTGCATAAGTTTACACATGTTTTCACACAAATAAAATGAAATGGAAGAACAAGATATGTTTCCTTTGTCTTCAGAGGATCCATTTATGCTTTGTACAGTGTTAGAAGAGGTATCCTATTTTCTGTGAAGGAAAAGTGATAGTGCCTCTTCTTAATTAGAGGTGCGCATTCTGAACTTCTGGCTGTGTGGGTGGCAAAACCTTGGATTGGCTCATTAAAAATTCCATGAAATTATAATGGGGAAAGGTTCATCTAAAAGCTTTATGGAAAACAAGATTAGCCTTGAGGGATCAATCCAAGGACCATCTTAGTTAGCATTTTTCTCCTAGCAGCCCAAACAGAGTTATATCTTGATTTTATTCACATCATCTGTAGCCCAGCTGATTCTGATATGCCCCAAGGATACAGTACTCACAAGTGGGAAAATGTGAATACCTCGCCCTGCATATGGAATTATTCCAAATATTTGGAGGTCTGCTTCCTCCAGTAATAACACTGAGTCTTGAAAACTGATCATCCTTGATATTTATTTTTAACCCACTTTTATTGTTTTATAAATATATACACTTGTTTTGTTTGAATTTATTTAGTTCCCATTTAAAGCCATGTAATGTACAGACAGCTCCCTGACTTACATCCACAATTGGGACTGGAATTTCCATTGTAAGCTGTTGAAATGATCAGTTGAGGTAGACCTAATTTAGCGACAATTTTTTAACCGCAGTCGTGTGCACATCACTCTGGTTGTTAAGCAAGTGATTACTGTCATTAAGTGAATCCAGCTCCCCAATTGCATTTTTTAACAGAAATTGGCAAAAAAAAAGTAGCAAATCGCAATCACATAATAGTAGGATGGTGCAACTTGATCATAAATATGAGCCGGTTGCTAGGCGCCAGAAGTGTGATCATGTGATTGTGGGAGTGGTGTCATAGTTGTAAGTGCAAGTATAATTAGTAAATCACTTTTTCACTTTTTCACTTTATCACATTGTAACTTTGAATTGTTGTTAAACGATTGCTTATGTCACGGACTCCAACTACCTATAACTACCATGTCTTCTGGTAGCAGAGATGGGGAACAATGGCTGCTTTATGACTTGTGGACTTCAACTCCCAGAATTCCTGAGCCAGCCCACAAGTCATAAGAGGGCCATTGTTCCCCACTCCTGCATTCCACTTGTAAATTATAAAGAAATGGTCTTTTGTTTTAACTCCTTCCAGTCATCTTCCCTGGACAATCTATGGCCCTAGTATTTGAAGAGAAGAAGAAATACAGGTAGTCCTTGACTTACAGCTACAATTGAGCCCAACATTTATGTTGCTAAGTGAGGCATTTATTGAGTTTTGCCCTATTTGATGACCTTTCTTGCCAGAGTTGTTAAGCGAATCATTGCAGTTGTTAAGTTAGTAATGTGCTTGTTAAGTGAATCTAGCTTCCCCATTGAATTTGCTTGTCGGAAGGTTGCAAAAGGTGATCACATGATCGCAGGTCATTGCAACCATCGTAAATGTGAGTCAGTTGCCAACTGTCTGAATTTTGATCATGTCATCATGGGGATGCTGCAGTAGTCACAAGTGTGAAAAATGGTCATAAGCTACGGTACTTTTTTTTATATTGATATTGTGACTTTGAACAGTCACTAAATGAACTGTTGTAAGTTGAGGACTTACAACATTATCAGTTTGGGTAATGAAACATCTGCAAGAAAATAAACAAGCTCAGAGAGCACCAAGGACCTCTCATGTCAACCCTGAGCTACAAATATTCTCCTTTATTGGTAAGCTAAATAATCCCTGTTTAGTCTTTTTCTTGTAGGAAATGGGTATAAATCTCTTGATAACTTCATTCTCCCATCTGGAATCGTACACAGTATTCCTGATACAGATATACTCTAAGACCTCACACAATTGTAGGAGAAAAGAGGAAGGAAAGCCCTTGAGTTTTGAAAAAAGAAAATATTTTGCAAGTGCTGTCACAGCAACACTTGGTTTGTGCAACATGTTTTAGTGAACTCTGTCTGAAGGCACTGATTTCTGATTATACCATCCATTTTTAAAATCTGTACTTTCCCCTGTGTGCATGTGACAGCTGTCTTGCTGTTTTGCAGCAGCTGAGAGCTGATGGACTGATCCCTGATCCTGTTATAAAGAGATTGCTATATAGAGTATCCCTTCTCAGATAAAAGCTGTTCTCTGCAAAGTGTTTATTTGAAAATATAATAAACCTGAATCAAAATGAAAACAAGACTAGTGCAAAAAGGAATGTTGGGTAAAGCCGGTTTCTCTTTGTGGGAGGGAAAATTTCTAAATATTGCAGAAGAGAATATAAAAGGGATCTGCATTCTTTCTTGAAACACACACACACACACACACACACACACACACACACACACACACACACACACACACCACACACACACACACTGCAGTGAGTAGGTTTTCTTTCATTGCCTCTGCTTAGCTTAGTGCTTCTCAACCTTGGCCATTTTAAGATGGGTGAACTTCAACTCCCACCATTCCCCAGCCAGTATGAGGAATTCTGGGAGTTGAAGTTGATACATCTTAATCACTGGCCTAGCTAATGGAAGTTCCAGAAAATTATTTTTACCCTTAGACCTAGAAAGGGAATGTGCCATGGGTAATATTTAAAAAAATCATCAAAGATTACAAATATGAAATATTACAGAGATGTTTTGCTTCTGACTCGCAGAGGAGAAACATTAATATTCTCTAGAGCAGTATTTTTCAGCCTTGGCAACTTTAAGATGGGTGAATTTCAACTCCCAGAATTCCCCAGGCAGCATGCTGGCTGAGGAATGCTGGGAGTTGAAGTCCACCAATTTTAATGTTGCTAAAGCTGAGAAACACTACTGTAGAGGAAAAAGGTTTGGTTTTTTAACCCTTCTATTCTCATAAAGCACAATTTCTTTTTATTTATTAACATTTCTCTTCAGGACAGAGTCATCAGACAGTGCTTTTTTCCTGCACTCAGCTGGATGAGGCCCAACAAAATTTTTGGCCAGGTTCATACTCTAGCTGTGTTTATGTGATATACTTAAGAGTGATTAAGCTCAATTTTCTTGGTTTACATGACATTTGGCTAGGTTTAAAACCCATGCTAGCGTTGACAATTACAGGGTTGGGTGATTGGGAGTCCTGAATATCTTATTCATCCAAACATAGGCTCAATTTGCACAAATATTAGAAATATTACCACAGAGGCTGCATGGAGATGGCCGTGAAGGAGGAACAAAGTGCAGCAGCCATTACAAAAACATCAGCTTTGCCTGGAAGACGGGAGGGCTGAATAAGAAACTCAAGATCGCTCTCCTTAACTCTCTGAAACAGAAACACTGTTGGGTTTTCAAGATGTTATTGCAGCCTATGCCAATTCAGTAGACTGTTAGTATTTCTTGAGGTCTGCTTGGTGACCTGGTTTACCTCAAAGGGCTGACAGGTTGGCTAATTTGTGGTCCTGTAGCAGACATAGATGATTAATGTCTCGAAAGGAGAAGTGAACCAGGTATCAGATTCCCTAATCCAAGCATCCCTTTAGGTATTTTGGACCCTCATTTACGACCACAATCAAGAGCAGAATTTCCATGGCTAAGCAAGATAGTTATTAATGCCAAGAGCAAGCGCACTTAGACTTATATACTGCTCAGTGGTGCGTTTCAAAAAGTTTTCCTACCAGTCCGGTGTGAGTGCACGCTGTGCACATGTAAAGCGCTTGCAACTCACCTTCTGCAAGCCCTGTGTGTGAAACAGCCGACGCATGGCAATCAGCTGTGCCGTGCAAAGCAGCTGAGGTTGAAAAGCAGGAAATAAAGGTCAGTATAGGGCCAGGATGGGTGGGAGGGCCCAGCAACTGATCATCGGAGCAAATCAGTTCGCTCACAGATGATAGTCGGAACTACCGGTTTGGCCGAACCAGGCTGAACTGGTAGAATACCACCACTGATACAGCTTCACAGTGCTTTACAGCCCTCCCTAAATGGTTTACAGAGTCAGCCAGTTGCCCCCAACAATTTGGGTCCTCATTTTACCCACCTCAGAAGGATGGAAGGCTGAGTCAACCTTGAGCCAGTGAGACTCAAACTCCTGGCAGTTGGCAGAATTAGCCTGCAATACTGAATTCTAACCACTGTGCCACCACAGCTCTTTTAAGTGAGTCACATCCAATTTTATGATCTTTTTTTGCCATGCTTGTTAAGCAAATCACTGCAGTTGTCAACCATGCAGTTGTTAAGAAAATGCGGATTTTCCCCATGGATTTTGCTGGGCTGCCAACCAGCTGGAAGGTTGCAAATGGCAATCACATGACTGGGATGCTGCAACCATCCTAAATAATTATTTGGGTTGCCAGGCACCCAAATTGAATCTTCACCATATCCATTGGCTTGCAAATTTTGACACCCCTGGATGTCCATGGATCAGGAATTGTCATCCTAAGTGCCTGGAAGGCTCAAGATGCGATCCCCATTTAAACATAAGAAAAGCAATACAGGTAGTCCTCGATTTACAACCACAATTGAGCCCGAAATGTTTGTTGCTAAGTGAAAAGTTTAAATGAATTTTGCCCCATTGTAAGACTTTTCTTACCAGAGTTATTAAGTGGATCACTGCAGTTGTTAAGCTAGTAACATGGTCATTAAGTGAATCTGGCCTCCCCCATTGACTTTGCTTGTCAGAAGGTCACAAAAGGGGATCACATGATTCCCGGACACTGCAACCATCATAAATATGAGTCAGATGCCGTGCGACTGAATTTTGATCGCATGACTATGAGGATGATGCAATAGTCATGTGAAAAACTGTCATAAGTCATTTTTCAGTATCATTGCAACTTTAAACAGTCACTAAATGAACTAGTATAAGTTGAGGACTACCTGTAGGATGTTTTGGATTGCTATATTAAAAATGAACTCTCATATTTCGAGTGGATAAATTATTTACCCAACTGCATACATTTTCCAAGCTACAATCTGGTATTGTAAATTCTTCCAGAGGACAGATATTTGCATAAGGTTTTGTTGCTGTTGCTCTTTTGATTGACAGCCTGCCTTTTGTTCAATACAATTGTCCGATACAATTGACATGGTTGTTAAGTGAATAACTCCAGTTGTTAAGTGAATTGTGTGGTTGTTAAGCAAATCTGGCTTTCCCCACTGACTTTTTGTTGGAAGCTGGATGGGAAGGTCACAAATGGCAATCATGTGATTCTGGGATGCTTCAACTATTGTTAATACAGCTCAAGTGCCCAAATTTTGATCACGTGACTGTAAGGATGCTGCAACGGATGTAAGTGTAAGGATCAGCCATTAATCACTTTTTTTCAGTTCCGTTTCACTTAGAATGGAATAGAATAGAACTGGAAGGGACCTTGGAGGTCTTCTAGTCCAGCCCCCTGCTCCAGCAGGAGAACCTATACTATTTCAGATAAGTGGCTGTCTAGTTTCTTCTTAAAAACCTCCAGTGATGAAGCACCCACAATTTCTGAAGGCAAGCTATTCCACTGGTTAATTGTCCTCACTGTTAGGAAGCGTCTCCTTAATTGCAGGTTGCTTCTCTCCTTGAATAGTTTCCATCTGTTGCTTCTTTTCTTGCCCTTTGGTGCTTTGAAGAATAAGCTGACCCCTTCTTCTTTAAGGCAGCCCCTCAAATACTGGAATACTGCTATCACGTCCCCCCTAATTCTTCTTTTCTTTGGAGCCAAACCCAAATCCTGCAGCCGTTCTTCATATTGTTTTAGTCTCCAGGCCTTTGATCATCTTCGTTGCTCCAAGACACTAAATGAATGGTTGTAAGTTGAGGATTACTTGTAGGTCACGCTGACAAGAGTTTGCAAAAACTACCCACGGAGCAAGCCTGCTCTGGTAGGTGAGCTGTATTAGCTTCAGCTTAGCCAAAGGAGCACCCACACACACAGCAGCAGCAACTGTGTTATCCAAACACCATCAGGGATGAAGAACAACAAAACAAAGCAAATGGGGGAGATCTCCCTCTCCTCCCTTCCCCTCCCCCTTTCTGGCATTTGTTTGCTGTCAGATGGGGATTCATGTGACTGCCTTGTTTTTAGACTCACTTTGACGCCTGCACATTGTGAGACCGGCACGGAGCATCCAATCCCATATTTGTGTGTAATGAATAAACGGGGAGGGTGTGTTTGTGAGGGGAGGGTGCATTTTGTGCTTGCAACAGAAGCGACAGAAGAGATTGCTATGTATGTAAAAAAAAACATGGTTATGTGCCCATACAATTACAAGCTCTGGGGAGTCACCTGTCCGGATGACTAATAAAACAGTGATTTATGCACCATCAGGTCAGTGTGGACTCTTAGCAACCACTGATAGAGATTTTTTTTTTCCAGCTGATCTGTCTCCAGGCTGGTTCTTCAGGTGTGCCCATCACTGCTGAAATGGAGTCCACCCAGGTTATTCACAGTAAATAAAGACTATTAAGCATTCATGTGATGGACTGCTTCACAAAGGCAAGGACTGGATTTCCAAAACACAAATTAAAAACCACTTCAATGTAGACTTAAATTTATAGGCTGCTGAACTCTGTCCTGATTCTGGGTGGTCTATAAATTTAGTCTAGTGAGTAATAAGATCTTAACATCAGCTTAATTTATTGTTGTAACCACAATTTACAAGCTATAGCATGTCATAAAATACAAGGCAGCAGAATAGTAAAATATTAAAGTGAAATAATGAAAGTGTATTAGGTGTATTAAGGTTAAAATAAGACTAAGTCAGAGCTACAACTAAGAATTTAAGTATTTCTTTCTAAGTTTAAATGTCAGAAGACCAAAAGTAGCAACTTGGTTGCTAACACTTGGAAACATATCTGCAAGCAGCTATTTTAACTGTTGGAGGTCCATGTCCTTGAGTTAACCTACTATCAATCATTTGGCTCTAATCTCATTGTACATGGGGCATTGGGAGATATAATGAATTAATAATATCCTTCATTTGAGCAACACCGTATGAAAAATGCTGATGATTGAACTGTGATGGCTTCATATTAGATCAGTGTTTCTCAACCTGAGGGACTTTATGATGTGTAGACTTCAACTCCCAGAATTCTTCGGCCAGCATGGGGAATTCTGGGAGTTGAAGTCCACACATCTTAACGTTCCCAAGGCTGAGAAACATGATTAGATATTAGTAGATAGGAGCATTCAGGTTCTTGATTACAGCAGCAACAGATGCATCCAGGAAAGTCTGCAGGGTCAGGCTGAGGATAGTTCAAGATGTAGAGCAGGGGTCTCCAACTTCTGGGCCCACGGCCTATTTGAAACTGGGTCACAGAAGAAATGCACAAAGCTCCACTCGCATGAGTGCAGGGTGCTTCTGTTTGTGCACGCAGCTCCGCTCATGCAAGTGGAGGGTGCATGTGTGCACACTGTGCAAAATCGAGCTGTGTGTGCATGTGCGTCTACTACTCACAAGCATACACATCCCCCTGCGCCGGGTCGCCAAGCTGGAAAGGTTGGGGATTGCTGCTGTAGAGGGCTCATGAATGTAAGTGTTGACACTGACTTGATGTACATAACTAAATCAGGGGTGGGATTCAAATTTTTTAACAACCAGTTCTGTGGGCATGGCTTAGTTGGTGGGCATGGCTTGGTGGTCATGTTATTGGTTGGGCGTGGCCAACTCATTATCACTCACATCGAGGCTGGCCTCTCATGACTGTGGGGATGCTGCAACAGTTGTAAGTGTGACAAATAGTCATGTCACACTTTTTTCAGTGCCATTGTAACTTTGAATGGTCCCTCCACACAAGCAAAGTACCAGCAAAGGAGGAAAAAAAACTCCAGAGACGTTCCTGAGACAGGAAGTGTCCTGCCAGGAATGTAATAAGGGTTAACGGAGAGGAGAGGCAGTTTCTGTAAGCAACACCAGAATGTTTCCTTCCTGCCTTCCTTACAGGATTAGGCCAGTAATTTCTTCTAACAACTGGTTCTCCAAACTGCTTAGAATGTTGACAACTGGTTCTAGCGAATAAGTGCGAACTGGTAGAATCCCACCCCTGCATCCATCCATCATCAAGCTAGATGTTAGCAGACGGGAACAGATTCAGGCTGGATACTGGGAAGAACTACCTAACCACCAATAAAATAGGTTGCCTGGCAAAGCAGTGTGCCTTGCTTCATTACAGGTTGTTGAAGAGAACCAGGATAGCACTACGTCTGAAATTCTTCAGCAGATCTTGAATCATTTAGGAACTTGGACTGGATGATTCTGAGTCTCTTCCAACTCTGTGCTTTTATTTTTCTATCGTTCATAAGGCTGAGACCTAGATAAAGCCAGCCTGGAATGCATATATATGCAAATTAAGGTTTCAGGAATGTTTTTTTTCAAAATCTGCAAGATGGTGGGCATGAACTAGTGATCTAAGCCCCATTCCTTCCGTCATGCATAGAATCATAAATGCATCCGTCATAAATACATGCCAATTGCCAAGCGTCTGAATTTTGATAATGGGATGCTGCAACGGGCATTAAATGTGAAAAATGGTCATGTCACTTTTTTCAATGCTGTTTTCAGTTTGTCATTAAACGAACAGTCGGGGCTACCTGTAACCCTTTTCTCTCATTTGCCCAGCACAACTCTGTTGAGAGTTATGTTGACTTGAAAACTGCCTACTGTATCCCAGAGCCCATTGTAGCATCATTGGCACATGTTTATGTTTCATCAGCGCTTGCCATCTGTGGAAAGAATATGATTAGCTCACGAGCTTCTGGTTTGTGTAATGATCAGACCACAAACCCACACAGGACAGGATTCAACAAAATAACAAGAGTATTGCAAAAGGAGCAATGCTTTGATTTTTATATCAAAGCAGTGCTCAGAATTACTATAAGAAGCAACCTGCAGTTCAATTATTGGTGAGTAGAAGACTAACAGCATTGGAAAATCCCAGGTTCAACCTCCATTCACGGATCGGTTTGCTACTTTGCCTGGGTTGGTACAGTAAATTAAGCAATAATATGGCTGGCTTGGTTTTTGGTGAGTGAACTTGGTCAGCCGATCTGTTTATAATCCATTAGTTTATATATTCAATGACAGGCACAGCCAAAGAGCTGTGTCCTATGCGCCATACGATGCCCATGTCTGTCCTAGGAAGTCGGAGTCACAGCAGAAAAAGTCCATCTTAAGGGTCCAATCCAATGGAACTCCTTAATAGATGGGATCTGTATTATATCCCTCATGATAAGATGGGTAGATGTAAGAGGGTAGACCTGCAGTGGTGGCGGTGCAGTTATTAGACTAGAATGGAATAGAATACAGTATTGCAGGCTAATTCAACTCATTGCCAGCAGTCCAATTCCGAGTGGCTCAAGGTTGACTCAGCCACCCATCCTTCCAAGGTCAGAAAAATGAGGACCCAGATTGTTGGGGGAAACTCTGTAAACTGCTTAGTGTGTGTTGTAAAGCACTGTGAAGTGGTATATAAGTCTTAGTTCTATTGCTGTAAGTCCCCGGGGATCAGGTGTTTTTAGGGTTTTTTAAAAAATTGATTTGGGGAAAAAACAAAAACAATCTGAAATCCCATTTTACCATCACTTTTTGACTTACAACATTTAACAACAGTTGCAGCAATTTGAAAAGTATATGGTCAGAATTCGGGTATTTGGTAACTGGAGTATATTTATGAGGATTGCTGTCGCTATTTGCTTAACTCCTACAAGATTCGCTTAACAACCATCGCAGAAAAGGCCAGATGCAATCCACTTAGCAACTGCTTTGGAAATTCTGGTTTCTGGTTTCAATTGTGGTCATAAGTCAAGGACTACCGGTTATTAAATGTGATGATGTGGGTGCAAAATAGCTAAAGGGATGCCTGGACTACAGAACCTGATACCTGGTTCAATTCTCCGTTCAGGATATTAATTGGCATGTCTACCTGAGTCAACGATAAAATAAAGGCAAGACATCACTCTTTTTTTCCTGAAGTTGCCCAGCTTGGTGGACCCCGAGCAGAAGAGATATTGCCAGATGTGCAGGCTCACCTTAGGAATATGCACTGTATGTCTGTGTCCTTGTTTATTTACAGATTGTCCTAGATTTACGACAATACTTGAGCCCAATATTTCCAATGCTAACTAAGACAATTTCCATTGCTAAGTGAGTCTTGCCCCGTTTTATGCTACAGTTGTAAAGTGAATTGCTGCAGTTAAGTTAGTAACACGGTTGTTAGGTGAATCTGGCTTCCCCATTGATTTAATCAGAAGGTTCCCAAAAAGGGACCACCCGATCCCAGAACACTGCAAACATCGTAAATACCAGCCAGTTGCCAAGCATCTGAATTTTGATTATGTGACAATGGGGTTGCTGCAACAGTTCTAAGGGTAAAAAACAGTCATAACCCACTTTTTTCAATACTGTTGTAATTTCGGTCGCTAAACGAATAGTTGTAAGTTGAGGACTACCTGTCAATGAAGCATTGAAATATATGGCTTTTCCCCAGTTTCATTCTTTTTCAATTGTTTTTTACTTTTGTTTTTATTTAGTTGTCCAACATGTACAGGATAACAAGTGTAGGTATGAACCTAAACATGAACAAAGGAATACAGGTAAATGGGGACAGTAAGACAGGGATGGTAGGCACACTGGTGCGCTTATGCACGCCCCCTTTAAGGCCCTCTTAAGAATTTGGTCAGTCTTTACATTTTATGAGGGGAAAACTCCCTATATCCTAGGTGCTGGTGGTCACCACTTGAAAGGACACAATTCGAAATTCTGTACAGGACACAGGACAGGGAAGAGAAAACAGCCTGGACGTGTGTGGAGTCTGTTCCCCTGTTCAAGGAACATCTGCAGCTCTTGCGTCAGTCTTCACTAGCACCACGCTTACCCCCCCATCCATGAAAGACTAACAGCAGTTGGAGAGTAAATTCGATCGGGGTTAGAACATATAATAAATAATAAGAGTTGGAAGGGGCCTTGGAGGTCTTCTAGTCCGACCCGCTGCTCGAACAGGAAACCCTATACCATTTCAAGTTAATGGTTGTCCAGGCTCTTTTTGAAAGGCTCCAGTGATGGAGCATCCACAACTTCCGAAAGCAAAATATTCCACTGACTGACTGCTCTCACCGTTAGGAAATCTCTTCTTAATTGCAGGTTGTTTCTCTCCTTGGTTAGTTTCCATCCAATGTTTGTCACCTTGCCTTTTTGTTCTGGCACTTTGGAGAAGAGGTTGACCCCTCAGTCTCCCTCGCCTTTTTTTGCAACACCGGCTTCGTCCTAAGTAACCCCTCGTCTTTTTAACACCGGTTAAGTCCAAAGTGGCTCCTCTGGGGCGACTCCCAACCAACGCGCTTGCCAGGCTTGTGCAAACCCAACCAAAGGAGGCGCCGTGTGAACGCAGCCCGGGAGGAGACCCGGGTCTACGGCTTCCCAGCGGCTCAAGGAGCCCCTTGGTGAGGCGCAGCGCTGGCCCTTGTCAGGCGGCTGCAGAAAGCGCAACCGAGGCCCCCTTGGCGCCCTCTCGCCCCGGGACGCGGTTATTTTCACGCCGCTTCATAAATAATAATAATAATAATAATAATAATAATAATAATAATAATAATAATAATAATAATAATAATAATAATAATAATAATAATAATAATAATAAAACCAGTTCCTCCCGCTTTATTCTTTCTTCCTTCGAATATAGAGGGCGCCTCCTTCCCCCCACCGTCCCCTGCTTTCCAGGGGTTCCCCCTTTTTTGGGTTTTGCGCGCGCGGGAAGCTTCTCCTCCCCGGACGCTCGCGCGCCCTGCGCTTGGGGACGCGCCGAGCGCCCTCTGGTCCGTCTCTCCCGCGCCCTGCCCTTCCCCTTCCCGGCGTCCCACTCCGGCCGAGCCCCCGGCTGGGGCGGCCTCCAGCAAGCGGAAGGCGGCGGGAAGATGGCGGAGCCCGGCGGGGCCGAAACCTTCGCCGAGCGACCGTCCACGCCGAGCGGCAGCAGCCTCAGCAGGTGAGGACCGATAGGAAGGACGAATCCCTCTCCTGCCTTCTCCCCCGCACCCGGCCGTCTCTAGTCCCACCTCCTTGGGGAGAGGTGGGGGGAGGGCGCACCTTCTTCTCCCCACACCCGCAGCTCTGCCCCATACGGGACTCCGCTGCCCCCACGGCGGAGAGAGCCCTGAGGACGGCGCGGTGCCCTCTTTCTCCCGCGGCCGGGTCCTTCCCCCACCGCCCCGCAGCTGTTTTGCATTTTAATTTTGATTGCGCTTCTCGGATTTCTGATCCACCTCTGGAAACGGGGCGGGGCTGTTGCCAGGAGGCTGTCGGGGGGGGGGGGTGTTACCCCAATGTACTGTATTGGCACGTCAGGTTTAATTAACCAGGTTACCGCATTAGCCCGTTTTCTACCTTTTGCACAGGATAAGGAAGCGTACCCACCTGCTGGCTGTACACTCCAGGCTGAACTAGGATAGAGCCCGGCATAATTAAAAGCTAAATCAAGCATAAGGCGCTGTGCGAATGCATGATGACTGACCTGGTTACTTAGGTTGTGTGGACGTGGGCAATGTAATCCTGGGTGAGGGTGGATCATCTTCCCCAGCTGTCGTAGTTCCATATTCTTCTCCTCCTGTGTCCCATCTGTCAATGGTATGATGAACTCCAGATCTGCCTATGTGTAAGGATCCATAAGGCTGGTGATGATGGAAGGTGTAGTCCATCACATCTTAAAAGTGACTTGGGAGCTTTTGGGTCTTGCTTCCACTCCATAGTTCTCTGCCCTAGAAAGATTTTTCCTCCTTTTAATGTCCTATGGTGGTCCTTGACTCTTCTCCATCCTTTGTTTTGCCTTGTAAAGGTGGTTCCTCTCTCCTTTTAGTGCAGCCACATTTGTTGCTGAATGACTTCCCAGCAACCTCAACTAGTGTGACCCAACATCTGGAGAGCTACAGGTTGCTTTCATACAAAATTTTGATCACCCTTGCTAAATTAACCCAATCCTTTGCTGCTGTCTAGTGGCTGTGCCAATTTTTATAACCTAAAAGCAGGGGCTCTCAACCTTTTCTTCACCACGAAAATACCTTTTGTGGCCACAAGACCTTGGCTACAGACCTCCAAGACTTAAGATTTAAATAATAACATTTCTTCAAGCCTTCGTGGATTCCCTGTGATGACATTGCAAACCCCTCAGGGATTCATGGACCTCAGGTTAGGGAACCACTGACCTAAAGTATAGTTGTAGATCTCTTGGTGTCTTCTGAGCTTGGTTGTTTGCTTGTAGATGTTTCTTTACTCAACTAGGTAACATCATCAGTGCTAGTAAGTGTGGGGTTTGCTCCCTGTTTATATCCAGTAGCTACTATATAAACAAGGAGCCGGTCTGGTCTAACAGTTAAGGCAAATGACTAGAAACCAGGGGACTGTGAGCTAGTCCTGCCTTAGGCATGAGATCTAGCTGGGTGACTTTGGCCCAGCCATTCTCTCAGGTCAACCCACCTCACAGGATTGTTGCTGTGGGGAAAATAGGAGGAGAAAGGAATATTAGTTATGTTTGTTGTCTTGAGTTATTTATAAAGTAATAAAAAATATTAAAGTTGGGCAATGAAACATCTGCAAGCAAGCAACCAGCCTCAGAGAGCACCAAGGACTCCATGGTTCAACCCTCAGCTAAAGATATTCTCTTCTGTTGAAAAATATGGTGGTCCTAATCAAGTTAAAACATTCTCACTTATTTGACTATAATAAATCATCTCCGGGTATTTTGTGTTGTCTGAAGCCAGTTGCTATGCATCAGAGATGTCCCTTTATCTCATTATGTGATCATGTCCCCTGCAGCACTATCTTTTCTGCCCTCTCTTGTTTTTCCTCATATTTCCTATTTTCCCCTCTCTGGGAGGTCCTGGCTGTTCTCTGCTTGCATTTTTGTCCTGGGAAGTGAAAGGAGGCTTACTGGGTAAGAGGAAGGACCAGGCTGGTTCAGCATGCTGGTCCCACAGTAGCCATGGGGATGTCTTTGGGGAAGAAGCCCACAAACAGGAGGAATGTTGTAATTTCTCCCGTCCCCATCTAAGTGGAAATGCTAGGCAGGGCTACTTTCAGGACCATCAAACATCCACAACGTTTGGGGTTATATCTATTTTAAAAAAAACCTATCGAAGTTCATCTAGAATCTAGATGAAATTATCATTTCATCCAGTGACCTGTGCTCAGTTTCACTGCATTCCCTTTCTTTATTGATCATAATCTCCTACAATTCTTATTCCCTCCACAAAAGATTCTACAGTTGTTTTCCTTTAATTGCTCCCTTGTCCCCATTATGTTTCTTGGTTGTAGGTTCTTTCGATAATCTTTTATTAAATTCTTATTTCCTAGATGAACTAGAAAATAGATCCCTTGACTCCCAGGTAGAGATTCCTCCCGTTTGTTCTTTTCCACCTCATTTCTTATTTTCCCTTGAAGATAATTATGTGGTTTTTCACAATTATTCCCTTTATTCTGCTCAGCTTTTTCCCTCTCTCGTATACTCCATTGGCCTGTGAAAACTGCTTGGTTTCAGTTTTCACCTAACCTGCTATATTATACACTTTAATTTCCTTATTTGCCTGTGTGATTCTCTCCTCCAGTCTCTTACATGTTCCCCAATACAGGTAGTCCTCAGCTTATGACCACCGTTAGGACTGGAACATCTGTTGTTAAGTAATGTGGTTGTTAAATGAATTGCACTCAATTCTTTTTGCCATGGTTGTTAAGCAAATCCAGCTTTCCCCATTGACTTTGCTCAACAGAAGCCAGCTAGGAAGGTCTTAAATGTGAACCTGGATGCTGTAACTATCATAAATTGCCAAGGGTCCAGTTGCCAAGCACCCCAATTTTGATCTCATCGCCATGGGGATTCTGTAACAGTCATAAGTCTGTGGACTGATTGTAAGTCACAGCACCATTGTAAGTCCAAGTGGTTGCTAAATAAGTGGTCCTAATTCGAGGTATTTTCTTTAGCTTTAGGTGGGAAGTGAACAGAAGAAAAGATCTATTTCCCAGCCTTGCGTTAGACTTAGAGCTAGTTTGGTCTAGTCTAGTGGTTAAGGCACCAGGCTAAAAGTCAGGAAATACTTCGCAGGGTTGTTGTGGAGAAAATAGGAGGAGAAATGAGTATGTTCACTGCCTAGAGTTACTTATAAAGTAATAAAGGGGGATAAAAACATCTTTTTTAAAAAGATGCTTGGCTTCTTAATTGTTTTGTTCATTGCAATCCTTAATATTAGAGTCTTCCATTCAGTGCTCTTGTATGATATGTTGCTATCTTGCTAACATTTTAATAATTAGCATAAACACCAGGATCAAGTTGAATTCTAAATGTATCTACTTAAAATAGCTAGATTCCTCTGTGGTTGTTTTAATTGTGCCCATTGAGTGTGAGAGGCCTGAGTTTTACTGGCTCACAGGTGTGTGTGCAATTTATGATGGATTATTTTCTTGATTTTCCGCCAAATGATTTACAATTAGCAGGTTTAGACTGATTAATGTACAATAGGGATATCAGCTTTGTTCCTACAGCATTAATTGTTTGCAGAGGTTAAAGTGGGTTAAACTCCTAATTGTCAGCATTCCAACCAAACTCTCCATCCCAGTTCAGTGTTCAGAGACAGAGGCCATCCAAATAAGAATTTATTAGAGAAGTCATATTGGCACATCTGGGGAAAACCCAAATCTGAATTCCCGCATTTTCCCTGCTGTACTAAACTCGCACCCAGCTCCCTACTGATGACCCTCGGGAGTCACACTCTCCAATCCACTTCCATTCTGAACTCCCACCAAGTCCAGCCACTCCGCTCCAAACAGCTTGAGCTCTGGCGAAAGAATGTTGTTGTGGCTATCGCCCCTTCTCACTTCACTCTCATTCCCACAGTTACCCATCCTTCCTTGTGGCAGCCCCAAATCTGATTCAAGATGGATCCAAGGCTGACACTAATATCTTAATTTGGAATTTCTAAAGTGTGTCTGATAGGTCCTTAAATGGCACAAATTTGGACAGATGGATCTTTAACCTGATTTAGGTTTTTTTTTTTAATGGAAGCAGATGAGGCTGGTACTATTTGGGGCACTTTCTGAGTTTCAAAATTACAGTATATAGGGATTTCAATCCAGACATCCTCTTTCAGGCCTTGCGGCCTTGCCACATACAAGTTGAACTTGAGTTACAATCATAATGGAGCGTGTCCATCCTGGTTGTAAGTTGTGACCGTTGTAAATCAGTCATCGACATGCAGCATTCATTAAGCAAATGCCGTGGTCATTAAGTGAACCAATGGTCTTAATATAGGCCAGTTACAAAGCACCTGATATGCAGTTACATGAGCAGCCTTCAGAACATAAGAACAGGGTCGTAAGCACTCCAGAGTGGTCCATTGTAACCAGTGGTGGGCTGCAACCAGTTTAACAACCAGTTCTGTGAGTGCGTGCTTTGCACACCCAGCATTCAAAATACAGCAATTTGAAGCTGAAATGGGCAGCCCCAGTAAGTAGAACAGCTGAGGTGCAGAAATGAATCAACTGAGCCAGAAGGAAGGAAATAAAAGACAGGATAGGGCGGGGGGCAGATGGGCGAGACCAGCTGATGGTCAGAGCTACCAGTTCACTAGAACCAATCCGAATTGGCAGCATCCCACAGATTGTAATGTTAAAATTGATTGTAAGTCATGTTTGCCTAATGAGCACAAAAAAGGTTGTGAAATTGGGTTGGTCACATGATCCATCTGTTTTACCGACCATCACAAGAAACTTAACAACTGTGATTGGCAGGCTCCATTGTGGTCATATATCAAGTATTATCTATAGACTCTTTAGTCACATCTATTGCAGTAGATTATGTCTGTCTTATCACTTGGTACCTGATTGTTATCTAATGGGTTGCCACAAAGAAGGGGGAGTCAAGCTATTCTCCAAAGCACCTGAAGGCAGGAGAAGAAGCAATGGGTGGAAACTAGTCAAGGAGAGAAGCAACCTAGAACTAAGGAGAAATTTCCTGACAGTTAGAACAATTAATCAGTGGAACAACTTGCCTCCAGAAGTTGTAAATGCTCCAACACTGGAGGCTTTCAAGAAGAGATTAGACACCATTTGTCTGAAGTGGCATAGTATTTCCTGCTTGAGTAGCGGGTTGGACTAGAAAACCTCTGACGTCCCTTTCAACTCTGTTATTCGGTTATTTTGTTTTTAAGCTGGGTTAGGAAAAGAATGAACAAAACATTCATGGTACATCTGAGCAATAGTGCAAAGGCATTATGGGACCATTTGAAAGTGATGCCACAATATCAGAAGTAAGGATTATATTGTTTTCCTTAACAAAATAAATGTATGGGACCCATAAGTCCTTCTTATGAAATAGCAACTGTGAGGTAGGGAAGACATTGATTCTTATCCTTATGAAGTTTTGATCCCTATTGATTCACTCCTTTTGCATATAACTGCAAATGAAATAAAAAGTAAATAGGGTCTTATGTTATTTTAAAAAATTATCCTACCTTTTCGCTTATTAGGCATGACATTTATTCATTGCTCGTTTAATCTGTCCTTGGAACAACATAAATTCTAGTTTTATAGTAAAGGAACAATTGCCGTCTGCATTATATGCATATAGAAAAAATTTAGCAGGACTCTTGCTGATGTGCAGAACTGGCCAGATTTAGAATATAATCTAACTCTAAATCCTTCTAGGACTTACAGGTTACCTTGAATTATATCCTATGGGCAACTGGAAAACAGTGAGGGTCTAGAGTCCATCCTGGTCAAAACCTTGTCAATTATAATTTTGCAGGGATAGACCCCAAATTGCATATTACCACAATCAAAGCAGAATCAAGGTGTAGATTACCTTTTCAAAATCTAGCCAGCTGGAAAAGGATTGAAGTTGGTGCATTATTTATTGATTGGTTTAGGTAAAATGGATATGTCTGCTCATCCTAAATACAGAACACTTTGGGAGGGGGGGCTAACAAACCACACCACAGGAAAATACTGGAAAAACAATGTAAACTCCTGTGAACAGAATAAAAGTTGAAGTTAAGGTGATGAAACCTGCTGCAGTTTTACAGATATGCATTCATGGCTGGACATTGTGATTGTCTAAACCAGGGGTGTCCAACCTTGGCAACTTTAAGACTTGTGGACTTCAACTCCCAGAATTCTGGACACCCCTGGTCTAAACCATCAAAACTGCCTGAGAGTTATTTCTGCATTGGCAAGAATCTGAAAAATATGTTATTTTATAGTCTGAACTATCCTTGAGTTACGTGCTAAGAAATGCTACCTAACTGTAGACTTATAACATAAAGGGGATTGATGGACTTGGAAATACATTAGTTCATTAAAAGGGTGTTCTATTAGCATTATTCAGAAGTTTGGCCTAATGTTTCCCAAAGAGAAAAAAATTAGTATTGGAGGCCAACTGTGAAAGAAAACTTGCTGACCTACGGTTTTTCCATTAGAATGATCCTGTGCTTTCTTGCTTCAGGAAAAATGACAAGTCTGAATAAGATATACTGGAGAGAATTTTTTAAAATCACATGCAATAGGGCAGATTAAGAGGGGAAAAACTAGGCTACAGATAATCCTCAACTTACTACTATGATGGAGTCTCCTGCATCACTCATCCCCAATAGGCTGTACCTCTGTTCAACAGTGAAAGGGCAAAAAATATCCTGCAGGAAGCACAACTCCACAACACAGTCCTTTCAGCAGTCCCAAGAAGGCTCCACACCCAGTTGCACTATTCAAGTGACCTTGAGAACACAGACAAATCTCCAAGTGGCCTCAAGGACTCTCTGAAATAATGCAAATGACCCGCTGTCTTCAAAGAATAAAAATCCTTCCATTCCCCATCATTCAATCAGAGCTGAAGAAGCTTCTTGGATGAGAAGCGAAATGTCTTCAAAGAAAAAAACAAGTTGTCTCTTGAAAAAGCACCTTTGGGACAACTATGACCTGGATGACATGCACTTTGGGATGAACACCCTTCGAATGGTGTAGAGATAAGAATGGATTTCCAAAGAATTTTAGACCTCAGGAACCATTTGTGCTTCAGTTTGAGATGCAGACAACACAAACTCATCCCCAACAGCCTGTGCTGGTCTTCAACAGAGAAGAGACACAGGGCAGAAATCATCCCGCAGAAAGAAAAGCTCCATAACACAGTCCTTTCAGCAGTCTCAAGAAGGCTCCATACCCAATTGCACTACTTGGGTAATCCTTAGGTGAACGCAGGCAAGCCTCCAAGTGGCCTCATGGACTTTCTAAAAGAATGTAAATGACCAACTGTCTGCAAGGAATATAAATCATTTCCCACCATGGAGCCAGAGCTGAAGAAGCTTCTTGGATGGGAAGTGAAACATCTTCAAAGAAAAACAAGAAAGTCCAATTGCCTGTTGAAAAAGCACCTTTGAAACAATAAGTGTAGCTGATTTATGCTCATGTACTTTCCAGATTTGAAAATAACCAACACGTCTCTCCCCTGCCCCCCCCCTCCCCCAGTGAAATCCTGAGGATTAGGTTTGCAAGGGTATTTAGCAATCAGGTGTGAAGATCTCAAACGTTTCAGTCACCGTGGCTACCTCAAAATCATCTGAAGGAGGCCGGGTATTTTACATGTTTTTGTCTTTATTTTTAAATTGTCATTTACATACTAACCATTAACTAGGCAAATTTTTTCAACCAAGCTACCTCATATGGGCAGAAGTTACGGAAGTTTCCAAAATCTGGGATGCATGACTCACGTGGAATTGAAATGTGGCCAATTTTATGAAAATATTTTTTGATATAAAAAGTTATCAAAACAGTTTATGACATTATACAAAATGTCGTAAAACAGTCTTGTGCTGATATTTGACTGTGCTTATATAGTTCAAAATGGACTATTTTCAAGGCAGATACATCTCTGAATATATCCCAACTTTTCCAGTGAAGGCAATACAAGTAAGCTCTTGACTTACGACTATAATTGAGACTGGACCTTCCATTGCAAAGTGAAGTAGTTGTTAAGTGAGTCATTCCAGATTTTATGACCTTTTTGGCTACAGCTCTTAAATGAATCGCCTCAATTAAGTGAATCTCATGGTCATTAAATTGATCCATCTTCCCCTATTGACAGTTGGAAGCCAGCTGAGAAGGTCGCAAATGGAGATTTGGGGACCTTGGTAAAATGTTTACCAAAAATAAGATAATAGGAGAAATGTTTTCTGAGATGTAAAGGCTAATAGGAAGGCAATATATAATGGTCTGTTGATAGGCATGGTCAACATGGTCTGTTGATAGGCATGAATGTTGAAAGGAACAAAAATAGCTTTGTACAAGAGCACTCATGGTTGTGAGGAATACAAAGAAGTTGAATGCAGTGGGAAGGGGGCACTGGAGAATTGTGTGTGGTAAAATAAGAAGGGAAAGGGGTCAAGCATAAGTAGATGCTGAATAATGTGGTTTGTATATAAAAGTAAGCGACTACATTGAAGTGGTGCAGTTACGTAATGAGAACGAATGAAGATTAAGCAGCAAACGAAATACGTTAAGGAGAAAATACAGATAGTTCTCATTTAATTACTGAAATGGGATTAGAATTTATGTTGCTAAGCAAAGGGGTCATTAGCTGAAACACCATGTGATCACACCCCTTAATGAAGGTAGCTTTGAATAGTCACGGTTGCGGTCATTAGACAAGGATCTCATGCTTTTCTTACCCTGCCACGCTCATCTGTCCTTCAACTCTCCCCAGTTGCCTATTCCCACCACCACCACCACCACCAACATCTCTGCTTTTTTGGCCACTCTGCACTCCTCCACCCTTGCCTCCCCCAGTTGACCTTCATCTTCTGTTGCTGATAAGGCATACCCAGCCTGGCCTTGCAAAGTTTTCCCAAGATCTTGCAAGGGCTTCTCAAGGCTCAGTGGAGTTCAGGGTGGCCAAAAGGGCTAAGATAGAACATAGAACATAAGAATAATAGAGTTGGAAGGGACCTTGGAGGTCTTCTAGTCCAAAGCCCTGCTCAAGCAGGAGACCGTAAACCATTTCAAACAAATGGTTGTCCAGTCTCTTCTTGGAAAGATCCCAGTGATGGAACACCCATAACTTCTGAAGGCAAGCTATGCCGCTGGTTGGTTCCTCTCACCATTAGGAAATTTCTCCTTAGTTCTAGATTGCTTCTCTCCCTTGGTTAGTTTCCACCCATTGTTTCTCTCTTGCCTTTTGGTGCTTTGGACCCCTTCATCTTTGTAGGAGCCTCTCAAATATTGGAACGTTGTTATCATGTTTTATATACCTTATAAGATGGGGGGAGACAGGTGGGTGGCGAGTTGAAGCCCACCCTGTGGATGGAAGGAAGGAAGGAAAAAAAGAGGAAAGAAAAAAGGAAAAGAGGGAGGGAAGGAAGAAGGAAGGAAGAAGAAATAAAAAGGGAGGGAGGGAGGAAGGAAGGAACGAAGGACAGAAGGAAAACTAAGGAACGAAGAAGGAAGACCTGGGTTCTATTGTTGAGTTGCTACTGTGAATGCCTAATTCCTCTTTTTGGATGGGAGCCAATGGAGGCATTGGTGGTGGGTTCTCATTCCCAATACCCTATCAGCAAAACTTCAGTGCCTCTGCCTGTAGCTGCTGAACCCCAGGTGGGTTTCTAATAAGACCTCCCCTTCCATTAATCACTGATGCCGGCCTTAGGGAACAGTCTCTACCCACCTACCCCACCCCGGAGGCTAAGTTAGCTCTATCCTTGTTAATACAGGTAGTCTTCTGCTTACGAGCACAACTGAGCTCAACATTTCTGTTGCTAAGTAAGATAGTTGCTAAGTGAGTTTTCCCCCATTTTATGACCTTTCTTGCCCGTGTTGTTAAGTGAATCTCTGCAATTGTTAGTAACATGGTTGTAAAGTGAATCTGGCTTCCCCATTGACTTTGCTTGTCAGAAGGTGATCGCATGACCCCTGGGATACCGCAACCATCATAAATATAAACCAATGGTCCAGATTTTGATCACATGACCGTGGGATGCAGCAACGGTCATAACTGAAAAATGGTCAGTCACTTTCTTCAATGGTGTTGTAACTCTGAACAGTCACTAAACGAATGATTATCATAAGTTAAGGACTACCTGTATTCAAAACCTATTTGCAAGACTTGGCTGTGTCATCAGGCTGTAGTGTCCCATGATTGTTTTTTGTGGCTTTATCGGATTGTTCTATATTGCCCAGAGTCACTTCCAGTGAGGTGGACGACTATATAAATTTGATCAATCGATCAATCCATCCCTTGAGGGAGAGGATTTGATTTTTAAGAGAACAGGAAAAACTGGACAGTTTTGTACACTGCCAACTACTTGAAGGCCTGTCCTTTTAGTAGGGAAGGAGTAAAAGAGTCTTTCGCAGTTGTTTGAAAAGTGGTGGATTATGATTGATTATGTGCCATCAAGTTGTTTTTGACTCCTAGTGATCACATAGATCAGTGTTTCTCAACCCTGGCAGCCTTGCAGATGGGTGGACTTCAACTCCCAGAATTCCCCAGCTAGAATAGGTTGGGAATTCTGGGAGTTGAAGTCTACCCATCTTCAAGCTGTCAGTGTTGAGAAACACTGACATACATACTAGATCTCCTCCAGGAGAATCTAGTATTTGTTCCTTCATGTTGCTGCTGGTGGTCGTCTTCTTTCCTCCTACATTTCCCAGTATTAGAGCCTTTTCAGAAAAAAAAAAAAAGCTAAGCTTTCTTAAAAGAATAAACTCTTTTTAACTAAAAACCAAGTTCCAGTTTCTTCCAGGATCCCAAAGTAAGTTCTAAATTGGTTGAAACAGTACTGTATGTATGCAGCTAAATGCAAACATCACCAGCCAATCACCATAATCGTGGCGTGTGGGCTTTGGCAAAGAATCACTCAAGGTTTTCTTTTGTGCCTTTCCTGGAACCTCTGCCAAGGAACAGATGCTGTTCTGTATTTTTTTTCCCAAAACTATAGTAACACAAACAATGGGACTGCAAGGCCGCAAGGCGTAAAAGTGTGTGTTTTTTTAATGCCATTATTTCACATTCTGCAGTGTGACTTCTCTCTCTCTCTCTCTCTCCCAGGGCCCCCATTCCTCATTCTAAAGTCTTTTCAATGAAAAGGTCAAATTATATCATGCTACCGGTTGAAACCATAGTTTCAACTTGGAAACTGTGAGTATCCTAGACCAAGCCAAGTCCAAAAATGCTAGAGAATTCCTGGAAGCCTGGCACTCAAACAATCAGCTGTCCACAGGCACATGGACATAAACAACATCTACATACCATTCAAAAGAGACAATCAAAAAGCTAAAATGGAAACAAAAGACGAATACATCATCTCTTCAGCAATCAACACCCAGATGAGCAGAGATTAGCACCAAAATTAACATTAGATTAACAATAAAAAAGCAAACAATAACCCAATCAAGGAACTGCCAAACATGCTAACAGTAAACAACAGCCCAATCAAGGAACCACCAAGACCATTCTGACCAACTCTGAGAGGGCAAGCCATGAGTATATAAAATGAGAGCAAACCCAACTCCCTCCTGGCACTGATGATGTTTCCTAGTTAGGTAATGAAATGTCTGCAAGAAAACCACCAAGCTCAAGGACCCCCATATATCATGCTCAGTTTCATATATTCCAAGATTACTTTTCCTGTCTTCATTTTTATTAAAAGAAGTGTAATGTGTGCGTGTGTATGGTTAGTGGATGACCATTGGTCATCTTAGTGGAGTTTGAAGCTGTTTCTTGAATTATGACCTTGAAGAATGCTTATATTTTTGTAAGAATATGGGGCCTTGTTCCCTTCATTCCTGTTCAAAAAGGGGTAAAACAGTGCTGCTTAACCTGTGGTCTGCGGACCCCTGGGGGGAGCTTGATGTCACAGAGGTTCCATGAAGGCTTAAAAATTGTTATGATTTAAATCTTGAGTTAAGTCTTGGGGGTCCGTGGCCATGATGCATGGCGATAAAAGTTGCAAACCACCGAGTAAAAGGTTTCTCCAATTTGAGAGACCATTACAGAACAAGTAGTACTAACACTTCCTTGCAAATTGGTGGTCTGGTAGTTTTGAATAGTATATATTGTCCCTAAAGTGTGTATAAATCTGTTCCCTTCTCTACAGTAGTCCTTGATTTATGACCGGTCATTTAGCAGTAATTCAAAATTATAACGGACCTCTCTGGGGTACTTACAATCAGGATTTGAAGTGCTGACGGCTGCCCTGGTCATGTGATTGCATTTGGGGCACTTGGCAGTCAGCCCTCATTTATGGCTGCTTGTAGCATCCTTCAGTCACATTACCATAATTTGTGGTGTTTTTTTTGGCTGGAAACCTAAAAACGTCCATTGCAGATGATGGATCTGCTTAATGACCATGGCACTCAATTAATGACTGTAGGATTAGTTCAACGATTGGTGCAAAAAAGGTAGTAAAATCAGGTTCAGTTACAGGGTGACCCACTTAATGCCTGGCACAACTTAACAACTGTAATTCTGGGCATCCCAAAGGTACTTTTTTCAAAAGGCAACTGGCAGTTCTTTGTTTTTGTTTTTCCTTCTTGAAAACATTTCGTTTCATCCAAGAAGCTTCTTCAGTTCTGCTTCTTGAATGAGAAGCAAAATGTTTTCAAGGAAAGTAAAAAGCAAGAAAGTTCAGTTGCCTTTTGAAAAAGCACCTTTGCGACCTGGATAATTGAGAATCTCCTGCGTAGATGTAATTCTGGGTGATCAGTTGAGGACTGCTTGTATGGTACAGCTGGAAAAACTGTAGGAAAGGCTAATAAAAAAAACCTCAAAGGCCCGGAGCTACCTGTATGACCAATTGAAGAAAGAAAGAAAAAAGCACCTTGTAATTTATCCCTCTCTCTCCCCCTTCCTAGCATGGCGGACAAGAACGGCACATTGAAATGCACTTTCTCTGCTCCGGGCCATAGTGTTACCCTTCTGCACGGCTTGGCCTCTCTGCGGGCTCAGGCCCAGTTGCTGGATGTCATCCTCACCATCAACAATGAGGTCTTTCAAGTACACAAAGTTGTTTTGGCAGCCTGCAGTGACTACTTCAGGTGAGAGGCTCAAATGTCTGTAGGGAAGCTGTTTTCTGCTCTTTCAAACCACATTGACGGAGTTGGTTGTGGACAAAATGGTGGGTTTGTGTCAGGGAATTGGGCAGCCGATGGCCAATTATAGGTATAAATTACAGATATTCAGAGTTGGAAGGGACCTTATAGATAATTTAGTCTAACCCCCCACCCAAGCAGGAGACCCTACACCATTTCTGTCAAATGGCAGTCCAATCTCTTCTTGAAAGTCTCAAGTGATGGCGCTCCCACAACTTCCGAGGGCAACTTCTGTTCCATGGGTTGATTGTTCTCACTGTCAGAAAGTTTCTCCTTATTTCCAGGTTGAATCTCTCCTTGTTCAGTTTCCATCCATTATTCCTTGTCTGGCCTACAGGCGCCTTAGAAAATAGATTGACCCCTTCCTCTCTGTGGCAGCCTCTCAAATATTGGAAGACCGCTATCATGTCTCCTCTGGTCCTTCTCTTCACTAGACTAGCCAAGCCCAGTTCCTGTAACTGTTCTTCATATGTTTTGGTCTCCAGTGCCCTCATCATCCTGGTTGCTCTTCTCTGTACTTTTTCTAGACTCTCAACATCTTTTTATAATGTGGTGACTAAAACTGGATGCAGTACTCTAGGTGTGGCCTTACTAAGGCTTTATAGAGTGGTGTTAGTATCTCACTCACGCCAAATGGAGTCAGAGATACTGAACTTTTGGTTTTATATAAATTTTATAAAAAATAAATATATTTCATCTCTATATCCAACCGACAAGATACTCAGGCACATCATGAGATCATGAGGTAAATCGTCAGGTAAATCACAGAATAGCATACAGAACACACAGAAGAAGAAAAAGGCGGGAAAAATGGGAACTCCCCCTTTACACCCACAGCAAGCAATCATAATATAGATTGCCTCATGCAGGAGCCAACTCTCTCCGATCAACCTGGTCCAGTTACTAAATTTAAATATCCAAATAGTTTGCAAGTGAGGGCTATTATTAGTCCTTGACTCACACTCATTCTTTTAGCGATTGTTAACAGCAGTGTTACAACCAGGAGTGGGATTCTACTGGTTTGGACCGGTTCGGGCGAACTGGATGTTAAATTTGCATCTGGTTCGCTGAACCAGGATTTGAACCAACTGGCTGGCTCTGCCCACCCTTCCACTCCCATTCCAGGAGTCTCCACGCAGCCCATTTTCGATGCAGGTAAGCGCAGTGTAGGCTCTGGGAGGGGGAAAAACGAGCCGTCTGGAAGTCTGTTCCGGAAGTCCTGTTTCTGGCTTCCGGAGGGTCTCCAGAGTCCGGGGGAGGCCTGAGGGAAGCCTCCGGACTCTTGGGAAGGCAAGACAATGGCCCTACCGGAAATTCCTGTAGGCCACGGCCACCATGGCTATGCCCACCCAGCAACTGGGCAGTGAACCGGTTACTCGGATTTTTGAATCCCATCCTTGGTTACGACCAGCCCTTGCATTTACGGCTCTCGTAGCATCCGCCAAGAACACATGATCAAAAGTCCAAACTAGCAAGTCTTTCCTGCAGTTGCAGCATCCCAGAATCATGATGGCCATTTCTGACTTTCCCAGATGGCTTCCGATAAGCAAAGCCAGTGTGGGAAACCGAATTCATGTAATAACCACAAGGTTCATTTCACGAATGTAGTGATTTTCTTAACACTGGTGTCAAAAAAGGTGTAAAGTTTGCCATGACTCACTTAACAACTGCCTTGCCCGGACAGCTGACAAGCGCTGCGCGTGGGTGCGCAGCGTTTGAAAAGCCTCTTCTTTCCTGATTTTTCAGCCTTAGCTGTGCCTGCGCAAAGCAGCTGAGGTTGAAAAAGCAGGAAATAAAGGACAGCCAAGAGCCCAGGCGGGTGGGTGGGCCAAACAGATGACCAGAAAGTCATTGCACCGAACCGACTCGGTGTCAGCTGCTCTTCAGAGCTACCGGTTCTATAGAACCGGGCTGAACCAGTAGCATCCCACTCCTGCATTGGAGATGATCAAGGCTCTGAATCATTAGTCAAATGCAGTTGGATTCACACCTGTCCAAAGTGACCTCCGGATGTTGACCATCTCTTACCTGTTTCTAACTTTGTGCTTCCTATCTTGTCTGTTTGTGATTACGCTTGCCTGATTTGTGCCTGCTGCGTATGTATCTGTGAACATCTGCATACACCCTGGTCCTTGTTTTTTGATTGGTGTTTGTTTCCCTAGTAACATCAACCCCAGAGGTTTATTGCTCTTCATAATAAGGCGCAATTAAGGTTGGGGGGGGCAGAAAATCTCCCACCAGACGCTAATGGCTCTGTCGGATTCTGTGCACCACAGGTTGGCACCGGTGTGGCCTTGCTGCTGAGCTATAATTGCTTCAAGGGTTTCTCTTGTAACTTGGGTGTTTGGTAGGGTTGTCGTGGAGGGACAATGAACAGCATAATCTTCCCTTTGGTTTGTAGCTCTGATTTTGATGCAAATGAAGGGTAAAAGAAAAGAGGCAGCATTAAAGATGATTTGGCAGCTGTTGCTCTACTCTGGATTTCAAGATTACAAGACAGTTTTTCTTCAGAAATCAGGATAATTATAAGTTGACTGTGCTTTTCTTGGTATTCAGCTCTTTTTTGTAGCAACAAAGCATTTTCAGTCCTTCCCTATAAGAGGAGGGAAACAGCAGCTCATAATTTTCTTTAGGGGGCGGGAGGCTAAAACATACAAAGAACGGTTGCAGAAACTGGGTATGTTCTAGTCCAGGGGTCCCAACCTTTTGGATCCCAGGGACCACCAAACTCATAATTTTAAATCCCGCAGACCAGAGACCATGGGAAAATCCCCCCAAAAAAGTCCGCAGGAAAATTCCTTACCCCATTTTCCTACTGATCAATCATTCTTTATTTGGGATTGCAGGATACTGTCTCCAGCTCCGTTCTCAGGGGGAGAGAGAGACTTTTGGCTTCATGCAAGGAAAGCAGGAGAAGCAGCAGAAGTCTTTCTTTCTTTCCTCCCAAATTCCGCCAGAAATGAGTCTTTGTGAGACTTGTTGCGCCGGCACAGCCTCTTAGAGCAGGATGCCTTGCAGGGTCCCAAAGACTCATTTCTGGCGGAGTTTGTGGGAGAGAAAGAAAGACTTTTGCTGCTTTCCTTGCATGCAGCCAAAAGCAGAAGAAGAAAGAAGTGGAAAGAAGCAGCCTGGTAGCCAGGCGAGGCGTGTGGGGCCCTTCCCGCCCTCCCCTCGCTACCTCGTCTTGTTCGTAATGCAAACGACGCAAGCCTTGTGTTCCCGTGGGCCATGTGGGCAGCGCAGCTTTGTATTCCCACGCAGCTTGGATTATTTGCTTTGAGGGATGCTTTGGGGTGACATTTCTCTGCAGACCACCAAAATTTTCTTGCAAACCACCAGTGGTCTCCGGCCCACTGGTTGGTGACCACTGTTCCAGTCTAATGAAGAGAAGGACTGAGGGTGACATGATAGTAGTCTTCCAATATTTGAGAGGCTGTCAAGAGGTGGTTGACCTATTCTATAAAGCACCTGAGGGCAAGACAAGAAGTAATGGATGGAAACTTATCAAGAAGAAAACCAACCTAGAATTAAGGATTAATTTCCTGACAGTGAGAACAATTAACCAGTGGAAAGGCTTGCCTTCAGAAGTTGTGGGTGCTCCATCACTGGAGGTTTTTAAGAAGAGATTAGACAGCCATTTGTCCAGAATGATATAGGATCTTCTGCATGTACAGCGGGGTTGGACTAGAAAACCTCCAAGGTCCCTTCCAATTCTTGTTATTCTGTATCTTACAATTAATCCTTGACTTACTATCACAATTGGGACCAGAATTTCCATCACTAAGCAATGATGTGTTCAATAACATTGCCCAGCAAGGTGGGCGCTAAATGAGTCAGGCCCCATTTTACAACTTTTTCCATGGTTGTTAAATGAACCTTTGCAATCTTTGTTTCAGCATTCCGAGTAATGCATCTTCCAAAAGCAGAACTCCGAGGCAGGTAGATTCCTCAAAGAACATGTTTATTGGATGCATCAGATTGGCACAGCTAGTGAAAACCAACTCTAAAAGTTCCCACGGTTTTTCCCTAATTAAAAGAGCAAATATTTCCGTCCCCAGATGTCACCGGTCACATTGTCCAATGAAAGTAGCTGGCAGGCTGCTTGGTCGCTCCTCTCCTCCTTCAACTGTCACCTACTGGGATGACCTTGGTTTCCACAAGAAAACTTTTTGTTTTGACTGTTAGCCAGTCTACCTACTTTCCCTTCCCTCCTCTTTCTCAGAATTCATGGCAACTATGAGGCGGCAAAAGATGGCTTCAGCCAGGTTTGCATCAGAGTTGACACTTTGGATAGGTCCTTTGCACTTTGTTGTATGAATTCAGTGGAGCGCTCAGAAAATGGCAGCCGCTCTTGGAATCGCACCTTGTGGCCGACCAAACAGTACAACACTGTGGAAACCTCAGGAGATCTTCAAAATCTGCAGAGCTCTGGTGTTTTCTGCAACACTGTGAAGATTGCATTAGAAAAACAGAATGAATGCCATAGCTCTTGAGTCTGCTTCTCCCACCCTCCAGACTTTTCCCATCCATCCCCACTGGGTCCCTGCAGGGCTTAGCCTTCTTCCTCACATCCCATCACGCTTGTCTTTTGAAGATCTCGGAAGCTCTGGAGCTTTCCACAGTGCTTTGAGATCCGGATGACAGTGTGATATGATTCTGGAAGCAACCATCATTTTCTGAGTGGCTGCATTGAATTCTGGTCACTCAGAAAATGATGTCCACTTCTGGAATCGCACCATGCTTGCCTGATGTCACGATCCATTCTGATTCCCTAAACTCGGTATGCACAGTGGTGCAGAAAGCTCTGGAACTCGGACAGGTCTTTAAATGATTATTTTTTTCAGGATTTATTAGTTCTGACGGCTGTTTACTATTTTCCAACTCATTGCCTCCAACTTAAATCCTGGAGTTACGACCCCAATTGAGCCCAATGTTTATGTTACTAAGTGAAACATTTTGGTAAGTGAGTTTGCCTCATTTTACGGCTTTTCTTGCCACGGTTGTTAAGTGAATCATTGCATTTGTTAAGTTAGTAACACGGTTGTTAAGTGAGTCTGGATTCCCCCTTAACTTTGCTCTTCAGAACGTCTCAAAAAAAGGAATCCCATGACCCCGGGACACTACAACATTCATACAACAGCTGCCAAGCATCCAAAATTTGAATCACGTGACCATGGGGATGCTGCAACGGTCGTAAGTGTGAAAAATGATCATAAGTCACTTTTTTCAGTGCCATTGTAACTCTGAATGGTCACTAAATGAACTGTTATAAGTCAAGGACTGCCTGTATTGGCTGTATATGAGCAACTGGGAAAGAGAACTGTTCTGGCTCTCTTCTCCTCTCTTTACGGAGGCGTGTTTTGATACAGCAAGGAGGGCTGGATGGACTGATATAGCAGGTGGTTTTTATGTTCTTGTTTTATGTCCATTAAAGCAGCTAAACTACTGGTAGTCCTCAACTTACAATTATTCATTTAGCAACCATTTAAGGTTATAGTGGCCTCATTAAATGGTTATTAATGAAAAAAAACTGACTTACAACTGGTCCTCGCACTTATGACCACTACAGCAACTGCACAGTCACGCGATCAGAATTCAGGTGCTTGGCAACCGGCATGTATTTACAAGGGTTGCAGTGTCCCAAAGTCATGTGATTACCATTTGCAACCTTCTCCGTCAACCTCGGACAGCGAACTCAAGAGGGGGAGCTTGATTTGCTTAATAACTACATGTTTCACTTAACAACTGCAATGGTTCGCTTAACAACCATGGTACAAAAAAAAAAATTGCAAAATTGAGCATGACCTATTTGCCCTTGCCTTGCTTAGCAAAGGAAATTCTCATCCAAATTGTTGTAAACCGAGCACTACCTGTAATTCTCTTTTTGTAACCAGTAAAGTTTCTTGTGAGATTTTTCTCTCACATCAAAAAAGGACTCTGTATGAATGCCTATATATATTTTACGGCTTCCTATTGTCAGCGATCCAGCAACCCTCCATTCCAACCAATAACTCCAAGACAGGCATCTCTCAAAGTTCCTTTTATTTGGATAGTAACTGGCACATCTGTGGAATCCTGAATCTGAAAGTTTGGGGCTTTCTTGCAAAAGTAAAAACTACAAAATCCATCCCCCCTTAGCCATCATCACATCACATAGCCCAATCACCATCCGTCCCAAAGTAAGATTCCCATTTCATTATGCGCAACACTCCGTGACCTTGAACCAGCAAAAGAATTTTATTTTGTCTAACTAGCTATACTCCAATGAATTCCCCCCTCCCACTTTCTCAGGCTCAATTGTGGCAGCGTGGGAGCATCGGATCTCAATATGGCTTCCAAAGCTGACACCTTTGCTAATACATATCGTACAGTTCTATTTTAATAGAGACACTTGAGACAGTCTTTAACATAAAACTAAATCGAAGTTCATCAAAGCTCATTTAAAAAGGCAGTGATTTGAGAAGATATAAAGGGTTCATCAACGTTTCATAGAACCAGAAAAACAACATCTGCACATATCGGATCCTTCTGGAAGGTCTTACAAGCTGGTGTAAACAAGGAAGGGTGAGACAGATTTTCTGAGACAAGGAGCACTTAGCCTTTGCACAGGAAGGAAACTTACATTTTTGTTAGTCATTTATAATAATTTAAATATACTTATTTATTGAGTAAACAACCTGAAAGCGGATTCACGCATAATTCAAAGTGAATTATGACCACAACTGTGACCAGAATTTCTATTGCTAACTAAGCAAGGCATTGTTAAGTTCAGTCCTGCTGCCCGATTTTATGACCCTTTTCATCACGGTTATTAAGCAAATCACTGTAGTTGTTAAGTGAATCATGCAGGTGTTAAGCAAATTTGGCTTCTTTGACTTTGCTTGTCAAAAGCAGGCTGAGCAGATTGCAGATAGCAATCACATGATCTTGTGATGCTACAGCCATCGTAACCATATATCAGATGCTAAGCGCTCAAATTTTGACCAAGGGACTGTGGGGACACTGCAGTGGTTGTAAGGTCAAGAACCTGCTTATTTTTTTCAGCGCCATTGTAAGTTTGAATGCTTGCTAAACAAATAATCGTAAGTTGAGGACTATATGTAATTTACTGTGATGTATCAATCAATGAAAAGGCAAGTTATTTGTTGCACACTTTTCTCAGTTGGCAACCTGTGGAAAATTTATTTATCTGTCAAATTTCTTTCTTTCTCAATTTTACTTGTTAAATTTATTTATTTATCAAATATATTTGTTTCTTTGTTTGTTTGTTTTTATCAAATTTATTTGCCATCCGTCATGTAGTTCAGGCGACTCTGAGCACCTTATATTCCCCCTAAGGATGTCCAGGAATGGTGAATCTCATCCATGTCGTCTCCTGTTCTTTGATTCTTTCAGGGCCATGTTCACTGGTGGGATGAGGGAAAGCAACCAGGATGTGATTGAGTTGAAAGGAGTCTCTGCCAAGGGCTTGAAGCACATCATAGAGTTTGCCTACAGTGCCGAAGTCACCCTTGATCTGGACTGCATCCAGGATGTGCTGGGAGCAGCTGTCTTCCTGCAGATGGTACCTGTGGTGGAGCTGTGCGAGGAGTTCCTGAAATCAGCCATGAGTGTTGAGACCTGCCTTAACATCGGGCAAATGGCCACCACCTTCAGCCTTGCCTCCTTGAAGGAGTCCGTCGATGCCTTCACCTTCCGCCATTTCCTTCAGATTTCCGAGGAGGAAGACTTCCTCCACCTTCCTTTGGAACGACTCGTCTTCTTCCTTCAGAGCAACAAGCTCAAGAGCTGTGGCGAGATCGACCTTTTCCGGGCTGCCATCCGATGGCTGCAGTACGACCCAACGCGCTGCAGCAGTGCCAGCCAGGTTCTCTGCCACATTCGCTTCCCGCTCATGAAATCCTCGGAGCTGGTGGACAGCGTCCAGACCTTTGACATCATGGTGGAGGACGTCTTATGCCGGCAGTACCTCCTCGAAGCTTTCAACTATCAAATATTGCCTTTTCGACAGCATGAGATGCAGTCTCCCCGCACGGCGATCCGCTCCGATGTCCTCTCTCTCATCGCTTTTGGTGGCACGCCGTACACCGATAACGATAGGACCGTAAGTGGCAAAGTCTACTATTTGCCTGACAGCAGCACACGCCAATTCAAAGAGCTGACCGAGATGGAGGTGGGGACGAGCCACACCTGCGTGGCTGTCCTAGATAACTTTGTTTACGTGGTTGGGGGACAGCACCTCCAGTACCGCAGCGGTGAGGGAGCCCTCGACATCTGCTACCGCTACGACCCCCACCTGAACCAGTGGCTGCGCATTCAGGCAATGCAGGAGAGCAGGATCCTGTTTCAGCTGAACGTGTTGTGTGGCATGGTCTATGCCACGGGGGGCAGGAACAGATCCGGCAGCTTGGCATCCGTGGAAAAATATTGCCCCAGAACCAACGAATGGAGCTTTGTTTGCCCCCTCAAACGCAGGACGTGGGGCCACGCGGGGGCCACAGTGGGAGGCAAGCTGTATATCTCGGGCGGGTATGGAATATCCGTGGAAGACAAAAAAGCTTTGCATTGCTATGACTCTGCACTGGATCAGTGGGAGTTCAAAGCTCCCATGAACGAACCACGGGTCTTGCACGCGATGGTCAGCGCCAACAATAAGGTTTATGCCCTCGGGGGCCGCATGGACCATGTCGACCGTTGCTTTGATGTCTTGGCCGTGGAGTATTACCTACCAGAAGCCAACCAGTGGACGATGGTGAGCCCCATGCGGGTAGGACAATCTGAGGCTGGCTGTTGTTTGCTAGAGAAGAAGATCTACGTCGTGGGCGGATACAATTGGCACTTGAACAATGTCACCAGCATCGTGCAGGTGTACAACACGGAGACGGATGAATGGGAGAGGGACCTCCACTTCCCGGAATCATTTGCTGGGATTGCTTGTGCACCGGTGATTCTACCACAGCCAACACCCTGGAGGTGACCGTCAAAAGCCACCTGGTCCTCTGAACCATCCTGTGCATGCTCTTGCCTGGCTTGTTTTGCAAAATAAAGTTGTGTATTCATGGCAGACAGGTGAACGTTTCTGCCTACACTCTCCTGGTTTATGGTTTTTCAGCAGCCCCTTCCGACCCTGTTGGGAATGGGAGTGTGATATGGAAGACTGTCCCGAGTAGGGAATCTTCTCCAGAAGCAGCGGTGGTGGTGCACAATCCGGTTTCTCTTCCCTAACAATATCACGTCTGTGGACGTTTAATAAGTTTAATTCTTAATAAGTTTTTTCTTTAATAAGTTTAATTCTTTTCTTTCATTTCTGAATAACTGAGGGTTTCGCCGTATCTCAAGAGTGCCATTATATGGAGGTGTGTGGTAGCTGGACAATTTGAAGAAAAGTCAAGAAGATTAAGATCATCCAGAATTTCCCAAGATCAATAAGACAAACAATTGAAGGAAGAAGAAGATAGCTCTAGGTGTCAACAATCTATGAATTCATACAGGAATATTTTCCTGAAAAGCAGCTTTGAACAACTGTACAGAACATACCTGTTCTGTTGTTGAAAACTCGGTAAGACATGTTTCCCTATGCAGAGATTTAGGAAAGTGCCAAAAAGACTCCACAGAAGCTTGGAATCTATGGAGTGGAGGCCAAAACGGGATTATTAGCACAGGTAAATATGTCTTCCATAAACTGACAGTATAGATAGTCCTCAACTTACAATAGTTCATTTAGTGACCATTTGAAGTTACAACGGCATTGAAAAAAGTGACTCATGACCGTTTTTCACACTTACATCTGTTGTAGCATCCCCTGTGGTCACGTGATCAAAATTTAGATTCTTGGCAGCTGATTCATATTTATGATGGCTGCAGTGTCCTGGGACGTCATCATGTTTTCTAACCTTCTGACAAAGTCACTGGGGAAGCCAGATTCACTTCACAACCATGTGATCACTTCACAACAACTAACTTAACAATTGCAGTGATTCACTTAACAAATGCGGTAAGAAAACTCTGGCAAGAAAGGTTGTAAAATAGGACAAAACTCACTTCACAAAATGTTTCATTTAGCAATAGAAATTTGGGGCTCAGTTAGGGTCGTAAGTTGAGGACTACTGCTTTTTTGTTGTAATCATTGTTGAGGGAGATACATGGAGACTCACACTTTAATATGGATGTGTTCCTGGTCCGCATCCTTTCTTGACACTCGGAACACTTTCTTGAGTCAAGAATGTTCGCTATTGGCTAGGATGGACAAATGCCGTCTGAACAATCGCTTGATGGGATGGTTATATTTATCATTCCTCTTAATTGTCGGTTATGGAAAACCCTTTATATGTCTGCAGCTGCTTGGAAAGTGAGATGCGCAGAGTAGACTGACATTTCATTCTGCAGGGTGAACTCTGGGGATAAGATGTGTAACGTGCTGAATGAATATTAATCTGCCAGTTCTTTGCTCACATCTGCTGGGACTACAGTACTGAATTGGCAGATTATTTCGAGTACAGGTGGCGCTCGACTTACAACCATTGGTTTACTGACCATTCGAAGTTACAGTGGCACTGGAAAAGGTGACTTATGACCATTTTCCACAGTTACAACCATTGCAGCACACACACACCCGGGTCATGTGATCAAAATTCAGACGCTTGGCAACTGTTGTGTATTTATGTCGGTCGCAGCGTCACCTTTTGTGACCTTCTGACAAGCAAAGTCAATAGGGAAGTCAGATTCACTTAACAACCAGGTTAGTAACTTAACAACTGCAGTGATTCACTTAACAACTGCTTTGCTTAGCCATATAAAATCTGGTCCCAATTGTGGCCGTAAATCGGCTTATTTTTTTTTCTAGCACTCAATACAAAGCAGCTTCATAGCTGCCGTTTTAACTTTCTCCAACGCCTTGATCATATTGGCACCCCAGGGCATTATGGGAAGTAAGAAGCCAGAGTCGACCAGTGAAATGCCAGTGCTAGAATGTCTGCAAAAGGGAACCTTGAGGGGGGAAGGAAAAACCAGAGGGTGTTTGATGGTGGGGAGGAGAATGCTTGGTCTAGAAGTAGCTGAGATGAACTTCTCTGATGCTGCTCTCCATTCCCTGAATATCTACAGAGATTTTCAGTCATCCAGGTCATGATAGTCCCAAAGGTGCTTTTTCAAGAAGCAAGTGGACTTCCTTTGTTTTTCCTTAAAAGCCTTTCACTCCTCATCCAAGAAGCTTCTTCAATTCTGACCGAGTGGTATGGAATGGAAGAATTTATATTGTTTATAGGGCACAGATAAACCTCCCAAGTGGCCTCAACGAACAACTCTCCGAAAGAGTGCTAATGACCTGATGACTTCAAGGAATATAAATCCTTCCATTCTCCACCATTCAGTCAGATCTGAAGATGCTTCTTGGATGAGAAGTGAAACGTCTTCAAAATTGCCTCTTGAAAAAGCACCTTTGGGATATTCCCTGAATAATTCTAATGCCTGTACTCACCACTCTGTCAGAAAACTGCCGCAACACAATTGAAACTCATTTCTTCCTTTGGTTTTTCTGTATTTAAATAGCCACGTATGCTTCAGCGGCAGCCTGGAACAGCAATCGAGGACTTTGCATTAAAATATATAAAGCCAGTGAATTGCAGCTTTTCAAAAGAAACTTGAATGTGTGTGCTTAGGAGTTTCACATCTTGCTGATCAGGTTTGTTTTTGTGTTACGGAACATGAAATTTGGAGCATCTTCCAAGTGTGGAATAAAAACATTCTTTTCATATATCGACCTGAATTATTTCAATGCACAGTGTACAATCTATTTGCTTGATTCTTTGTTTCGCCCTGGGAAAGGAACCAAGAAAATGCTGAGATATCGTGTTTATATGCAATAAAGCACATTTTCTAGAAAAATAATGTGTGTCTAAATTGTGTGTCTAAAACTTCAAATTTTGTAGATGCTTGAAGTGAAATAATGCAGATAGTCCTTGATGTAACAACAGGTTGCATTGTTCAAAGTTACAGCGGACCTCCCTGGGCTACTTATGAACCAATTTGAAATTATGATGGCTGCCTCCTTCTTTTCCCTTGCAGCCATATGATCACATTTTGAGCACCCAGCCCGTTTAGAGCTGTTTGCACATTTTATGTTGTCATGTATCCATGGACAATTGTCTGTGTGGATCTTCTACTCCATCTCTTTGGGGAAAGAGAAGGTCATTATCCCGAAGGTGCTTTTTCAAAAGGCAACTGGACTTTGTTTTCCCTAGAAGACATTTCACTTGTCATCTAAGAAGCTTCTTCAGTTCAGTTCTTTAGAAGTAAACCTAAAAAGAAATTTTCTGACAGTTAGAAAAATTTATCAGTGGAACAACTTGTCTCCAGAAGTTGTGAATGCTCCAACACTGGATGTTTTTAAGAACAGAAGGGACAACCATTTGTCTGAAATGGTATAGGGGTTCCTGCCTGAGCAGGGGGTTGGACTAGAAGACCTCCAAGGTCCCTTCCAACTCTGTTATTATTATATTACCGTATTACAACATTTTTTCCTAGAAAATGGCATTTGCTTCCTGTTTCTGACAAAAAAATGCCCATTGTGGACAATGGATTTGTTACCCATTGCCACATTTTACTTGCCGGCTCAGGCTTTTGCTTAATAACCATGATGTTTCACTTAACAGCCACAAAAATGGTCACAAAATCTCTAAATGGTGCATAGATTCAGCATATTGCCTCCAACAATCGGAGTCCTTATTTTACTGACTGCGGAAAGATGGAAGGCTGAATCAACGTTGAGCCAGTGAGATTTGAGCTGCCAAACTGCTGGCAATTGGCAGTCAGCAGTATTGGCCTGCAATACTGCATTCTAACCACTGCACCACAATATGAGGCTGCACGTTGCCTACAGTTTGCAAATAGACAGCTGAGTGTACAACAAAGATGGCAATGTTTTGTTCAGAAAGGACACTCTTAAAGTTTGGATGGAAATGAAAAAACACAATGGACAGAGCAAAAGTCAGGAAGAATCTGGTACACTAGTATTTTTTAATTTGTTAGTCCGATAAGATGTGACTGAATGTCCTTCTGATTCTGTAGACTTATCATGGCTGTCCTCCTACAGATAGGCAGGGCAGTGATACAACAGGGAGAAGAATGACCTCACCCAGATTAGTAGAATAGGTCTGGGCAATCTTTAATATCTACTCTCGACTTTTCCCAGGTCTTAATGTCAAGACTGCTCTGTCCCTTGTACAATTTATTTTTTGAAGATAGGGAAAACATTTACTGTCCTCCCATCGTCCGGCATTTCAGGATTTCCCAGACAGTTCAGTCAAACCATCAATTCTCCCAGCATCAATTCTTCCGTCGTTGTCCTAGAATAGATGCAATTCAACTGCTCCCGGAGATTTAAATACATTTTTAAATATAGAGGAATCTCTTTTTCAGTTTCACACTTAAATCCTTCTTTCTGCCCTTCATAATTTATTGGTGGAATGCATTTCCCCCCTTGGAAAAAAAAGTAAGCAAAATAAGAATCAAAACATTCAGCCTTTTCTTCTTAGTTCTTAGTAATTTTTGTTCTTCGTTGAACAGCCGATATACTGATTATGTTAATTTTGATTGTTTCTAAAGAAGCCCATTGTTCTTGGTATCCTTTGCTAATCAACTTCACAGCTTTCACTTTCTTATTACAAGCCAGCTCTACCTGTCTATATTCTCCTGCCTTTATAAACCAACTCCCTTTGCTTTTCCAATATGGCTCCTTTCCCTTTTTTAGGTTTTAAAACCTTTTTTCAGATTTTACTAAGCTTTGGGGGTAATTACACCGGCTTCTTTGGTGTCCTCCAATTTTCTCCTCCTCACAGCAGTTGTTTGTACAGATAGTCCTTGACTTACAATAGTTTATTTAATGACCATTCAAGGCTATAACGGCACTGATAAAAGTGACTTACGACCGTTTTTCACACTTATGACTTGCAGCATCCCCATGGTCAAATGATCAAAATTCAGTCGCCTGGCAACTGACTGATATTTATAACGGCTGCAGTATCCTGGGATCATGTGATCGCCTTTTGCAACCTTCTGACCAGCAAAGTCAATAGGGAAACCAGATTCACTTAACATCCATGTCACTAACTTAACAACTTCAGTGATTCACTTAACTGTGGCAAGAAAGGTTGTAAAATGGGGCAAAAATTCACTTTAACGGTCTCACTTAGCAACAGAAATTTTGGGCCCACTTGTAGTCGTAAGCTGAGGACTAGCTGTAATTGTGTTTTTGCTATAGTACTTCTGTGATGACCCGGGGCATGGCATAAAGGCAACACAGCCAGAAAATAGGTATGAGTCCCTTTATTTGCTCCAACTTTGCCCCCAACATCCCGGTTACTCTCCGGCCTGGAGAAAAGCTCTCCCACGAACCTGCAACAGCCTCTGGCTGCAGATACTCCAGTCCAAACACTGTAAGCAGAATGACTGCAATCAATCACTCCAGCAGGGCAAGATGATGAGTCCATAATTCCAGCAAGGCAGGTAAGCACAAAGAAGCACAGCAATAATTCACACAGACACGAGGAATGCCAGGAATGCAGGCTAAAACTCATACCACTAGATGAATTCAGTGTTCGCTCCCGACAACCGCCCCTCCCAACTGCCTCACCTTTAAACTCCATCCCCAGGTGTGCCTTGTGAAGGGAATCGGGACCCTTTCCTTCCTCATAAGCCACTCAACCCATGTTGCTCTCTTCTCTGTTCTTCCCTGCGTGCCCTCGGATGAAGAGGGGGTGGGCCTTGGTCTTCCTCTGAACCCCCTCTCCCTTGTTCTACCTCTCCCCTGCTCTTCCCAGCCAGACTTTGCCCTTCCCCAGTTTCCTCCACAGCCAATGGGGCCACTCCCACTCCCTGTCAGCTGTTCATCTTCCTCCTCGGATTCAGACGCCGATGGGAGCATGACAACTTCCTTGCTTAAGAACTCTCATAATTTTTCCACTTTTATTATTAATTTATTCTGTCATGTTTTGACCTCGCTAAAATCAAAATGGTTATACTCTTTTTTTGGGGGGCGGGGAAATAAGTCTGTGTTCACTCCTGGTAAATGCCTGGGCTGATTCCCTACAGTTTTCTTGACAAGATTTTGGGGAAATGGGTTTGTCGCTGCCTCCTTCCTAGGGTTGAGGGAGAGGGACTGGCTCAACATGACTCAACTGGCTTCCTGTGTAGGACAGGACTAGAACATACGGTCTCCAAATTGCTAGCCTCTGTGCTTTAACCACTGTGCCAAACTGGCTCTCATACTCTTTAAAACAAGAATTTCACTTTCTTCCAACCTACTTGGCGTTTCCTTAACCGAGTGCTTTGTGTTGGCTTCTAGTCAAGAATAGCGGGTTTGCTTGCTTCTTCCAACCCCCACTGAATGAGAAAGCCAGCAACAAGACACGTCAGGAATTTCTTGGAAGGACTGAGCTCAAAGACATTTGTATCCGAACAGATGTTGGGGCTAATTGATGTTTCCCATCTCGATGACTTCATGCCTCTTGGAAAGATCTGCCGTTTGTTTTGGGAAAGCATCATCCACATTTCCTCTGTAATTGGTCGGGTGATAGTAGACCTCCTGGGCCATATTGTTTCCATTTCATCCTCCACTTATTTCAATCCAGATGCTCTCCAAAGCATTGCCAGGTTTATCTGTTTCTCTTTCTCTCTCTCTCTCTCTCTCTCTCCCTCTCTCAGCAGGAATGACTACAAATGCTCCTTCACTTTCTTTTGCTTCTGTCTTTAGGACAAGTGGCATCCGTAATTTGATATATACCGGTCCTGATGCCATCTCACCAGGCCTCTCAGCCTCGTTCAATCACATTTGCCCTCCGGTGCTAAAAGCTCAACCTCATTCTGTTCATATTCCATACTCTGAGCATTAGATAGTAAAGGCCACGAACTTTTCGAGCCAAGGGTTTATTTTATTTTATTTTAATTTGAGTGGTTTCAGAGACCTCATTTCGGCAACGGTCCCATTTATTACAGTGCACAAGTCTTTATCTGAGGTTGTTATTGCAAAGTCTATTGAGATGCTCGGTCATCCAGGTCATAGTTGTCCCAAAGGTGAGTTTTCTGGATTTTCTTGTTTTTTATTTTGAAGACGTTTCACTTCTCATCCAAGAAGCTTCTTCAGCTCTGACAAGATAATGGGGAATGGAAGGATTTATGTGGAAGGATTTATATTCCTTGCCAACAGCTGGTCATTTGCATCCTTTTAGAGGGTAGTTGAAGCACTTGGGAGTTTATCTGTGCCCTCAGGGTCACCTGAGTAGCACTCTGTGTGGGTGTAGGAATGGATTTTCAGAAGAAAAATTGCAGACTCCGAGGACAGAGATAAACCTCCAAGTGCTTCAACCTCAAGGTGGCCATAAGGACTCGCTAAAAGGATGCAAATGACCAGCTGTCTGCAAGGAATATAAATCCTTCCGTTCCCCACTATCCTGTCACTATCCTGTCAGAGCCGAAGAAGCTTCTTGGATGAGAAGTGAAATGTCTTCAAAAGAAAACAACAAGAAAGTCCAGTTGCCTCCTGAAAAAGCACGTTATTGGGTGTTATTGCAAATATTTAATCTTCACTCCTCTCTCTTTGAAGTCCTCCTTGGTAGATATCACCTTCAGCCTATGTGCATAGGCCAGCAGTTCTCAAACTATGGTCCATGGACCCTTCGGGGATTGCAATGTTGTCATGGGTTCTGTGAAGAAATCTTGAAGATTTAATTCGTGAGTTACGTTTTGGTGGTCTGTGGTTAAGGTCCATGGCCACAAAAGGTATTTAAAAGGGCCCCCCGAGAGAGGGCGGAGCTGGCGTCGCGATGATACGGCATGCGATCTTGGAGGTCTGAGATCACTGCCGATATCTTTGCTCCTGGACGGTCCTATCAGATCTAAACTGTCCCGAAGAGACGGAGAAAGTGAAGAGCGCATCCTGTCGATCCCAGGGATACCGCAAAGTCCCTGGTAGATCCAGGAGCTCTTCTTGCCAGCGGCAAAGAGGCCGCCATTAAAACTGCTGAAGTTGGGACAGCTCCGAAACAGAAGAGAACAGAAAGAGAGAGTGTGCCAGTTTGGTGAGAACTTTTTTTTATTCTAAGATCTGAAAGGACACCCTAAGGAAGAGAAAGAATCTGTAAAAGTTTTGACAGAAGTGATTAAGCGGCGATTTTAAACAGGAATGTCAAAGTAATGTGTTTTTTTTTTCTCATTGCTGGATTTTCTATACACACTCTTGTATTTGGAAACTAGACTGGTTTTGTCGTTTACATCTTTTTTTTCTCCTTTTTGATTTTGTAATATTTTAGGCTAGAGGCTCCCTTTATTTCTTTTTTTAAAATATCTTTTTCTTTCTTTTATTAATTCTTATTATATCTTGCTCGGAAAAGGAGGGGGAAAGTGAGAGCAAACAAACTTTGTAACACTGCCAACTAGAGGCTTGAAAATATTCTATTTCCCTGTGACCAGACAAAGCTGAGAAAGAAAGAACTGAGACTCTTTTTCAAGGACATTGATATTTGATAAGATAGAGGGAAAAGCATGGGAGAGTATTATTGCAGGTGCTCTTCTGGGTTTCTATCAACAGCTGGAGTCTGGTGTTGAAATGTAAGGGGGAAAAAAGGTGATAAGTTTTTGGAGAAGAGAGCTATAATAAGAGCCTTGGATAATTAAACAAAGTGCAGTGTGCCCTTTTTACTTTTTCTAAGTTGTGCTATCCCTCCTCAACAGCTTTATTGTATTTCATTTTATCTTTTTTTTTCTTGTAATAACTATATAGGTTTTTGGCTTTGTTGGAGCTTGTCTTTGTTTTTCTTTTTTTCGTTGGAAGTCCAATCTCTACGTTTGCTTTTTACTTTAAAGGGAAAGCCTTAAAAGCCTTTTTTTCCCCCTTTCCTGGTATTTTTGTTTTTTCATCTACTTTTCCGGTTTATTCTTATGCACTCTTTTCTATTTGAGACCTTTCAATTGGATTAAGGTGTTGAAGAACCTGAAGAATTTTTCCTTTTCCTTTTTTTTCCTGTTTTTTCTTAAGCCTTTTTCTTCATCTGACTATTGATTGGATTAAGGTATACAAGAACCTGAAGAAATTTTGTCCTCCTTTTTTTTTAATTCTTCTTTTATCTTTATTATTGGGAGCTTTTTTTCTACTATTTTTATTTTGAACTATAATTGGTTATTTCACAATTGGATTAAGGTTTAGAAGAACCTGAAGATTTTGAATTGCTTAAAATGAGTAGGAAATTCACAGCTCCTGGTCCTTCAACTTCTACTTCTTCCTCTCCACCATCTGGAGGACAACGTTCAATACAGACAATGTTAAAGCAAGAAAAAGAACAAGAAAAAGTGACTCTGCAGATGATTATGCAAGGAATTCAAAATATTCAAGCAAGATCAGAGAATATTGAAAAGAGAATAGAGAACATTGAACAAAGAACAGAGAACATTGAACAAAGAACTGGGAAAACCGATGAAAAAGTGGAGAACATCCAACAAATGATGTTGAAGTATGATCAGAGATTCCAAAAAATTGAAGAAAAAGATAAACAAAGAGACAAGAAGATTGGAGATATTGATAATAGATTAACAGTGGTTGAACAAGATAAAAGTGGTATGTTGAGATAGGAGATCTATCTTGGATTCCAAAATGTAGAGGAAGAAAAAGGACAAAACTTAGCTGAGATAATGATAGAAATACTGGCTGAAGCTTTGGAAATAACTCAAGAGAAGTTATTGATGGAATAGATGAGGTTTATCGAGTTTTCACAAGATATGCGATAAGAAATAGCTTACCAAGAGAAGTTCACATTAGATTTACAAAGAAAGCCATTAAAACGCAAATATTGCAAGTGGCAAAAGAGAAAACATTGAACTATAAAGACAAGGAGATTGTGGTCTTGAAACAAGTACCCAGAAGAGTGAGAGAGATGAGAAGAGAATACCAATTCCTGACTAAAATGCTAGTTTAAAAAGAGGTGAATTATAGATGACTGATTCCAGAAGGTTTAATGTTCACATGGCAAGAACAGAGAATTGACTCAATTGAGAAAGCAGAATTATTTTATACAGAATTTTTTGGAGGGAAAGAGGAAGAGGCAGAAAAAGAGATCTCACTAATTGAATTCCAAGAGGACTGCCAAATGGCGACTGAAAAAGAAGAAGGTGCAATAGGTGGAAAGGTGGAAGCCAAAAGAACAACGTGAACTAAGATCTACAAGAGCTGCTAAACCTAACTATAAAATATAACCATGGAAGAGAAAAAAATTGGTTACAATTAATATAAATGGACTTAACTCAGCCGTTAAAAGAAGGAAAACCTTTCATAAATTAGAGAAATTAAAATTTGATATAATTTGTCTACAAGAAGTACATATTAAAAAACAATTTGAACAATTGTTGGTACAGCCAAAATTAGGGAAATTATTTACGTCCTTGATACAATGTTAAGAAAAGAGGAGTGGTTTTATATATTAAAGAGACCAACCCAGCAAAATTGATCTATACCGATGATGATGGAAGAATACTAATGGTGGAAATAATGGACAATAATACAAAAACCCTCCTGATTGCAATTTATGCTCTGAATGACAAACAAGAAGAATTCTACAAAAAGATACATATGAAAATAATCGAACTGGACTATGCTAATATAGTTATGATGGGAGATTTTAATGGAATTGTAGACAATAAATTGGACTATACAGCACAGAAAACAATAAAGCAAAACAGAAAGACTCTCCCTAAATCTTTTTTTTAAATGGTAGATGAAATAAACTTAAAAGATACATGGAGAGAAAGAAATGCTAAAACTAAATAATACACCTTCTATTCAAATAGACATTTATCATGGTCCAGAATAGATATGATATGGATGTCAACAGAATTAATAACTAATATTCAAGAAATAAATATTGAAACAAGTACTTGGGCAGATCACAATCCAATGACAATTAAATGGAAAGGACAAAAAAGAAGATCTAGATGGACGTTAAATAATACTATTTTAAAGGAAAAAGACTTCACACAGTGGATGGAGAAAGAATTGGCTTTTTTCTTTAGAGAAAACAAAAAAGAAGATAACATCAATTCAGAATGTATGGGATACAATGAAGGCATATGTTAGAGGCTTGATAATAGACTATACAAGGAAAAGGAATACTATGAAAAGACTAGCCTCTAAGGCCTTAGAGGATGAGCATAAAAGACTTGAAAAAGAGCTACAGAAAATGCCACAGAAAAAGGACATCAAACTAAAAATGGATATAATTAAACATAAAATGGGTCAAATAGAAAAAGAAGAATTAGCACAGAAAATTAGAGGTGCTAAACAGAACTACTTTGAAGATGCAAACAAACCAGGTAGATGGTTAGCATACAAATTGAGAAAGAATCAAGTAAAATATTGCAATTAATAGATGACCAAGGCCAAGTTTGCCATGGTAGCAAAGAGAAGAAGGAAATCATTCGAGACTTCTATGGGAAATTATATATGCAAGAGAATATTGATGAGGAAAGAGTTAAGCAGTACTTACAGAATGCTAATTTACCTCAGATACCTAAAGAGACTGAAAAAATGTTAGAAAGCAATATAGCAATGATGGAGCTAACTGAAGCACTCAAGAAGCAAAATAATGGAAACGCACCAGGTCCAGATGGACTTCCGGCAGAATTTTATAAAACATTACAAGAATCGTTGAATCTTCCATTGCTAGAAGTTATGAATGAAGTTATGTTAAAGAAGAAGATACCTAAATCGTGGTCAGAAGCCTATATTACACTTATTCCAAAAGAGGAGGCTGACCCATTACAAATTAAGAACTATAGACCCATTTCTCTACTAAATGCAGATTATAAAATTTTTGCTTCAATATTGGCAGAAAGACTTAAAAAATATTTAAATAATTTTATCCATCCTGATCAAAATGGATTTCTGCCAGAGACAAATTAAAGACAATATGAGAGTAATCTTGGACACCTTGGAATACTACGAGGCACATCCTGAAAAACAAATGGCTCTGATATTTCTAGATGCACAGAAGGCATTTGATAACGTGAATTGGCGATTCATGTTATTACTGTTGGAACAGATGGGTTTTTCTAGAAAATTTATTCAAGCAATAGAAGCTACATACTATAAGCAAACGGCAAAGGTAATGATAGAGGGAGAGCTGTCAGACTCTATCAATATAAGAAAAGGAACAGGACAAGGGTGCCCACTATCACCTTTGTTAGTTTGTGTTAACTTTGGAATTGCTAAACAGAAATATTAGAGATGGAAAGAATATAAAAGGAATGAAAATCAAAAAGGAAGAATTTAAGCTGCAAGCATTTGCAGATGATCTGGTTTTCATCTTAGAAGACCCTTTAGAAACAGCATCAGAATTGATAGAAAAGATAGAGACATATGGAAAGATGGCTGGTTTGAAACTAAATAAAGATAAGACGAAGATCTTGACAAAGAATGCGCTATTAAGACAAAAGGAAGAACTGGCAGACCTATTGAAAATTCAGGTCACGAATAAGATCAAGTACTTGGGGATATATTTGACAGTAAGATGTAGTACATTAAAAGAGAATAATTATATCAAACTTAAACAGCAGATAGTGCTAGATCTGGCGAAATGGGAAAATTTACAATTGTCACTAATAGGGAGAATATCAACAATCAAGATGAATATATTACCCAGAATTTTATATTTGTTTCAAACAATTCCAATTAGGCTTAGAAAAGATTACTTTGAAGATCTAAATAAAATTGTGTTGAAATATATATGGCAAGGTAAGAAAGCGAGAATAAAGTTAAAACTTTTGCAAGATGCTAGAATTAGAGGAGGATTTGGTTTGCCTAATTGGGAGTTGTACTATCAAGCTACAAATGTGATGTGGGTTAAGGAATGGATAACACTAAGAAAAACTAGATTGTTGACATTAGAAGGACATGATTTGTTGTTGGGGTGGCATGCTTTTTTATTGTATAAAGGAACTAAAACACAGGGGTATTTTAGAAGACATTATATACGGGATTCTCTGTGGTTAAACTGGGAGAAGATTAAAAGACAAATGTTATTTGAAAATTCCAGTCTGGTTATTGACTATTGAAGCATTTTCTTATCCTATAATATACAAAAAGGAACAAGCAGTTAGATATGGTGAAATATTGAATGAAAAGGGTGAACGCAAATCTATACAAAAACTAGAGAAACAAGGTATAAGATGAATTGGTTTTCATATGCGCAAATACATTCAGGTATGATAAAGATTCTAAAATGGAAGGTTTCTATGATAAATTGACTGATTTAGATAAGATTTTGACAGGTACTGATGAAAAGGTGATTAAAAAACTATATGGATATTTATTAGAAATTAAATTAGAAGAAGAACAAGTTAAAGAAACTATGATTGCTTGGGGGAAGAATTTTGGATATGGGATCGATTTAGAGAAATGGCAAAAATTGTGGTTTCCAAATTATAAAATGACAATGTCAACAGCAATATAAAGAAAATTTGTATAAGATGTTTTACAGGTGGCATGTTCCCCGGACAAGAATAGCAGGAATGTTCAAGAATAAATCTGAAAAATGTTGGAAATGTCATCAGACACCTGGCTCATATTACCATATGTGGTGGACTTGTGCGGATGCTAAAAAATACTGGACTAAAATCCACATGTGGTTGGAAAAAATGACAAAAAAGCATATAGACTTGAAACCAGAGATATTTTTATTGGGAATTTTATCTGAAATATATAGTAAAGACTTGAAATACCTGATTGTAAACATATTAACAGCGGCTAGGATTGTATTTGCTAAAAACTGGAAAAATGAGAAAATACCATCACAGGAGGAAATCATTAAGAAAATATTGAAATGTGCTGAAATGAGTAGATTGACATTTGAAATTAGAGAACAAGAGGATAAACAATTTTATAAAATTTGGGATCTTTTCTATCAATGGTTAGATAATAAAATACAGTAATGAAATATGTAGACTTTTAGAAAATAATAAATATATAAAGATGTACTTCTTTCTTATTATATCTACAAAATGATTTTAGGATAGATTTGGGATGATAATATGAACTGTTATAAAATAAACTAAGCAAATTATGATTATCTTGTAAAACATGAATGAATAAAAGTATAGTCAAATGATTGATTAATAATGATACTAAGGTATTTAATTTTTGATTGAAAATATGAGATTATATGCAATGTAATTGTAATTGAAGACTACGAAATGGAAGCACAAAACAATTTGTAAACCAACCGGCACACTGTATGTACACATATGGAAGATAGCTTGATGTTTTTATGTTTTGTTTATGTTTGTTTTTAAAAACCGATAAAAATTTTAAAAAGGGGGGGGCATGGTGAAGAAAATGTTGGGAACCATTGGCATAGGTCATCTCTAGCCACCTGTAAAGTTACATACAGATAGTCCTTGATTTACAACAGTTCATTTAGTGACCATTCAAACTTACAAAGGCACTGAAAAAAGTGACTTAGGACCATTTTTCACACTTACTACCTTTGTAACATCCCCACGATCATGTGATCAAAATTCAGATGCTTGGCAAGTGGCTCATACTTATGACCATTGCTGTTTCCCAAGATCATCTGCTCACCTTTTGCAATCTTTTGACAAGCAAAATCAATGGGGAAGCGAGATTCACTTAACAACCATGTTACCAACTTATCAACTGCAGTGATTCACTTAGCAACTGTGGCAAGAAAGATTGTAACCAGGGGTGGGATTCTACATCTCGCATCTATTTGCTAGAACCGGTTGTTAACATTCTAAGCAGTTTGGAGAACCGGTTGTTAGAAGAAATTACTGGCCTAATCCTGTAAGGAAGGCAGGAAGGAAACATTCTGGTGTTGCTTACAGAAACTGAATCTCCATTAACCCATTCTTGGCAGGACTAGACTTCCTGTCTCAGGAACTTCTCAGGAGTTTTTTTCCCCTCCTTTGCTGGTACTTTGCTTTTGTGGAGTGACCAAAGTTACAATAGCTCTGAAAAAAGTGACTTATGATCCTTTTTCACACTTACGACTGTTGTAGCATCCGTATAGTCATGAGAGGCCAGGCGATGAGATGCATGCCTCGATGTGAGTGATATTGAGTTGGCCACACCCAGCCAATAACATGACCACCAAGTCACATGACCACCAAGCCACGCCCACCAACTAAGCCACACCCACAAAACTGGTTGTTAAAAAAATTGAATCCCACCCCTGGTCGTAACATAGGGCAAAATTCACTTAACAAATGTCTTAACAACAGACAGTTTGGGCTCAATTGTGGTCATAAGTTGAGGACTACCTGTATGTTATGACCGCACCAAGAAGAGTGCCAAGTCAACAATTTCCCATATGCCTTTTCTAACTGTTGGCAAAGCTAAGTTAGTAGAACTGCATCCCGAGGACAAAACCTGTTCCTCCAACACAAAATGCATTCTTTTCCCCCATAGGATGGTATATATGTGGGTCTACAAAGATACCAGTGCTAATCTCTCCAGGGAAATGGCAGTCTTCTCTGCCTCTTATATAACAAAAGTAAGTGGCTGAGTCACTCTGGGTGTCATATCACAGATGTGTGAGACCTTGCACACAACTTGGATATTGCTGTCTGGCTTTGGTGACATTCTATCCCACTTTTAAGCCAAAATTGCTACTCAATAGGAGCTTAAAAGCCCAGCATCACAACAAAAATGTGACCCGCAATGGAGGAAAAACAAGGTCAGTGCTGTGATAATAAAGGTTCTGCTCTACAAAAAAAATTAAAAAAATCAAATCTTTCATCACTCCTCCATAACAACCTCTTCTCAACTCTATTCTCACATACAAGGTTAATTAAATCAATGTCATCAATTTAAATCAACCCCGGATTAAAGTAAATCAATAAGGATTTTGTTCTGTCTCCAGTGCCTTCAACTTGGCCCAGGCTTGTGAAGAATGTTCACCTAGAAAGGGATGCCAAGAACACTATAATTTTCGCCCTTTGTCTTGTTTTAAGCTTTTGGTGAATCCTAACTAAGAGTTGTGGCTGGTCAAAGATTGGATGACTGTAATAGAGTAGATGTCCTGAATCATAGTTAATCACCCCTTACTGTGCAGGAAAATCAGTTTTCAATCATTTGTTTCAGTGGTCCTGTAGGAAGTTAGCACCCACACCTCTCCTAGAAAATTGAAATATCCTAGGAAATATTAAAAAGGCAGAATATTTTCTCTAAAAAGAGTAGAAACTCCGAAGCAGAAACTCACCTCAGAAGTAGAAGCTCACCCCCACCTTTGTTAATGGGTGGGTCATTAAGGCCTGGGCCAGAATACTTTACATACCAAAGATCTCCAGGTAAAGCTATAACAATTGCTCAAAAATCTTTTCAGGGCATCATCATCATCCAGCAAGGCTCAACCAAGCCTGGAACTCAGGACAACTTACAGAATTGCCCCTGCATGGCCTCATGGGAGTCTGACAACCAATCAGAATACAAGCTCCAATTCAAATCCCAACAAAGGTTATAAAACTCAGACACTCTCAGCAGCTCAGCCCTTCCTGACCTTCTCTTCTCACGTTGAAGTATTTGATCATCCTTCCTTTTCACTTTGGAGCTCCAAGCCATGTGGTCCTGCTGTCCACCATTAAACCATCTTTCCAAACAGCCTCCATGTTTCCAGTGTCTTTTTCCCCACTTGGAACTGAACTCAGAAGGATTTTTCTACCAACAGTCTGGTCAAATATTTCCTCCATTGCTAGCTACTGAAATTCAGAAGTATCCTTTTTCTAATTCAGAAGGATTAATATAGCATATAAATGCTGATCAATGTTACAGTGTAAAAGTACTCTGTATCATATATAACTAGCATACAAATCTGGATATTATCTAGTGCTTCTTGTCCTAATATCATTGGCTATTTATTTCTGAATGATTTATTTACAGTTTAAATTACTCAGTTTCCAAGAGATCAGAATGATTAAAATGAAGAATTGAAGCAACCAGAATACCAGATGTTTGTATGCATTTATTTATACATTTTTGAACTGTCAATCTCCCTCCGAGAATGCATTTCAACTCCCAGAATTCCCTAGTTGGCATGGGATTTTGGGATCCCATCTTAATTCCCCGAGTTCTGGGAGTTAAATTCACACAACTTAATGATTGCAAAAATGAGAAACACTGGGTTATTTTATAGCTTTGAAGAATGTGCAATAAATCCATGGAAAGAGCCTCCATAGTTAAGAGAATGATTGTACTGTATTAACATATAACTGCTCAGCCAGGTTAGTTTGTTCTAAGTTTGTTAAACAAGCCATGGTAACCTGGGTTGATATGAGTGTCTTTGAAAAAATCTTGACAGTATACAATATCTTGGTGTTCTCCTGAATCCATTTCATAGCCAGAGTTTGATATTGGTTAGGGGTTCATCCTTAGCTTGGTGCAAACTACTTGTTGGCTCATCTAATGATTCTCAATCTTAAGAACTTGAAGATATGTGGATTTCATCTCCCAGAATTCCCCAACCAGCATAGATAATGAATGACTTGGGAATTCTGGGAGTTGAAGTCCACATATTTTCAAGCTGCCAAGGTTAAGAAACACTGAACTTAGACTAAGCTGCTGAAGATGGTGCAAATGGAGAAAGTATCCCCAAAAATAAATAAATCCACGCACCAATTTAAAGCTATTGGATAAATGCAGCTACTGAGAAATAGGAAAGAGACATGTGAAGGGGAATTTTTTAAAGAGAATAAAGTCCCCCTAATAAGAAAGGACAACTAGAGAGAACGGAGACAGATAGCTTCGCTCTTTAAACAATTTTGGATAGACGCTCTGAGCATGCGTGACACAGCCCGCTTACTTGCCTGCTAAGTATGAAGGGGGAATGAGAAGAACCGCCGCGCAAGCGTAGAAAGAACTACTCGGCCCATAGAGATAGGGAGAAAAAAAGTCCGTTGTGCGCCTGCTTCAAGGAGTTGCGACGAAGCCGAGGAAAGTACCGCGCGTGCGCCGAAGTGCCTCGCCTCCAGGTTGGCTTCGCAAGTCGCGACTCTGCCCTCCTTCCACCTCCCTTTCCCTAGTCTGCCTGTTCTTACGCCTGCGCAGTTCGGGCCGGGGTTTTTTGTTGGCTCGGGCAGCGCACGCGCAGAAGCGCGGTCCTAGCCTTTCACAGGCGCTCACTTCGGCCTCGTCTCTCTCCTGGCGCGCCTGCGCAGTTGGCGCCGCCTGGTTGGTGGTGGTGTCTGGAGCCCGGTGGGAGGGGGGAATCAGGGGTTGGGGGGGGCAGAGGAGGAGGAGGGATGCGGACGGGGAAGATGGCGGCAGCGTCGTCGAACAACCCGCGGAAATTCAGCGAGAAGATCGCGCTGCACAACCAGAAGCAGGCCGAGGAGACGGCGGCTTTCGAGGAGGTCATGAAAGACCTCAGCCTGACGCGCGCCCACCGGGTGAGGAGGACCCGCCGGAGGAAGGGAAGGATGGAGAGCGGGAGGGACCGCTGGACTGACGCGCTGCCCGAGTCCCCTCAGAAAGGACGGGGGGGTTGCATCGAAATTCGCCCCTCTTCACTGTGGGGCTTAGGCAGGGGGCCGTTTTCTAAAATTTCCTGAGGGGAGGTCGGGGGTGTCTAGGGGCACCGTCTTTTTCCCTTTTCCCCGAGAAAAGGGGAGGTGTTTAAAGACCACCCCTCAGTTTGGGGTGGGGGGGTGAGGGAAGGGGATTTAAAATAAGTGTGGCGTGGGAGACGCCGGATCTGCATCCTTTTCCCCCTCACCGAGTGGGTGTGGGGGGGGTGGAGAGAGAGAGAACTGAGGGGAGAGCCCGTCGTTTCAAGTTGAGGGGGGGCAATTAAAAGGGGGGGGGGCTGACGCCCCCTGACTAGGGATGAAGCTGGGAATCAAAACAAAAAAAACCCACCCTGTTTTAGAAAAAAGGGAGAAGTTAAGCCCCCGGTTAAAAAAAAAAAAATCCCGTCAATGTTGTGATTATTATTATCCTTATAAGTAATGGCTTATGTTATTTGCCAACGGGCCTTAGTATTTGTGATCGGAAAGGCAGGAGGATGTCGTTTAATACGTGTAAAAAATGCTGCATGCATTCCCTCCCCTTGCAAAAGGAATTGGAATTAAAAGACATTGAAATTAAAAGGTGCAGACTTTGGGTGAGAGATGGAGTGCAAAGATGGGTAGACTAAAAGAAAGGAGGTCAAGGGGGATGAAATGACCTACCTGTATGCTTATCTTGGTACAAGGATGGAAATTGTGCTTTCTCAATCTATCATGGAGTTATTAAAAGATGGATAAAGGATAGATAGATAGACAGACAGATAGATAGCAAGCTTGGAAGGTGAGTGGGTCAGGAGAAGGAATCTTAATTCCTTTCTGCTTCAAGTGGGGGATACTGGATTAATAAGAATAGGGGTGGGGGAACATGGGAGTGGAGTTAACCCCTCCAAAACAGAAGAGATCATAACACTTTTGTCTTTCTTTTATTAAATATCATAGGAATAAAAGAGAATGAGTGGATTTTGATGAAAGAGGTCATAACGACAAACTACTCTTTCCTCAAGGGATGGGCCAAATTAAATTAATATTTCAGATATCTAATCATATAGCAGGACTCTTTTACTATTACCCTTCCTACTCTTATTGGTATCTTATTACTGTCACTTTGTTGGTTGTATCTTATGATTTATGATTGTATCTTATGATTTATCATTTTGTTTGCTTGTATGTGTATGCATACTGATAGCTTGTGCACCGGAGACAAATTCCTTGTGTGTCCAATCACACTTGGCCAATAAAGAATATTTTGTATAATGGCAAATATGGGGAAGAGGTTAGCAGTGCCTATAATTTTAGGCAGATAGTCCCTGCTCAATGTATAGATAATAGTTTATACATCTTCCTTATAAATATATGAAGAAGTTATAGAGTAAATCCCCTCCAAATGTAAGGGAAGGAAATAATAGCAACTCTCTTCCCAATTTATGGGCAGGGAATTGAAGAGTCTTGTGTATATTGGGAGGAGTGTTTAATTAAAACATTCAAGACATGTTGTAATTACATCTCATGTTGTTATGTTTGTAGTGAGGAGGTTCATAGCTCCCAGTCTCTTATTTGTATAAAAGACAGGGCAGTATTGAGGGATAAAGCAGTATTGTGTATTTGTGGAAATGGAACTGGGAAGGAAATTAATTAGCCCTTAATTTATGCATAAGGGAATCAATTCATTCTCCCTGTGTGCGTTTAAGAGCAAATTAAGAAAAGGGGGTTAAAAATCTTTTCCTGGATAAAAGAGAAATGTGAAAATGAAGGCAATGCAAAATTAGAAAATGCTTACATCTAATTTACATGGTTGTGTGTGAATTGTTGAAAGGATGACTTCTATCCATCTTTTCTTTTAGATGGTATATATTTTCCTATAGGAAATTGTGAGGGCATTGTGAGAAGAGGCTCTCTTTCAATTTGTTTAAGCAACTGCTTAATGTTAGATGAGCAGGGAGAATTACAAGGAAATTCCAATCTATAGTATGGAATCTTTATTCATTTAAGGAAACAGGTATCCAGTCTTTAAGAATCTGTTACTGGATTTTGTAATGTGGGTCAGTGTGATCAGGTATCACAATACACTTAATGAAGTATGAATTGTCATCAAGACACTGCTGTTACATCAGGGAGAATCATTCTTTTCCATGCTAGAATGCAATTAATGCTCTCCTGCTTGGGTGGAGTATCTGGATTTGAACAAATAGAAAATATCTTTCCCTTGTATTATGTCTGTCTCTGGCTGGAAATATATGAGATCAAGGATATTTAATATCCACTTGCTCTTACTGAAAAAGAAAACGTTGGAGAAAATAATTTTATTTCCTATCCTTGCAGAGTTGTGTAATTGTGAAAATCAGAGAGATCAAGATAGTGCTTCTATCATTTTAGTGTATCACATCTATTCAACAAAGCACTTTAAACAGTTGATTCCTTAGGAGTTGGTTTGGGTATTAGCTTATGTAGATTGCTTTATAACTACCCCAGGAATTTGCAATGTGTGTTGTAGCTATATTAGTAATAAAATGTTACTAGAACTTTGAATTGTGGTACACAGCTCTTTTCTGAAGTCACTGTTCTTTCAGTGAGAAAAAATGGCTTTGTGTTGAAATTAAGTTATTAACTAAAGGGGAATGTTACATTTTGTAAATGAAATATCAACAGAATGATTAGCTATCATCTTCTAAGAAATGACTTTAACGATGGGAGAATGTCTGTTGCAATGCAGTTAGATGCTTATAAATGTCACAATTAGAAATATTACAGTGGGACAAAATGAACCTTCTTAAAATGCTGGTTGTCATCTAAAAAATCCTACATGGCCCAGTTACTTGGGAGACTGCCTGTTTCTCATAGGATGTGCCCACCCATTTTGTTCTTGCAGGGTGGGCACACTCCATAAACAGTTTTGTCTACTGGGATTCCAGAATCGCACATTATTTGCAGTACTTTTGCATTCCCCCAGCCATCTGAATAGCCCCCAGAAGAGAAGATTCAGAGATTATTGTTGAGGAGAATGAATACCTGGCTCCTCACACAGCCAAGGAAGGTGAACATCTTTGTTTCACTCCGTCTGGTCTGTCCTTTCCACCTTTTCTCTTTTACTGATTTTATATGTCTTTATTTCTTTGTTGTGAGCTGCCCCGGGTCATTAAGTGGGGGAGATAAGTTTAATAAATTATTTTATTTTACAAATGCAACTTTATTTAATCAATTTGTATAAGAGCCCATCTCAGCCAAGTGATTGAATGGCTTAAATTCTAAAACTATAAAAGTTAAAATAATTAAAAACAATAAAACCATTCAAGAAATAGAATTCTTTATTGGCCAACTGTGATTGGACACACAAGGAATTTGTCTTGAGTGATGGGATTTGCAGCATGTCCGCAAAGAGTTAACAATGGAAATAATTTAACCAATGACTTTGTTTCAGAAAATGGATGGGATGAACATAACAGGATTTTACTTTTGCTATTATCAAGTAATAGCCTGTTATCCCATGAAAAGGTCACCAACACTGTGCAGCATTTTTTTGAAATAATATAAAAAAGGTGCTTCAAGGTATATCGGAGGTGTGAACATAGCATCTGTCTGCAACACTTTGAAGTAGCAGTATCTTTTCTTGGGTTTGTCTTGTTTTCTGCAGCTGCCATGTGACCTTAGGAAAGATAGATCGGCTAAGAATTGTGAACCCATGCCTCTAGACACCTTTTTGGAATTAAATTGAAGGCTCTACATGACTGCACTCATCAGTATCTCCTGTTTGGCAAAGAAAAATATTTCTACCAATGTTTGTTTTTAATGGTTATTGTGGTTATTATAATTATATGTCAACCAAAGGGAAACATATATTTATAATAAATGAATACATATGGTCTAATTTTTGGTGGAGCCACATTGTGTGCTTACAGTGAAGATTCATGCTGGTAAGGACCATCCTGTAAGTTCTTCCCACATATTAAAGATTACAGCCGGCATAAAAGTTCCTTCAGAGTTGAGATAAAAATATTTGATTTTTTCCCTTGTAAGAGAAGTGGGATGATCAGCTTGTAAATGCCAGCAGGATATTTGGGATCCTAGTTAGTGTAAAGACATCTAATTTATTAGGGGCACCTCAGAAGAAGGCACTAAGAATGAAGTAATTTGGAATGTGATATAAATTACATTACAAATTGGAACAGTAGATCAAAGCACACTCTTCCCTGTTGAGTGTGTGTGTTTTCCCATTTATGGATCTTTTATTGTAGTAACTTGTTGCAGCCTTAAGTCTTTATATAGAATAAATTCCTTTATATATATAAAGTCCTTTCCACATTTTGGTTGAATTCTTAATACTGATATTTCAATACAAATGCTATATTGTATTATTATGAAAATGTATCGTATGTCAGAATATAAGGATTAGAAAAGCTCTGGGCTAGAAGTAAGGCAACACAGATTTAAAATATCCACCTGATTATGAAGCTTGCTGGGTGATTTGGGGCCATCTCTAATTTACCTTACAGGGCTGATATAAGATTTCCCCCCCTAAATTTGGGCTAAAACTATATACGTTATTTTGGATTTCTGAAGAAAGATAAGAATATGCATTTGAAAAATGCATGATAGGGAATTCCAGTTGTGTCCCATAGTATCTGACAACAAATTAATATCTAGCTACACAGTATGAGCTATTTGAACTCTTCATTTCTTGTTACCTTCACACTGGTGTTCATTGTTGCAGAAGAACAGATGTAGTTGATATAGAGAATTAAACAGGATGTGCTGTGGGGTGTAGAGACATTTATTGGGCTATATTGATGGTAGTGGTTTATAGAGGGCTGATGAAAGTGATGTAGCTCTGTGCTCTGCTGTTTAATGTGCCCTTTTCTATGAGTTCTTAACGTCATTGACAACATAGTTAAATCAGTGTGCTACTTACTATTACTGCATTTGGCAAATCAGTAAGGGTTGTGAGGGTTTCTTCTCCCTCCTTCCTCCCCCACTTAAGCAAACTTTCGGATTGTTCTTGTATATTGAATAAATTCAAACATGGAATTATAGCATCCATGGCAAATGCAGTGCAGATACGGCACTGTAATATTCTTGTAATATCTTAATTGGCAACCAGTGCTTGAAAATACATTTTCCTCCAGCTCCTCCTAGTCCCTTGTGGTTCTTGCAAAAAAAAAAAAAATCCAGTAACTACGAATTACAGAGTGATTATTCAAGCTGTGAGTCTGGCTTTATACTCATCCAGGAACAGGTTTTTTAAAAATATTTTTTATTGTACTTTTCCACATTAAAAAAACCTCATTTACAGTCTTCGCAACATTGTGACAATGACATTTTCATTTACATATTTCCATTAATTTTTGTTTCTACTATCTAGCCAATTATACCACTTTTCACAGACCATATAATATTCCATACCTTCTCTATCTTGCAGTTCCAATGTGAGTTTGACCATCTCTCTGGAATCCATTACTTTCTTTATTATCATACTTTCGGAGGGGTTACTATCTAGTTTCCAATTCTGTACATAAGCAATTCTTGCCGCCGTCAATATATGTATTATAATATATTCCTCTAATTATTCCTAATAGAACCATTTCAGGTTTAAACGCAATTTAGAGACCAATAATTTCTTGTAACCAATTCCTTATTTTATTCCAATATTTTCTTGCTTCGGGACATGACCACCACATATGAAGGAAGGTATCTTGTTTGTGCTTACATTTCTAGCTTTCTGGACTCAAATTTGGGTATATTTTTGCCATCTTGCTGGGGCTAGATGCCAACGGTAAAACATTTTATAAAGATTTTTCTTATAGGCAGCAGACATTGTTAATTTGTAATTTTTAGCCCACAGTTTTCCCCATTCCTCTAACTGAATACTGTAACCAAAATTTCTTGCCCGGGCTATCATATTTAACTACTTCCTCTTCCCTATCAAATTTTAATAAATAACTGTACATTTGATTATAAATTTCTCTTCTGGTCCTAGTAAAATTTTATCAATTTGTTATTTCTCCTTATCAATGCCAAATTCTTCTATATCTTTTTTGTATCTCACCTGCAGCTGTAGGTATGGCCACCAATCTATAATTATTCCCTGTTCCAGGAAAATTTTACATGGATTTTTGAAAAACGAATTTCCTTCTTAAATTTTATGGAGCCTTGTTTTTTCACTGTCATTCCTTTCTCTGTATTATCTTGCACTTCATGTCCATTAGTATTTGTGCGCTTTTTCTGAGGGTGTAAAATAGCCTAGTAATAAACAAATTATTACATTTATCATTTGTTTTCCAGTGGATATTATAAATGGATGCGCCAGGGTTCGTTCAGCTACTTGCTAATATTGTTAATGTTACTTTTTGGTAGCTCTTTATTTGAAGTAGCTTAGTTGTTCTGGTAACTTGGTTTTTGCCTCTGCTCTAGAAGATCTTCAGAAGAATTTATTCCTTAACTCCATGCTTACTTCAGTAAAATCCCTTATCCTCTGCTCTATGATTGAAGCATGGTAATGTTCCTTTTTATCTGTATCCCTTGAATGGCACCTAAGGGGATGCAAATGCTTTGCATTCTTTGAAAGGCTCTGAAATTTTGATTGAGAATCATTTGGGCAACTGATTCATATGTTTTCAGGACAGAAAAACAATGCTGCATAGAACTTTATTTGTCATTTTATGCAGCATTTTAAAGATGCCTTCTTGAAGCAATTGCAACCAATTCTTTTTATTATTATCACATTAATTATTGCAAAAATTATATTGCCGAATCATAAAACTCTGGTAAATATGCAACAATAAAAATAATATATAGGAAATAAGTCGTAAACAATTAAACTTCATTATGGCTCATCAATATAGCTCCTCAATATATTATGTACCAAAATCTTGCTTAGAAAGAAAGGTTTAGCATCATCATAAATGCTAAAAGGAGAAAGGGCCAGGCATATTTTGGGGATAGAAAATTCCATTTGTTTCAACATTTCTCATGAATTGAGATTTCTCCAGGTTTTTTAAAATATAAATTTGGTGCTTCTTCCATTCATCTTTATAAATATTAAATAGGATGCCACAAATGACCAACTAAGCACAAAGGAACAGTCCAATATCCATTTGCATATTTTTCTATTCACTCCACCTGAAGAATTTAACCAATTATGGAATATCTGAGCCAACAAAGAGTAGGCTATTCATATTATCACCAAGAGTCAAGTGCAAGGAAGTTTTAACAATTGATTTCAAGCATTTTGAGTTTTTGCAATAAAGATGCACCAGCAATGGCATTCTACATTTTTTAAAAATTCTGTCAAATAATTGATGAATTAAAAATTACTTGACATATTTTTAAAATATCATTACTTTAAAAATAACACAAGAATAAAAATTCTGTTCATGAGCACAAGTGTAGCAATTATATTCCACAAAATATTAAAGGTAGGACTTCTATGGAGATTCTCAGTCATCCGGATCATAGTTATTCCAAAGGTGCTTTTACAAAAGGTACCTGAACTTTCTGGGGTTGTTTTTTTTTTTTGAAGACGTTTCGTTTCTCATCCAAGAAGCTTCTTCAGCAATTCTCATAGCTGAAGAAGCTTCTTGGATGAGAAGCAAAATGTCTTCAAAGAAAAACCAGAAAATCCAGTTTCCTCTTGAAAAAGCACATGTGGGACATTAAAGGTATGAGTTTTTTTTTAATGTGTTGTGTGAATGTTGCCTAAATAATTGTGAAATATATGGTAACTGCAAAAAAACAACCCTCTTCAAAATGTGACATTTTTCCTTAGTTTGGTTAGCGTGGGATCAGTGGTGGGATTCAGCCAGTTTGCATCAGTTCAGGAGAACCGGTTGTTAACTTTCTGAGCAGATTGGTGAACTGGTGATTGGAATTAATAATTAGGGCAGAAAATTGGTTGTTAAATTATTTGAATCCCACCACTGTGTGGGATGCATAGTTTATCCTTCTGTCAATTGTCACAGACACTCTTTGAGGTAGTTTAGACTAATAAGTGTTGTCCCAAGGCGATGAGCTTCTTAATTAAATATTCAGTTTGGGTCCACATAGAAATAGCCTTACTCCTTATTGTTGATGAGATTTTGAATCTATCCATTGAGTGATCATTTGGTGAAAGTGATTGTGCTATGGTGCCATAAAGTCAGTCAATTGGGCTGATGGGATTGATGGCAAACATACACAACTCCTGTGTCTGAAACTGGAGCTCTTATTCTCCTTGCATTGGGGATTTTGTTGCTTGTCAGCTCTGCACAGCAAGGCTTTTGCCTTGCTTTAACTTCAACTGTGTTTAAGTAAAATATTGCTAGTTAGAACAGAAGGTGCTTTAGGACATTATCCCCATTCATGTCCTGCCAACTGATTGTTTCTTCATGACTGAACAGAGAGCACAACCATTCATGTGGTTACTTTGCCAATTGTAGTGTATCCTCTCATCTTCCTGGTAGGAAAATATATTGTAAACAGTCAGCAGAGCTTCACAAAAGAGAGTGACAAAAAAGTCAGTGAAAGAAAGAAAACATGTTTTGCAGGGGGGAAAGTATTCAGAAAACACATCATATGCGCACCTGGTTTGTCTTGGCATGGATTCTGTGTGTTTCATGGACATGATTGTGATTTCCTCTGCAGAATAATATTTAAGAGAATAGGTCTGTGGAAGCATCTTCAGCTTAGTGCTAAGTACAAGTTTGCATGCCTGAATTCAGTCTCCAAATGATTAGGTGACAAATTATCAGAAAGACTTTTACTTTAGCACTTGAATTGTTAATTCTAACCATGTTTTGAATCAGAAATGAACTTGATAAAAGGGATGTTGTTATTTGTATCTTTAGGGTGGGTGGGTTAAGAAGATAAAAGTTTCTTGATGTTGAACACCCAAAGAATATATGTCAGAGGCCAGTTTCTAGTGCCAGTGTCATGCTTTTTAGCTCACAGCCCAATCGACTCACGGGGTTGTGGGGAAAAATAGGCAGGAGCATTATGTGTGCTGCTTTGAGTTGTACAAAGTAAAGGTAGGTTATTGTTATCTGTTCACACAGTGTGAAGTCACAGCTGCGAGTGGTGTTTACTGGTGTTGGCATTCAGATGCATCAAGTTGTTCCCATTAACCTAGGATGTTCTAATCTAATGTATCAAAGTAGTGTATGTGCAGATTCAGCAGTGTGGTCTTTTTGTCACTGACAGATGGAAATTTTGTCAGTGTGCAGATTTTCTAAGTGCTGTTCGATTTTTTTGGTATGACACCCAGTGTCCCGATAATCACTGGGACCACCATGGCATGGTTCAATTTCGATTTTCAGACCTTGATACTTTGTGATCTTTTCCAATTCTTCATCTTCTGTTCAATCTCAGTTAAATATGATGTGTTATGAGTTAAGACTTTTCCAGTTTGTGTTCAGAAATACCACGATATTTTATATTCTCACCAAGTTTTCATTACCAGAACTTGGTAATTTTTACAGATGTTCTAGTGAATCATTTTGGCAACTGGTTTTTTTTTGTTTTCTATAATCAGTTTATGGTATCTTCTTGCATGATCTGAGCATATAATGTGGTGATTCTCCTGCCTCTTTCCACAATCTGCACTTTGAATTATTTCATGATTTTTCATTTTCTGACCTTGATTGCATTAGTTTAAATAGCTTGTTCTTGAACAAGCTAAATCAAGCCCTTGGTTTCTTTTGTTTTTAATGTTTAATGTTCCATTTATAAGGCATTGCCTGGTTTTATCTTTATCCCATTTCCCCTCAATCTTTGCCAGCATTCTGTTTGGATTTTTTTTTTTTTACATTATTTCGATATTCACCACTTGTTTCCTGCACATTCAGTAAATTCCAATTTTAACTTGCATCAAAGCTTGTTCTTGACTGCCTTTTACATAATCAGCCAATGCACTCTTTTCTTCTTTGACAGGTTTTTTTTTGACCTGAGTTAAACTTCCATCTCCATTTCTGTTGGGCAGGATAATCTATCAATATCACTAGAGTGACATAGTTCATAGGGAGTATCATTACCTTCCTTTTTTCAACCTAGATTGTCTAATTCAGCTTGTGTCCAGTTAACAATTCCAATTGTGTATTGTATCAGAGGTATGATACAGATATTGAGGGTTTTGGTGGTGTTTCCCCCATTCAATTATGTTTTTAACAGTTTTCTCACTTGTATAGATTATTTGCTAATCACGTTTTTTACCTATCCATGCTTGATGTTATCCAACTGTAAAATGCTCAGATACTTGTAGACTTTATCTTGATGGCTCCTGATGGTTTGGCCATTCAGTGTTTAAATTTCATTACTATTTGTAATGTCCTTAAATCATGCTACTGTAACACATTTCTCTTGGCCAAATTCCATTGCTATATCTGTGCTAAAAAAATTTACGGTATTTGTCAATGACTGGATTTCAATTTCTGGTTTTCCACAAAGCTTCAAACCATCCATATAAACCAAATGTAAGATTTAGTAGCACTTTTTGCTATTTGGTAACCAAGATTTGTTTTTGTCGAAATCAATGAAAGTGAGATCATAGGTAAAGGTAAAGGTCCCCTCGCACATATGTGCTAGTTGTTTCCAGCTCTAGGGGTTGGTGCTCATCTCTGTTACAAAACCAAAGAGCTAGCGTTGTCCGAAGACGTCTCCATAGTCATGTGGCTGGCATGACTAAATGCTGAAGGTGCACAGAACGCTGTTACTTTCCCACCAAAGTAGACCCTATTTTTCTACTTGCATTTTTACATGCTTTCGAACTGCTAGGTTGGCAGAAGCTGGGACAAGTAACAGGAGCTCACTCCATTACGCGGTATTGAGGATTCGAACCGCTGACCTTTCTGATTGACAAGCTCAGCGTCTTAGCCACCTCTCATAGCAAAGGCAAATAATAAACTGGTCCTTAGTTACCCTGGAAGATGCCTCTCCTAATGTTGACAAATCCATATTTTTTTCATCTATAGCCACCAATTCTGTCTTCCACTGATTCATTTTTTTTCTATTAACATTGTAAAGTTTACTGGCACCAGTTCTTCCCAAACATTTTATGATCCACCTATGTGTAATGAATCAAATGTCTTTGTATAATCTTTCCATACCTTATGTATGTTTTTCACCTTTTGCTATTGTCTAAAACCATTTACCAATCAGTAGTTGATCTTTTGTACTTATACTTTTCATTTATTTCCTTTCTGTTCTACTGCGAGAATGTTATTTTCTTCTAAATAATCTTAGATATTGTCTGTTATTATGACAAAGAGTAATTTAAATATTGTAGGCAAATTTGTTATTGGCCTGTAGTTTCCTGATGATGTCCCTTTCCTTATCTTTTGGAATCAGATGGATTTTATCATTTATTAACCAGTCGCTGATATTGCCTTTATGCAATAATTCATGAAGCTATAACTGTATGTAAGCTAATCAGATATTTGAGCCCAAAGCCATGCAGTTGGTTATTTCCAGGAGTTGTCCAGTTTTGAATCCTTTTCAGATAACAGATAATCAGAATTGGAAGGGACCATGCCAGGTCATCTAGCCCAACCCCCCGCCCAAGCAGGAGACCCTACACCATTTCTCACAAATGGCAGTCCAATCTCTTCTTGAAAGTCTCAAGTGAGTTTCACTTGATTTTTAACCATTTCTGCTGTTGTTATTAGTTCTTCTATTTGATTTTTACTAAATTAATCTTGAAATTCTTTTATCCACCCAGCATTTTTATTATAGCTTTTCTGAGCCTCCCATAGATCTTTTCAAAACTGGATTGTTCTCTTTTTGTTTGGTTTTCCATTTTCAGAATTTTTTATTCCCATTTATACTTTGGTAAAATAATCTCTACTCTCATTGAAATACCATAGCTGATTTTGCTTAAATTGGATTTGTGCCTCATAATGTTAAATTTTGCCTGCTATTGCAGTTATTTGCTGTTTTATTATTTCCAAAGTTGCTTCAATTTTTCTGCTGCTAAGCCAATTTTTTTTTATTAGGCTAGACTTGATCCTTACATTCTTCAATTTTTGTTTTTTTGTGTTCTTTAAATCACTCACATGTGGTCTTAATTCCTTTACCTTGACCTCCAATCTGATCTTCCGTTTTTCAATTGAATATGATTTTAATTTTGGATTTCTCATTTCATTATCTAGTTCTCCTGTAACCATCACAACTGCTGTACTGAAGCAAGCTGATTGTTCTGTTTGATAGATATTATTTTAACTTCTGCATGGGCCTTATTCACATCCTTCATTAGGTGCCAGGTCTTTTTTTTAATGCTCTGTTCAAGGCTGGCTTTCTTTTTTCTTTTAATTTTTCTTGACGGGGAGTCAGTTCATGGGTGGTTTCAGTGCTGGCCTGTACTGCTCTGTTGTTGTTGCTCCTTCTAAGTTATCAGTTCTTTAGTTTGTATCAGCTTTTCCCTTTATACTTGCAATTTGTTGATATCTGAGTCCTTTCCACTAGTCGTCTTGTATAGTGGTCGCCGACCAGTGGGCCACAGCCCACTGGTGGTCCGCAAGAAAATATTGGTCCGCAGAGAAATGTCACCCCCAGAGCACTCCCCAAAGCAATTAATCCAGGCTGCGCGGGAACACAAGGTTGCACCACTGACATGGCCCGCGGGAACCTTCCCCGCTCACTCACTCCTTAACTGGCAAACTTGCCTGCTAAGTTGCTATTTTTCCTTTTTTTCTTCTCCTGATCATGAGCCGTTCTGCTGTGCTAGGAGATTTAGATTAGCTAGGAAGCAGGAAATTGTTGGATTTCTTGCTTTCTAGCTAATCTGTAGATCTTCAGCTCTGCTTTTAAGCAGAGCCGAACCTTCCTTAGGATTGAAAGTTCTATTCAGTTGCAAACTCAGATAGCTGATGGCAGAAACACAGATGTCTAAGTGAATCTGTGATTCTGTGTGCAACTCAATCTGCCTGTCTGCTTTGCCTGATTTTGGGTAAAAGTTGCTCTTTTTTTAATAAATAGTCAATATTTACATGCATGGTGTGTAGTGAGTTAATTTTGTGAGTTTGCTTACTAGCAAATTTTTATGAATTTGTTTGCAAGCAAATTTTATGTGACAGACTCAGGTAATAGCAGAAGTATAGATCTCTGAATTTGTGATTCTGTGAGCAACTCAATCTGCCTGCCTGTTTTGCCTGATTTTGGGTAAAAGTTGTTCTTTTTTATAAAAAATAATAATTACATAAATATTTATAATATTTACATACAAGCCATGCCCAGCCAGTCACATGACCACCAAGCCACACCCACAAATTATGCCATGCCCAAGAACCGGTTGTTAAGAAATTTGAATCCCACCCTTGGCGCTCTGTGTGTGTGTGTGTTTGTGTGTGTGTGTGTGTGTGTGTGTGAGAGAGAGAGAGAGAGAGAGAGAGAGAGAGAGAGAGAGATTAGATCAGATCTCTTTCTCCCACCAACGTCAGTAAGCTGCTGTCAGTCAAAATTCATATTAGTGGTCCCCGGGATTTAAAATTATGAGTTTGGTAGTCCCTGAGGTCCAAAAGGTTGGCAACCCCTGGTCTAGTGTTATTTTGGGGTCTTCTATTTTCACAATTTTTCTGAATCTCTTCCATCCCTGAATATTTTATTTCTGGTAATGAATCTCCTTTTGTCTGCTAATAGTTGTTCAGTGATACTTGATTCTGGATAAATTCTTTTCCAATGTTCAAACATTCTCTTTAAGTATCCCCACCCGCTTTGTTGGTTCCGATTTATAATAGCAGGCAATAATGGTGTAATTTTCAAACAGTACACTTTTGTCTGTGGTTGTTTTTTTTCCCCCCAGTAATCTTACAATAGTAGGCCTTGGTTGCTCAACCATAGCTCTTGAATCTTGTTGCCCACTTGTCGACATATGCTCGGGAACTTTGACATCTAACACACAATACTTGTTGATCCAGACAATCCAGTTATAGGATTCTTTTTGTTTTTTCTCATCACGTTAAATGGATTAATGGATATACTTAGTTTTGGCTCTACCATTGAGACCTATCTGGCATGGGTGACCTTCTGGTAGAATACACTACTGCAAAGATAGCTCTCAACCACATTAGAGCATGGCAGATCAAATCTCACCAGGTTCAAGATTGACTCAGCCTTCCATCCTTCTGAGGTCAGTAAAATGAGAACTCAGATTGTTGGGGGCAATAGGCTGCTTAGAGAGGGCTGTCAAGCACTGTGAAGCGGTATATAAGTCTAACAGCAGTTAATTATTTTGGTTTGTTGCACAATCAGCCAGATGTTTGGACTGATTGGTATTTTTATCCACCTATCAAATCCTTCCCCAGGATCTGGGGTAGGTAGATGTTGTTTGATGGCATTAAAGGTATTGTTGCAGGGTGTTAGCTGTTCCACGTAAAGCTGCAATTGACTGATGATAATTTTATCAGTGGTGATTATGGTGTTTTAAGTAGTTCTCCAGACGTTTCGGAATTGCATCTAAGGCACCTATTACTATCTTTGCTTTGTTTTGCCAGACTTCTACTTCTATTTGCAGATTTTTGTGATTTTCTCCAGTTTCTTCTCTTCTGCTGTCTCCAGGTATTGCCATGTCTACTGTTCAGACTTTCTTGTTTTTCCTATTGGCAGTTGTTAAGTATGGAAAGTTATGGGGCATTTGCTTTTTTGCTTGAATTGCAAAATCCCAGACCACTTTCGCTTCATTTTCTATTATTTTGTCTATTTTGTGGTCCCACAAGCAACTGGTATTTCTTGCAGATATTCCAATGTACTTATTGTTGCTGCTTTGTCAGGCCATAGTTTGTGATCATTCTGGTTATTTATATTTGCAGTTTGCAACAATGCGTAGTCAGTTTCCAGTTCTTTAGCTGGTGTTCTTCCCAAAAACCTAGGATGTCATCGTGAATCCAAGTAGTGCGGCCTTTTGTAATTGACAGATGGAGATCTTTGTCAATGTGTGTATTTTCTAAGTGCAATCCAAGATGTTTTGGTATGGCACCCAGTATACCAATAACCACTTGGGCCACTCCTGCTAGTTTATGCCATAATCCTTCAATTTTGATTTTCAGATCTTAATACTTTTATGATCTTCTCCAAATCTTTGTTTTCTATTGTACTGTCCATAGATATTGCCACATCATAGTTTCTTCTTTTCAAACACAGTTAAAGCTGGTGTGTTATGAGACAAGACTTAACCAGTTCATATTTGGAAATTCCACAATATCTTTAACCTAAACAATTTTGACTACTTTTTCAACTCTTTACTTTCCCATCAATTTTTCATTGGCACATGATAACTTTTACAAATGTCCCAGTGAATCATTTTGGCAGCTGTGTTACAGTTGTTTGTTTATAATTAGTTTGTGCTATCTTCTTGCACAAGCTGATCTACTGTTCTACCTCTTTCCACAATCTGCTCTTTGAATCATTTGATGATTTTTCAATTCTGGCCTTGATTGCATTTGTTCAAATAGCTTGCTCTTTCACAGCCAGAATAAAGGCTTCATTTTTTTTTTAATGTTCCAGTTGTGAGGCCATTGCCAGTTTTTATCTTCATCCTTTTCCCCCTCCATCTTTTGTAGAAATTGACTATGTAGTGCTTTTCCTTGCCAGTATTCTGTTCATGCTTTTATTACATTAGTTCAATATTCACTTTTTATTTCCTGCACGTTTTGTAGGTTCCAATTTTTAACTTGCATCAATGCTTATTCCTGGCTGTCTTTTACATAATCAGATAATGCACGCTTTTCATCTTTGATAGTTTGTTTGACCTGAAGTAAACTTCTGCTTCCATTTCTGTGGGGCAGAATCTACAATATCATTAGAAGGATGTAAAGTGTAGTGAATAGTCATCAGTTTTCTTGCTTTTTTTGTACCAAACTATCCAGTTCAACTTGTGCCCACTTAATAATTCCAACTGTATCATATCACACGAATAGCCAAAGTTTATGCCATGGTCATGGTCATGTTTCCACCACTCAGTTATTATTATTCGTGATGGATTAGGTTGGTGTGGTCAGAAGTGATTTCCTGACAGGAATATGGAGTAAGTAAGACAATTGCTTTCATCTCTGTTGATGTTTGGATTTTCACACATGAAGATCTACATATAAGATGCCTTTAAGATATGAATCCAGTAAAGTGTAAAATATTCTTTTCTTGAAACATTATCAGGATACAATGGCACTGAAAAAAGTGACCTGTTGCAGCATCCCCATGGTCATATGATTAAAATTCAGCTGCTCGGGAACTGATTCACATTTATGACTGTCATAGTGTCCCGGGGTCATGTGATCCACTTTTGTGACCTTCTGACAAGCCAAGTCAGTGGGAAAACCAGATTCATTTAACAATTGTGTTACTAGCTTAACAACTGCAGTGATTCACTTAGCAACTGTGGCAAAATATTATCAAATGGAGCAAGATTCATTTAACAAATGTCTCAGTTAGCAACATAAATTTGGGGTTCGATTGTGATCGTAAGTTGAGGACTACCTGTAATGGATGACTCTTGGCTTTTGGAACGATGGGTGATAATAGTTCTACCCTTGGATGTCTTTAAGCTAATTTTCTTGTCATGCTTTAAAAAAAAAAGATGTGAAGTTAGAATCTATTGACATTAATTTCAGTATCTGTTGCTCTATCTTTTATCCTATTTGCTTTTTTGTGGCAACAAGATGCTTTGCTATTCCATTTCTGGGACGGTGCATCAGAGTTTGCTCTCGAGTATTTTTCCTTGTTGACTATATGCCTTGTCTTTTCCCTCCCCCCCTAGTATTTTTCTTCATTAAGCATTGTTTACCGTCATGCTTTTACTCTCCCTCGTTAACAGCTCAGACTGTGGGCTGTTGTCTCACCACATACACCCTTCTTCATCTTCAATCTTGAATGCCTGTTTTCTTTCATTGTCCTTGATGCTGCCCCCCCTGCCCCCCCCCCCAAGCTATGATTGCGGATGCAATCTTGTGTTGTTGGGCAGTGATATCTTTTTATTTGGTCTCTTATTATGATTTGATTAGAAATGCAGAGCTTTATTTCAGATCCTCTTTCCCTGGAAACAGTTTCACTGTGAAGAACAGATAAGCCTTTGAATGAGGGGGTGGAGGGGAGGCGGCTAAGTGTTAGCAGGCAGTATTCTGACATTCTGCTGTATTACTTAGTGTGGGAGGCAGATGGCTGATGATCAGGACCGTGCAGTAGTAAGGATGCTTTTGAAAGAGGAGGGATTTGCTTTTGTGGTACACATCTCTTAAGTAGCGGGAATCCATCTTGTCACAGTTGGGGCTATTAAGAGAGAAATACTGCTTTGAAGTGAACATATGAGTGTTGGTCATCAGGAGGAATAAATGGCTATTCCTAAAAAGAATTTGTCTGTAGAATGACTCTCTGCTCTGGTTTGGGTCTCCCCCCAATAATTTTATTGAAGATTATACTATAAAAGAAAGAATAGTTAGTTTACTTTATTGTCATTGCACCTCGTACAACAAAATCAAACACCATCTTCAGTGCACATCATGACCATGAAAATAAACACAGATACTCATCCTTCACACTCCACACATTGAATTTAAAACCCCCAACACCGCACCAACACTGCACTATACAGTAGAATTCAACAGAGCTACTGCCCTGGGATAGAATAGGGGTGATGTGATAGCAGTGTTCCAATATCTAAGGGGTTGCCACAAAGAAAGGGGGGGGGTGTCACCCTGTTCTCCAAAGCACCAGAAGGCAGGATAAGAAGCAATGGATGGAAATTAATCAAGGAGAGAAGCAACCTGGAATGAAGGAGAGATTTCCTAACAGTGAGAACAAATAACCAGTGGAACAACTTGCCTCCAGAAATTGTGGGTGCTTCATCACTGAAGGTTTTAAAGAAGAGATTAGACAACCATCTATCTGAAATGGTATATGGTTACCTACTTGAGCATCTTCAGCTTCAACCACAACAATACAAGAGCACACAACAGATACAAACTCAATGTAAACTGCTTCAAACTCGATTGCAGAAAGTACGACTTCAGCAACAGAGTGGTCAGTGCCTGGAATGCACTACCTGACTCTGTTGTTACATCCTCTAACCCCCACTCCTTTAACCTCAGACTAACCACTATTGACCTCACCCCATTCCTAAAAGGCCTGTAAGGGGAGTGCATAAGCGCACAATTGTGCCTACTGTCCCTATCCTATTGTCCCCATTTATTTGTACCTATTTCCTGTATTCTTACTCATGTTTACACTTATGCCTATTTTCTTGTAAGCGATTGACAAATCAAGTAAATAAAATAAATAAAGGGCTTGGACTACTAGAAGACCTTCAAGGTCCCTTCCAACTCTGTTATTCTTATATTATACAAGTAAAACTAATCGTCTACATAATATAGAAACATATTTTAGGAAAAGAAAGTTAAATGTAAAAAGTGCAGAAAAAAAGCAAAAGCAAAAAGTGAACCTTCCCTTTCATCTTGGGCAAATATAATCACCATTAATCAATTATAACTACTTCTTAAAATAAAACCAAACACTTCTTCATCCCATACTCACCCCATTCTTTTACTAAGACAAGGCCTTCTCTCTCCCTCGACCCCAAAAGCTTCTACTATACCTGCCCTTAACCTTTTGTTTCTCAACCAGAAAAGTCTTGTTAGATTCTTTTTTAGGAATCTATTAAAAAAAAACAACCTAAATTACTAAACATTTTTCCTTTGTTTTATGGAATACAGGTAACAAAACGAGCAAAATAATTTCTAGTAGGGAATATATGTAGCATATGTGTCCCAGGATAATGATGCAAAATCGAATTTGGATGAGGAGATCCAAACTCATTGGTAGCCTCCCATTGCAGTGAACAAGGACGCACATTTAATTTTGCAGCAACTAAGATCATTGGCCGTGCAGGTACAAAGATAACCATGCAGGTACAAATGATTGAAGCCTGGGAAACGATGGGCCCCTTGGAAGTTAACTGGAGTTAATTACAACCAGCCTATCAAATACTTAGGAGCCGAGAGCTTGACAGCACAAGGAAATGACAGCCAATCACCCGCCATCAACACACCAATCAGCCAGTAGGAAGGCGCCACATAAATGTGACTCACAGAACAGCCCAAAGCACGTATTCCAGAAGAAGGAAGTTCCCTGAAGATGGGCTCCAACATGAACCCGAAAGCTCGGAAGAATAAATTTCCCGTCCCTATGACTGACCTAAATTCAATTTCGCAATATAGGTCGTCTTCGACTTATGATCGTTCGCTTAGCGACTTTGAAGTTACAACATAAAGGGTATTTTATTGTGTGTCAAAAATTTCCAACTTTCACAAAATTTCACATACCCATCCATGCGGCCACCAGATTGCGATCACTTGACAGTCCATTTGCACTTACAACCAGGGATGGGCTGCTGGGGTTTCTCAGTGGTTCAGGAGAACCCTCAAATCCCACTCCTGGCTGGCCCCACCAACCCCTCTCCTCCCAGGAGTCCCCACATGGCCTGTTTTGGATGCAGGTAAGTGCAGGGCCCATGTGGAGGCTTGGGGAGGGTGAAAAACGGGCCTTCCGGAAGTTTGGGAAGGCCGGAAATGGGCCTGTTTCTGGCTTCCAAAGAGCCTCCGGAGCCCAGAGAGGGCAAAAACGTGTCTCTTCCCCCCCCAACCAATGTGGTGCAGGAGGCCAACTAGGCCATACCCACCATGACCATGCCCACCCAGAAACCGGGCAGATAACCCTTTGCTAAAGTTTTTGAAGTCCACCCCTGCTTACAACTGGCTACTAAGTGTCTTGTGATCATGTGACTGCCCTTGGCAATTTTTCCTGCCGGCTTCCCCAGAAAGTCAATGCTTTACACTAGGATTTTGGCAGTCCACACGCCTTCGTTTACTACTGCCTCTCTGCCAAACCTCCAATTGAGTCCCTCCTTAGGATAGTGGAAAATTTGCTGGAATAAGTTTTCAAAAGAGCCTTGGCTCCCAGCGAAGAAACAATTGGGTACAGCACGTGGCCTGGGTAGAAGGAAAGACAAGGCATAGCAGAAGAGACCCCTCCTCCCTTCACCCCCCCCCGCTTTTTTTTTCTTGCTCTTCTTGCTATTTTGTTTGTTTGTGTGTTTAATATGCTGCTCATCTTGCAGTTTGAGGTGACCTGGAAACTTACCCATCCTTGAGTTACAACAGTTAATTTAGTAACCGTTCAAAGTTACAACGGCCCTGAAAAGGGTGACTTGTGACTGTTTTTCACATTTACGACTGTTGCAGAATCCCCATGGTCCCATAATCAAAATTCAGATGCTTGGCAGTGGGTTCATATTTATGTCGGTTGCAGTGTCCTGGGGTCACGTTATCAAGCGTTTGCAACCTTCTTACAGGCGAAGTCAATGGGGAAGCCAAATTCACTTAACAGCCATGTTATCAACTTAACAATTGCAATGACTGATTTAATAATCGTGGCAGGAAAAGTTGTAAAATGGGGGCAAAACTCACTTGAACCAATGTTTCACCAAGCAACATAAATTTGGGGCTCAATTGTGGTTGTAAAGCGAGGACTACCTGTACTGTAGATGCACATGCGCACTCCGTCTGAATGCCCCCGCCCCCCGTGCCAAGCCAAGTCTTTCTCAGCTCCTCCCGTTCTTGTCAAATCTCTTCCACACCTTCCTAGGCAGCCACCATAAAAGAAAGAGGATGGGCAAGTTTGAGGGTGAGCAAGAAGAGCAGGAAAAAAGTGGAGGAGGAAGGAGGGAGACTAGCCAGAGGGCGAAGAGAAAAAGACAGGGGGGAAGAAAAGGAAGAGGGAGGGAGTATGCTTAGTCACTCTTTTTTTCCTTATGGGCTTCTCCCCCCCACCCACCCCAGACTCAGCTGTACCTTTCCAGCTGTCCAGGTCAAAGGCATACCTCCTGTTCCTCAGGGAGCAGGTAGCACCATGCAGCAGCGGCCACCAGGCCCCAGCTATTTCTTGGCTAGGGGTCAAGATTCTTTTACAAAGTTATTCAAGCCAATTCCAGTTGCTTCTAAGCAGTCCTGCCTATGAAGGTTTAGAGCAGGGGTGTCCAACCTTTCACCTCCCCTGGGCCACATTAGAAGTTGAAAATTTGGTTTGGGCCGCACATAAAATAAAATAACAGTAACAATACCCGATCATCCCAAAAAACCATAGAAAACATAGTTAACATATTAAATTTATTTGGAAATAAAGTTAGTGAGATGTTTTTATTATTTATTATTAATTATTTATTAAAAATTATTTATTTTTTTATCACAGTTTTTTTATCACAGTTTTTTTATCACAGTTTTTTTATCACAGTTTATTTTCCGGCCAAATTTTGTGGGGGGAGAAAGCTCGCCTGCCTCACGCCTACCTCTCCTCCTGCAAATAGCCCGGCTGGATGAGGCAGGACTGGAAGGCAGAAGCAGCAGCAGCAGCGGGGGAAGGCTTCTGCCCCCGCCGCCGCTGCTGCTGCTGCTGCTGCTGCTGCTGCAGCGGCGGGGGAAGGCTTCTGCCGCCGCCACCGCTTCTGCCCCCGCCGCCGCTGCTGCTTCTGCCCCCGCCGCCGCTTCTTCCCCCACCACCACTGCTGCTTCTGCCCCCGCGCCGCTTCTGCCACCGCTGCCGCTTCTTCCCCGCCACCGCTTCTGCCCCCGCCATTTCTGCCCCCACCACCACCCCCCGCCACCGCGCCGCTTCTGCCACCGCTCTTCCCCGCCACCGCTGCTGCTTCTGCAGTCATTTCTGCCCCGCCACCACCCCCCCGCCGCTTCTTCCCCACGCCGCCGCCACTTCTTCCCCCGCCACGGGGGCAGCGGCGGCGGGGGCAGAAGCAGCAGTGGTGGCGGGAGAAGCGGTGGCGGCGGGGGCAGAAGCGGCGGGTGGCGGCGGGAGAAGAAGCGGTGGCGGCGGGGGCAGCAGCGGTGGGGGCAGAAGCAGCAGCAGCAGTGGCAGGGCAGAAGCGGCGGGGTGGCGGCGGGGCAAAAGCAGCAGGGGTGGTGGCAGGGCAGAAGCAGCGGGGGTGGCGGCGGGGCAGAAGCGGCGGGGGTGGCGGCGGGGCAGAAGCAGTGGGGGTGGCGGTGGGGCAGAAGCGGCGGGGGTGGCGGCGGGGCAGAAGCAGCGGGGGTGGCGGTGGGGCAGAAGCGGCGGCGGCGGGGGCAGCAGCGGTGGGGGGGGCAGAAACAGCAGCGGTGGCAGGGGCAGAAGCGGCGGCGGTAACAGCAGGAGGTGGCGCTCTGACGGCGCCCGCCTTTTCTCTTGCTGCTTGGCCTGGCGCTCGCCTCGCCCCGCCTCGCGCCTGCCTCTCCTCCTTCTTGCTGGCTGTTTCACGATGGTTGGGGTGGGCAGTGGGCCGCATTACGAGGCGACCTGGGCCGCATGCGGCCCGTGGGCCGCGGGTTGGACAAGCCTGGTTTAGAGGGCTTGGATTTTGGCAAACAGATTTTCAGCACCAGAGACAGTGGTAGGTAAAGCCTGTAGGACAGGGGTGGGCAAACTTTCTGGCTCAGGGGCCACATTGACTTTTAAAATTTGACAGACGGGCCGGGTCAGCACAAGATTTTTTGGGAATTGCCCCCCCCCTTCCCCCCCTTCTTCTCCTTCCCCTCCCCTCGGAGGCCCCCTGAGTCAGGAGTTGCTATCGCCGGCGCAGCTCCACGCAGCTCCAGTCCCGCGTTGCCTCGGGAAGGGAAAGGCAAAAAGGAAGAGTGGCGCTTTGCAATGGCAGCAGCGGCACCGGAGGCTCAGGCTCAGCAGCTCCTGGTTTTGCCTTTCCCTTCCCAAGGCAACGCGGGACTGGAGCCGCGCGGAGCTGCGCCCGTGGTAGCAACTCCTGACAGCCCCAGCCGGACACCTGAGCGGAGCCCGGGCGGAGGGAAAGCAGTGGGCGTTCCCTGGGCGGCGACTTTGGCCCCACCACCAGGGAAGCGGCTGCCCAGCTCCGTGTTGTATGTGCGATTTTATGGCGCACGGCACGGAGTCTCTTTTGGCCAGCCCCCATTTTTTTTTCAGAGGGGAATTTTTTTTTTTCAGAGGCGGGCCGTATTAAAATGACCAACGGGCTGGATGTGGCCCGCGGGCCGTAGTTTGCCCACCCCTGCTGTAGGAGAGTGGATGAGGCCCTGGGCGGCTTCCTACAGGCGGTATGTGAATGTCTCCCCCCACCCTCGGAGGCACCTTGCACTCCTTACCTGCATCTGCTTAATGACCCATGAGATCCCTCAATGACTGCAACCAGCAGTGCCAGGATTGTGATCACTGAGAGAATTAGTCACATGTCATCTTACTTAATGACTGCTTCACTCACTGGCCAAGATTCCAGTCCCAGTTGTGATTGTATGTCAAGGACTACCTGCATCTCCATGCTGGTAGGGTGCTGAGATTAATTTATAAAAGCGTGTCATGTGGTCTTACCGTATTTAATAGCTTACACAACTTTCAGAGGAAATTAATAGAAGAAAGGCTTATCAGTTTAGACTAAATGCCATTGTCAGAATTACCCTGGTTATCTTTGCAAATTGATGAATAATAAAACAATTTAAATCAGATACACACACACACATATACACACACACACACACATATACCAGTCTAACTACAGTATATGGCTTTATGCCAGATTTACTATTGGCACTACTTTCTCTGCCTTGTATTTTCTGCATATTTTCTTTTTTATTTTTTGAGGGAATGTCTTTAAGTTATTCTGTATCAGATCTTTGTTGAAGACAGAGGTGGTATTCAGCAGGTTCTGACCAGTTCTGGAGAACCGATAGTGGGAATTTAGAGTAGTTCAGAGAACCAGCAAATACCACCTCTGATTGGCCCTGCCCCCATCTATCCTCTGCCTCTCGAGTCCCAGCTAATCAGCTAGGTCTTGTTTTGTTGCCCTGCACAGGAGAAAGGAGCTGGAAAGCAGGTTAGTGGGGTGGGGAGAGAATGGGAAGAAAGAAAACAAGGTCAAGTATGTACAGTTAGGAACTTGTGAACTGGATAGTTCTGTTTTCCTTTTTTGATAGTTTTACTCCTTTCCTCTTCACTCTAAATTTTTTTAGCGCCTTTTCCCATTGCAAACAAAATATAATCTACATGACTAATAGAGCAAAGGAGGGCCTAATATTGGGTAGATTAAATCAGATGAAAATAAAATGCCTATGCTTGATAAGTAGTATCTGAGTGTGAAAAACATTTGAAAAATGGCCAAATAGATTCTATCTACATTTTGAAAAGTGCCTTTAATTCAGTACATCTGGTGTGGCTTTACTTCTATTTAGAGTGTTAACTGTACACTAATGTGCTTACATTCAGAATATTTTATTTCCTGCAGTATGTAAGGAAACTTAAGAATTGTGACCAAAGATATTGCTGTGTTAGCAGAATGAATTCTTATTGCAGGAAATTCAACACTGAATGCAGCTTAACAGAGCAAAACGTCCATTCTTTGTGGGGAATAAAGCCTTTTTCCACTTACTTTTTTATTATCAGAACTCCCTACCACCAGCAGTAGATAAATATGAGGAAAATCCTATTGTCACAGTTAATTGATAAAACAATTAGGCTGCAGCATAGTTTATGCTTAAATTCTGCTTAATTATTATTTTAAAGAAATGCAAGAAAAATAGAAAAGAACTTTATCTGTTATATATTATCCTGCTGATTATAATATATCAGAGGTAAGCAAATGTTTTTGGCTGGGGCACATCTGGAGTTTTGAAAACATGTGAAGAATACAATCATACGGGAGACTTCCCAAATCACAAGATGGCTGCCTTGAAGGGCTCTAGTATCATACAAAATGCTTGGTAACCAGAAGCTGAGTAGTTCTTTATGGTTACTAAATACATTCCTGCAAATAATATGTTGGTGAAAGATGGTGCTTTGATCCATTTATCCCAGTTTTCTGTTTAATTTCATTTAATTCTGATAATTCTTAAAATGGTGCTGGAAAACCTACTGAATACCAAGTAAGTTTTTTAAAGACTTCCCTGCAGTGTAAAATAAAACGTGACTTGTTTGTCAATTTGTGTAATAAGCTGATTCTTAATGTTCTATTTTTTCAATTTCTGCTGAATCCAAGCATGTTAAAAGACATTCCTGTCCATGTGGATCTTTCTGATAGCCTGTTCAGATAATTTTACAAATTTGATTGAGGAAATATTGAGAATCAGGTGGTTGTTAACAAATCTTGCTTTCCCCATTGACTTTGTTGGAAGTCAGTTGAAAAGGTTACAAATTGTGATCATGTGATCCCAGATAGTGCAACTGACATAAATATATGCCAGTTGCCAAGTGTTTGAATTTTGACCACATGACCATGGGGATGCTGCAACGATCATCAATGTGAAAATTGATCATGTCCTTTTTTTCAATATTGTAACTTTGAATGATCATTAAATGAATGGTTGCAAGTCAAGATTATCTGCAGTCAGTTGTTAAACAATCTAAATCAAAACCAGAAGTTGTTAAATTACCTAAAATGGCTGAATTCATAAATAAACAAATCGAAGTTTTTTTTCTAACTTGTTTAGCAAACTCAGCTTTTCTTCATACATAATAGCAAACCAGGAATTTGCAAAAATGAAAGTTTCTGATTTATTCATCTAGTTAAATGGGAAAAGGGAACTGTTTCCATGTGGCCATTTGTGCAGGCTCAATCATGCATATAATATCAAATATTGGTTTATTATTGTGAATTGGGCCACAATGGTGTTTTTTAAAAAAATGTATTGGTTAAATGATTAATTGAAGGAGTTCATGAATTTATTGCAAGTGAACTACACTGATGTTGTAGTAAATGTTCTGATGAAGGGATGGGGAACCTATAATTTTCCTAATTCTTGCTTAGCTATATGGGAACAAACAAAATAACCAGAAGACACATAATTCAAATGACCCAAAGGTGCTTTCTCAATAGGCAACTGGTCTTTCTTGTTTTTCTTTGAAGTTTCACTTCTCATCCAAGAAGCTTCTTCAGCTCTGACTGGATTGTGGGGAGCGGAAAGATTTACAGGTCGTCATTGACTTATGACAATTCATTTAGTGACCATTTGAAGTTATAATGACATTGAATAAAGTGACTTATGACCGTTTTTTACACTTATAATCATTGCAGCATCCTCATGATCACGTGTTTTAGATTTGGATGCTTGACAACTGGTTCATATTTATGACAGTTGCAGTGTCCCAGTGTCATGTTTTTGCAATTTGACAAAGTCAATGAGGAAGTCAGATTCACTTAACAACTGCAGTGACTCACTTAACAAACATGATAAGAAAAGTTGGAAAATGGGGCAAAACTCACGGAACAAATTTCTCATTTAGCAACCTAAATTTGGGCTCAATTGTGATCGTAAGTCAAGGACTACCTGTATATTCCTTGCAGACAGCTGGTTACTTGAATTCTTTTAGAGAGTCATTGAGGCCACTTGGAGGTTTTGAGGCCACTTGGAGGTTTATCTGTGTGACCTGGATGAATGAGAATCTCCACAGATATAATTCAAATCACATAAACAACTAAACTTTGGACAGCAAGGTGAAGGAATGAGGTTATAAGTGATGTTTTCTTCCACCTTTCCCAATCTAAGAACAAGAAGGGAAAGTACAATCCTGATAATGAATAATTAACAAGATGGTGTTGTCAAAAAAAGTGTTAATTCCTTAACCATGGTCTGCATTACTAGCACTTATAAGAAAGAATTCATAAGAAAGGAAGGGTTGCATCCAACAGAGGCAAAGTAAAAGGTACAGTTAGTCCTCATCTTATGACCTCAATTGAGCCCAAAATTTCTGTTGTTAAGTGAGTTTTGCCCCATTTTACGACCTTTTTTACCACAGTTGTAAAGCGAATCATTGCAGTTATGTCAGTAACACGGTTGTTAAGTGAATCTGGCTTCTCTGTTGACTTTGCTTGTCAGAAAGTCACAAAAAGGTGATCACATGACCCCGGGATACTGCAACCATCATCCTAATTTTAATCACATGACCATGGTGATGCCTCAACAGCCGTAGGTATGAAAAATGGTCATGAGTCCCTTTTTTCAACACAGTTGTAACTTCAGACGGTCACTAAATGAACCGTTGTAAGTTGAAGACTGCCTGTATTGTGCTGCAATCCTTTTGAAGGGAGTTTTAAACTAAATTGGAAAGGGCAAGAAGACCAAGATGGGCTGGGACGAAGGCTCTGGGCCCATCTGAATCCCAGATGCCTTCCAGAGAGGCTGCTTCATCCACAGTAGTCAGCTCATGGACCAGGGTGGTAGAGTATCCTGCCCACCCTTTTAATTCCCTCAGCCTTGCCATGCATTTTTTCCCCTACTCTATTATCCTCCTGCCTCACAGTCCAAATTAGGTGTGCTGATCATTGCTTCCGAGGGAGCAATCAGTCTTTATTTGGTGCAGAATTGATTGATTCTTCTGGCAGACCTTGGTGCTTGCAGTAACTGTCTCCATATCCATAATTTGAAGGTTTCTGTTTCATTCATTCTCTGTCCAGCTTTCTTAGCCATCCGTTGCCATTGGAAAGATCAGTGCTTTAACTATCCTGATCTTTGTTGTCATAGAAATAGCCTTATCTTTTGTGATCTTGCATAAGATTGTCTTTATTTCCTCCCTCAGATTAATCTCTGCTTTGCTTCATGGCCCTCTTCACCTGTTTTGAGTCCAAGAAAATAAAACTACCCACACCTTTGCTTTTTTATCCACCTGAAAATTCATTAAATATGCTAATTGTATTGTAACTGTCTTAATGTTTAACCTTAACCCGGATCTTCTACTTTCCATTTTTGTTTTTGTGAAATCATGCAAGTTTTCTTTACATTTCCCCAATAAATAGGTATCATTTACTTATCTCAGCTTGTTAGTGTTTTCAGACCCCTGTTTGATTCCAAAGGTCATCTTTTCTAATCCTAACATTCTTATATTCGCTGTGTGAGTTAAAAAGATATGGCAATCATATGGATCTTTCTCTTACAGATAGTACTCATTTAATGACCAATCACTTAGCAACTGTTCAAAATTATGATGGACCTATCAAAAGCTACTTATGACTGTGTTCCAGAGATCCAATGGCTGCACACACTCCTATAATCACATGACTGCATTTCAGGTGTTTGACAACCATCTCACTTTTATGGCTTTTTGCAATTCCATAGTCACGTGACCAGGATTGTGGTGGTGTCTAGCCAAACATGTCCATGGGAGTAATTTAACAGCTACCACATTCACTTAATGACCACTACAAAAAAGTCATAAAATCAGGGGTTGCCATGTGGGTGCCTTGACTTATGACTGTCATCATAATTTAATTAAGTGAGTTTTGTCCCATTTTACGATTTTTCATACATTTATTAAGTGAATCACTGCAGTTGTTAAATTAGTAACGCTGTTGTTAAGTGAATCTGGTTTCCCCATTGACTTTGCTTGTCAGGTCTCAGAAGATGATCAGTTGACCCTGGGACATTGTAACCGTCAGAAATGTGAGTCAGTTGTCAAACATCTGAACGTAAATCACGTGGCCATGGGGATGATGCAATGGTCTCAAGTGTGAAAAATGGTCAGGTCACTTTTTTCAGTGCCGTTTTTACTTTGAATAGTCACTAAGTGAACTGTTGTAAATTGAGGACTACCTGTAGTTGAGAAAGCCAAAGAATGCATCCAAAATGTTGTGGCCCACTGGCAGCTGGCGGAGCTGGCGGAGCTGGCAGCAGATTCGGACAGTAGTGAGGAGGTTGGGAAGGAACCTGGGCCAGTCCTGGAGGCTGAAGAAGGCTTGGATGACGGCTCTGCGTCAGAGGCAGAGAAGGGGCCAGGGCAGGCAGCTGCCTTCGGGCTCGGACAGCAGTGAGGCGGGGGAGCAGCTGGAACCAGTTCCCAGCCTGCACATGCGCAGAGCTGCCAAAAGGAAGGAACAATTAAGAACTCAGGGTCAACATGGGAGTCAGGCCACAGGTGGACAATGAATGGCCCCTCCCATCAGGATTAAAAGAGGAGCAAGAGGGGAACTAGTTCAGTTTGTTCCAGCTTTGTGAAGATTTGTCTGTATAACCCAGCCCTTCCCTGTCAGCACTGCGTGTGGAAATATTTACTGGGCAGCTTTCCAGGATAGATAAGGTCTGAGCTAATTAGTATACCCTTGCAAGACTGTTTGCCAACCTGTTGGCTGAATGTGAAGGCACTAAATTCACATTAATTTAATAAAAGAGGTTTTGAACAGGACTCCGAGTTGGCTTAATGCTTTTTGGGGAAGCCTAGGACAGAACGCAAAACAAGTCAGTATGTGCTTCAATTTTAGAAAGGCCTTAAATTGTGTCAGAGTTGTCAAAAGTGTGCAATGTGCTTACAAAAATAGGAATCCAAAGACATCTCATTCTTGTGCAGTATCTTTGCACAATCAGGAAACCACAGAATGGACAGAACAATTCAAAACAGACTGGCTTCAAGTTGGCCAAGGAGTGAGATGAGCATGCATCATCTCCCCTTATTTATTCAGCTTATGTGATATATGGTTTTAAAATTAGAGAAGGGACCATCAATAACACTCTGCTGATGACATTATAGAGATAGCTGAAAGTGCAAATCAGCTGCAAGCTGTGGTAATGACAGTCGGCAAGCAGAGGGGGAAATGGGACTAAGATTAAATATAAATAACACCCAACTAATGACAGCAAATACAGCAAGCGGCCTTAGAGTTGACAATAAAGATGTTGAAGGGGTGAAGAGCTTGTGCCTTTTAGGAGAAGTGAAGCATCTTCAAAGAAAAACAAAGGAAGTCCAGTTGCCTCTTGGGACAACCATGACCTGGATGACTGAGAATGTCCATAGACATTTTTAATACTAGAAAGGGGAAAGTGAGGAAGGTAGGATAAGCAGCAGGGTGGATGGATTCAATTACAGCAACAGTGGACGCACCATTGGAAGACCTGAACTACAGGTAGAGGCAGATCATGCTGGAAAAACATCTGTGTCTTTTTTAGTTTAGGTGACTTTATTGTCATTGCACCTCGTACAACAAAATCAAACACCGTCTTCAGTGCACATCATGACCATGACCAGGAAACTAAACACAAACACACATCCTTCACCCTCCACACGTTGAACTGAAAACCCCCGACAGCGCACCAATACTGCACTATACAGCAGAATTCAAAAGGGCTACTGCCCTGGGATAGGAGCTGTTTTTCATCCTATTTGTGCTTGTTTTAATATTCTGTACCGTCTGCCAGATGGTAATAGTTCAGAAAAAAAGGGTTCCCAGGATGAGATGGATCTTTGAGAATATTTTGAACTTTCGTAAGGCAGCGGGAGCTATAAAGCTCTTCCAAAGAGGGGAGAAGGCAACCAATGATCTTCTGGGCAATGACGTCAACCCTCTGGAGTGCTTTCCTATCTGCCACTGTGCAATTGGCAAACCATACAGAGGTGCAGTAAGTTAAGATACTCTCTATGGTGCAGCGGTAGAAAGTCACCAGCAGTTTTTGATTCAGTTGTTGTTTTCTGAGAAGTCTCGGGTAGTATAATTTCTGCTGGGCCCTTTTGACCAGGGCTGCAATGTGAGCACTCCAGGTCAGGTCCTCTTTTATGGTAACACCCAGAAACTTAAAACTGGCCACTTGTTCCACTCGGTCTCCATTGATAAGCAAGGGCTGGATGTCTGATCTGTTCTTTCTCTAGTCCACTATAAGCTCCTTGGTCTTACTGGTGTTGAGGGCCAAGTTATTGTCTCCACACCACGAAAGCAACCGGTCCACCTCATCTCGGTAGGCACACTCTTTCCCCCCAGAGATGAATCCCACCGCTGTTGTATCATCTGCAAATTTAGCAATAGTATTACTAGCGTGAGTGGGAGTGCAGACATACACATAAAGAGTATAGAGTAAGGGGCTCAACACGCAACCCTGTGGTGTACCAGTGTTAAGAATAAGGGCTGAAGAGGTATGATTACCTAATCTGACCCTCTGTAAGCAGCCAGACAGGAAATCCGTAATCCAAAAGCAGATTGAATAAGAAAGTCCAAGGTCCAGAAGTTTAGACACTAGTCTATGTGGAAGAATTGTGTTAAATGCAGAACTAAAATCTACAAAAGGCATCCTCACAAAGCCCTCCCGCTGTTCTAGATGAGTCAGAGCAGTGTGAAGAGTGATGGCTATAGCGTCCTCTGTAGATCTATTTCTTCTGTATGCAAACTCGTGTTTATCAAATGTATGCGGAAGACCAGAAATGATGTGTCGGCAGACCAATTTCTCAAAGCACTTCATGATGATAGGAGTGAGTGCCACTGGTCTGTAATCGTTGAGGTTATTGGTAGGGAACTTCTTTGGCAGCGGAACAATGGTGGAAGCCTTCAAACAAGATGGAATAGTGGACTGGGATAAAGACCGATTGAAGATCCTGGTAAAGACTCCAGCCAACTGATCAGCACAAGTCTTTAAGCACTCGGCCAGAGATAGAGGACCGGCAGCCTTTCTCGGGTCCACAGCTCTCAGAATGTTCCTCACCTCCTGTTCCTCCACAATGGGGTGGGGGCTACATTTGGCTGGTGGTCATATTTTAGCTGTCTCTAATGTCTTCACTAAGAATTGATACTGGCTTGATGTCACCTAATCAAATCACTTATATTATCTTGTTCTCTGCATTACTGTATTCTTTTTTGTCTGATTATCCCTTTTTCTTCTCTAAGCTTGCCTGTTCATTTAGCACTTTTTCTCAATCTGCCCTTTATAATTTTCTAAATTGAATAGATCACACTTGTGTATCTCCTGGTTTGGCTTTGAGTTTAATGTTTTAAACCTAGTGCTTAAGAGTTTCAGTTTGTGTTGCTTCAAGTAGCTATTGCGAATAAACAGAATTTACATCACAGAATTCAAACTATGCCCTATATTATTGCCATTCCCAATCCTTCTGTTATTCGAAGTCCCTTTGTGTATCCAGTTTAAGCTTTCTGATCACCTATTAGTAGTAATGCAAGTTTTTTTTTTTAAAAAAAGCACTGTTTATTTGGCCACTTTGGTATAGTGGTTAAGGGGCCAGGCTAGAAACCGGTAGAATTGCGTTCCAGACTCACCTTAGGCACAAAGCCAGCTGGGTGACTTTGGGCCATTCACACTCTCAACCCTGTGAAAGAGGCAGTGGCAAACCACTTTCAAGATCTTGCCAAGAAAATTGCAGAATTTTGTCCAGACATCAAAAACTAAACTCAAAGGCACACAGGCACAATATTTAGCACCTGTTGAAATTTACCATAGAATTCCAGTGTCTTCCACTGACAGTAATTCACTAACCTAGTAATTCATTTGCTTATACAATATTGATGATCATTAAATGTAATAAATATAATCCTGTCATTTATTGGGTTCCCAAAGCAGCTGTTTAGCAATGCCTTTTGAACAACAGCAATAGCAATAGCATTTAGACTTATATACCGTCTCATAGTGCTTTGTAGCAGTCTCTGGGCAGTTCACAATGTCAGCTTACTGCCCTCAACAATCTGGGTCCCCATTTTACCGACCATGGAAGGATGGAAGACTGAGTCAGCCTTGAGTCCCGTCAGGATCAAAACTCCAGGCTGTGGGCAGAGTTTGACTGCAATACTGCATTCTAATCATTGCACCACCAGGGCTCCTTTTTAAAGTCTCCCTGACATTTTGTTCTTTTGTAGGATGCCATAACCTGAATCCTCATGCCATTAATAAATATTAGAAGGCAGATTTGGAAGGGACCTTGGAAATCAACTCTCTTGCCTCGTGTAGGGTTATTTTTTTTTAACAACCCTTTAATCTCTTTTATTTGGGGTGGAGTTGGGGCGACTGAATGGAGCTGAGCATTTATTGGCCGGATGCCCTTCCTGACACCTAAGTGGAGTTCGCAGCAGGTATTTTCTCTTTGCACCCTCTAGAGACACATCTGCAGCTATGTAGGATTGAACACTCAACCTTCTGGGTAGGAGGCAAGCATCTTCACCTCTAGGCCACCACTCCACTCACTCTTGCCCCATGTAATCATCCACAATGACAATATCCCTGAAAATGACCCACCAGCCTCTATTTGAATCTTTCCAGTGAAAGAGAGTCCCCCACGTTCTGAAGCACTCCATTCAATTGTTGGACAACTCTTTAAACACTATCAAACTTTGCCTAATGTCCAGCCAATGCATTTCCTTGTAATTTAAACCTATGTGTTTCTTGTTCTGCTTCTAAAATCCTTCTGAACAATATTGATCTCACTTTTGCATGACAGCCCATCTGACTCATGAAGACAGTTACCATGCTTCCCCTCAATCTTCTCTTCTCCAGGCTAAACATATTCAATACCAACTGTTGTGATAATGTTTTTCCTTCAGGGTCACTTGTCATTTTGATTTACCTACCTAAAATGTGGTGTCCAGAATTCAGTGCAGTATTCCACGCAGGGTCTGGCCATCACGGAATAGAAAGGAACAACCCTTCCTTTTGTTTTCTTGCCCCTGGGTGTCTCTTGATAATACTCTCAATAAACTTTTTTGTGTAGTTGAATCAAATACATGTAGTCCTTGATTTATGACCACAATTGAGCCCAAACTTTCTGTTGCTAAGTGAGACGGTTGTTAAGTGAGTTTTGCCCCATTTTACGACCTTTTTGCCACAGTTGTTGAGTGAATCACTGCAATTATTAAATTAATAACATGATTCTTAAGTGAACCTTAAGAACCTTTCCCATTGATTTTGCTTATCAGAAGGTGGTAAAAGTTGATTACATGACTCTGGGACATTGTAACCATTGTAAATATGAACCAGTTGCCAAGCATCTGAATTTTGATCACATGACCATGGGGATGCTGCAGCTGTTGCAAGTGTGCAAAATGGTCCTAACTTACTTTTTTCAATGCCGTTGTAACTTTGAACAGTCATTAAATGAACTATTGTAAGTCAGGAACTACTTATATTGCTTCATATTACAATCCACCAAAATACCCGGAATCTTTTCCCGTGAACCATTGCTCAAAACGGTCTTTCCATCCTATACTCAAGACTTTACCCTACTGAAATACATCTCACAGGTTGCTGCCCATAGTTCCAGCTGTGCAAAAGGGATATTGTGCCCACCATCCAAAATTTTGGAGCGCAAAACTTAAAAATTGGGATGAGGAGAAAGCTCTGCAGGTAATACCAAATAGATGATTTGCTGGTGTGAAAACTTTCCTATTTATATATTGCTGGTGTTGGTGATCTAATTTGCCCTGTTCTACCTGGAAAACCGTGTGAAACATTTGCTTCCTGATTGTGGCTCTCACTCTTAGTAAGGAGAACTGTACCTAAGCATCCACCCTGGCATCACTATCTCTGGATTCTCACTTTCCAGGAAGAGCAAAAATTGTCAAGAAGGATCATAGCAACCTACTTCCTTAGGATTAACAGGGTCAAATCCTCCTAGGTGTATTTGAGCACAACTGTGTCTCAATCCACCCTGTAGGACCTGCATGGCTTGAAGTGGAGCTCTGTGAATCCAAGCAACTTTATCCACCAAGTGCCAAGCAGCAGTCCTAAATGATTGCTGATGATCAATTCTACATGCAGGGTTTCATGCTTACCTATCTGCGTGGTAGTGCCCTGACAGCCTCCAAAGTCTCCTAGACAACCATAATTATTCCCTTGCCCATCTTCTGGAAGGGTCTATGACAAATAGCCGTAGCCAACTCACTGCAACTAACTTGCCACGGCCAACTTGCTGCGGGACAATTTGCCACAGCCAACTTGCCACGAGACAAGAGTTACACTAATGTAGAACAAACAGTCAAATAGAATCATTAAAAATAGGATAGCAGGGGAGGGACGAAATAAAATGGGAATGACAAAAATTAAATTAAATTATTTTAAAAAATTAAATTGTTGAATTGTCCCACAGCAAGTTGAGCATGTTGAGTTGTCCCTTGCAAATTAGCCATGGCAAGTTGGCCTTGGCGAGTTGTCTGAGGCAAGTTGTCCTATTCTGCTCCAGGAATTGTAGCTGGCACAATACTAGGAGGTCCAGATGGTCACTCCCTCTTTGCCCAACTGGGTGTCAAGTAATGTATGCCAAGCCAGCCCTCTCATCTTTAAGTCATGGATATGGTGAGCCTTGTTCGAGACGGATGGAAATGATCCATAATGACCTATTTGAAAGTTCATTTAAATAAGACCTTATTTGGAACACTGTGTATAGTTTTAGTCACCACAATACAAAAGATGCTGAAATTCTAGAAAGGATGCAGAGAAGAGCAACAAAGATGATTAGTGGACTAGAGGCCACTAAAATTTATAAAAACGGTTGCTGAAAGTGGGTATATCTAGTCTAACAAAGAGATGGATTCAGGGATGATATAATAGCAGTCTTCCAATATTTGAGGGTCTCTGCAGAGAAGAGGGATCAACCTATTTTCTGAAGCACCAGAGGTCAAGAAAATGGATGGAAACTTAAGTAATGGATGGAAACTTACTAAGGAGAGATCCAACCTTGAACTAAGGAAAAATGTCCTAACAGTGGGAATCAGTGAAATTGCCATCATAGATTGTGGGTGCTGTATCACTTGGAAGTTTTTAAGAAGAGATTGGAAAGCCATTTATCTGGTGTGGTCTAGGGTCTCCTGCTTGAGCAAGAAGCGGGAAACCCTGCAAGGACCTTTCTAACTCTGCTTTTCTGTGTTTTTCCCAGTGTTGACATTAGCTAACAGGTTTACAGTTCCCGAAAGCCCGCTTTTCTTTCTTGTTGGAAATGGGGGAGGGAACGTATAAATCATCTCCAGCCTTGCACCTCAAGAGATTATCCAACATGAAGTAAATGGAATAATGTCAACAAACTCCTTTGGGCTGTTTCCAGGCAGACCTTTTATTGTATAGCATTCATTATGGTAATTTCCTAGGGCTTCCAGATGACATTTTTATCCTATTTTCTTAATTAGGATAATCCATTTAGGTTGAATGGCATGGCACAGAAGAGCAGATCTCTGAATGTGTGCCGATGATTGTTTATGCTTTGTGTTTCTAAATTACAGAGCTTTTGGCATCAGTGACAATAATTCCCCTCTCCCTATCATTTATCTGAGTTCCATAGGTATTTCATACACCCTTTGCATTTTAATTTTTTATCCTGACTCTTCAGAATTCTACAATTGCCCTGCTAGCTTAGCTGTGCCACATTTTTCTTTATCTTTTCACCTTTTTCATAGATGTAAATAATAATAGGTGATATACCTGCAAACTAGCAGAATCCCTTTAAAAAAAAAAACCAATATGATTATAAGATCACTTCAGTTCCATGGAGGTGAATGTGAAAATAAGTCATCATTATTCTGTCAGGAAATAATCTAAGCCATTGCTCCTTAAGGCAGTTCATTAATCTACCTTAGCTAGCCTTGTGATTCTGTTATTAAAGCTTTCATTTCAAACTGCAGCTTCTTTTCTTATAAACACAGAATAACCAAACTATGATAAATGAACTCAGAACTCAGAAGGAGGAGCTGGCATCGCGACATCCGTTTCTGTTTGCTGGAAAGCAAGAAAGATTTAGGGAATTGTTGAAAGAAGAGATTGGAAAAGCTGGTGAACTGCTCAATAATGTGTTCCTAATACAAATAGCTGGATAGGAAGTTGAAATAATAGCAAACCTTTATATTCCCAGCTTTCCAAATTCAAAGAGGTGATTATATCCATGAAATAAAGAGACATCTGTCCTTGGGTAAAGAGTATGAGAGACCTATATAGAAATACTCCTTGACTTACGACCACAATTGACCCCAACATTTCTGTTGTTAAGTGAGACATTCATTAAGTGAGTTTTGTCCCTATTTACGAGCTTTGTGGCCACCATTGTTAAGTGAATCATTGCGGTTGTTAAGTTAGCCACAAGGTTGTTAAGTGAATCTGGCTTCCCCATTGACTTTGCTTGTCAGAAAGTCGCAAAAGGGGATGACACAACCCTAGGACACTGAAAACGTCATAAATATGAGTCAGTTACCAAGCATCTGAATTTTGATTACGTGATTGTGGGGATGCTGCAATGGTCATAAGTGTGAAAAATAGTTGCAAGTCACTTTTTTCCATGTCCTTGTAACTTTGGACGGTCACTAAATGAACTTGTAAGTCGAGGACTACCTGTACTAGTGTTTCTCAACCAGCCGGCTGGGGTATTCTAGGAGTTGAAGTCCACAGATCTTAAAGTTGTCAAGGTTGAAAACCACTGCTGTATAGAATATTAACATACAAGATATCACACTGACAACAACAAGGCATCTTGCCACTGAGGGTTTTCACCCACAGTTTCATCCTCCCTGCTTTAGGTAGCTTGCTTAGGTTTTTCCTTGACTTTTTGTTTTTTTTTGCACCTTGGACTTCATATTTCTGTTTTGTAAGAGAGGGAAATGAAAGGTAAGGTAAATCTTTGCCAGGAGGAAGTTCTGTATAGCTACAATTTGTGTGTAACGTTGGGTGAAGAACAAAGGGTATGTATATTTGTATACGTACAAACTGTATGAAAAGAATCTTAATTAATGTGCAATTATGGTATAGGTTGCAAAACCTCATGTACGTTTGCTGGCCGAGTCAAAGTTTGCTGGATTCCACATTACCCTGATTGCTAATTCACTTCAGGACTAGAAAGTAGCTGAACACTCTGGCTGCTTCTTCCTCGATATAATTTCTTGGTGCAAACATGTGATTTTGCATTCCTCACATACGGCCCACCTCCCTTTGCCAGTAAATTCTTATAAATGATGTATAAGCCAAATGTGAACAAAATGCTTCATTTCTGCTATGTTTATTACTGTGCAACCATTTTTTTAAAATGGGATTGTGGGGAAAAGGTCTGTTTTAAAGAGCTAACTTTCTCGCCATGATGGCTAGGAAGAGGCAATATATTTTGCTAGTAACTAGAAGAGTCACTGCTCCAGACACCAGTGCTGCTGTTAATTCTGGTGAAATGGCATTCCTTAATATGTTTTCTTAACCCTGCTCAAAAGATGACAGCTTGTTTAGGTCAAGAGGTCACTGTACCAGAGTTATTAGAGGCCAAGGATTGCTACCCTTTTCTACATTGTAAATGAACTTCAGAGAGGAAGATAAAAATAGCCAGATATTGGTTTCTTTCTTGGAATTCAGATCTAGAAATTATACAGTGGTAGGAGGGAGGGTGGCATTAGAAATGTACATCTGGCACTGTCTTCCCCATTTGTCAGACCCACATTCAACCTTTTCAAATGTATAATACGGGTAGTCCTCAACATACAGCCATTCGTTTAGCAACCGTTCAGATTTCAGTGGCATTAAAGAAGGGACCTACAATCGGTCTTGCACACTAAGCAACCATTGCAGCCTCCTTACAGTCACGTAATCAAAATTCGGGTGCTTGGTAACCAGCATGTATTTATTTACATTGGTTTCAGCATCCTGGGGTCGAGAGAGCACCAGTTGCAACCTTCCCAACTTGCTTCCAACAAGGAAAGTCAGTAAGGGAAACTGGATTTGCTTAACAACCACATGGTTAACAACTGCAATGATTCACCTAACAGCAAAATTGGGCTTAATGATTCACTTAACAACCACTTTGCTTAGCAACAGAAATTCTGGTTTCAGTTGTGGTTATAACTCAAGAACTGTCGGTAGTCAAGCCAGTTTGTTTGTTTACTTATTGCAAATTTAGCAGCAGTCCTGGAGTAACAAGGTCATCCAGTTCAGGAAGGCCAATCTGCTTCCAGTAGTCAAAGCAAACTGGAAAGTCATAGCTTAAAGTTCTGATAGTGACTACAGGCAGTCCTCGACTTACAGCCATTCCTTTAGTGACTGTTCAAAGTTACAATGGCACTGAAAAAAAGTAACTTACAACAGGTCCTCTCACTTACAACCAACACAGCATCATTCCAGTCATAGGATTAAAAATGGATGCTTGGCAATTGGCATGTACTTACGATGGGTACAGCATCCATGTGGACACTATTTGTGAACTTCCCAGCCAGCTTCTGACAAGCAAAGTCAATGGGGGAAGCTGGATTTGTTTAACAACTAGGTGATTCACTTAACAACCTCAGTGATATTCTTGACAACCCTGGCGAAAACGGTTCTACAATTGGACGTGGCTCACTTAACCACCTTGCTTAGCAATGGAAATTCTGGTCCCAGTTGTGGTCATAAATCAAGGACTACCTGTATAGGTTTTAAATTGCTTCCAGATTTTCTGTTGGATTCATTTATTATAAATGTACCATGTAAACTGCAGACAGGTTTCAAAAAGGAAGGTTAGGCCCTACTAAACCAAGTTCCTGTTTTGTCTGAAGAGATACCCAGACAGCTCACTTACTTTCTTTTACTGCAGCCTGTTTGCAGCCAGTTTAAGCAGAGAAACCCTGCCTGGCTCAATTGTACGAAAGGCTGACTACATAGAAAGCACTTAATAGATTGACAAAACACCTGGCTTTGCATGCGGAAGTTAGTTTCTGGCATCCTTGGTTAAGATTGCCTCTCCCCTTGAGGATTTAGAAAACTGTTGCCATTCAGAGTAAAAGTGCTGCACAATTCATGAAGTGAATGTATACACACTCTCGAGTTAAGTTCTTGGCATCCCTCATGTGACTGGTCTCCAAAAGCAAAAGCACTTAGACTTATATACTGCTTCAAAGATCTTTACAGCACCCCCCAGTTTACAGAGTCAGCATATATTGCCCCCAACAAGCTAGGTCTTTGTTTTACTGACCTCAGAAGATGGAAGGCTGAATCAGCCTTGAGCTGGTCAGAATCAAACTGCTGGCAGATGGCAGAATTTCATTGGATTGTGTGTGAATGTGTGTGAGAACGCGAGAGGGAGGGAGGGATATGTATAGCAATAGCACTTAGATTTATATACCGTTTATAGTGCTTTTACAGTCCTCTCTAAGCGGTTTACAGAGTCAGCCTATTGCCCCCAACAATCTGGGACCTCATTTTATCCACCTCGGGAGTATGGAAGGCTGAGTCAACCTTGAGCCTGGTGGGATTCGATCTGCCAAATTGCAGGCAGCTGGCTGGAGCAGAAGTAGCTTGCAGTATTGCACTCTAACCACTGTGCCACCAAGTATGTATGTATGTATGTATGTATGTATGTATGTATGTATGTATGTATCAGTTTGACAGCTTGGCAATTGTCATATTTAAAGCCGTTTTCCTGTTCTACATGGAATAAGAGCCAGGGTGGCGCAGTGGTTAGAATGCAGTATTGCAAGCTAGCTCTGCCAACTGCCAGCAATTTGATTCTAATCAGCTCAATGTTGACTCAGTCTTCCATCCTTCTTTCAGTAAAATTGCCCTATACTGTTGGGAGCAATATGCTGATACTGTAAACCACTTAGAGAGGGCTGTAAAGCACTGTGAAGCAGTATATAAATCTAAGTGCTATGGCTATTGCTATAAGAATTCAGTGTCAGTAGCGTCTTTATTTTTATGTGCTGCCTGCCACCCAGTGATGGAACAATAGTCTGTGTATTCTGTCACCCAAACACTGTTTACGCAGGCTGCAGAGCTACTATGCTCTAAAACAGCATGCTGGCTGGAGCATTCTGGGAGTTGAAGTCCACACTTCTTGCATCTGCCAAAGTTGAGAAACATTGCTCTAAAGAACATAAACATCCCTTATTGGCTCATATCAGAACTATGTTCAGTTACATAAGTACATATTTATTCTGCTGCTAAAAATAAAAATGGGAGCAGAAAAGCTATTTTAATCTTGCCCAGCAGTGGGCATGTCTGCTTTTTGTGTGTTGGATTTTCATTTTGAGTAATTTTGTATGCTGAATAGATAATTTAGTTAAAAGGGTAGGTAAGTTGACTGTGGATAACAGCATAATGGTTGCAATTTGAGCTATGAATTATGAAGTCTTCAGCTTCAGTATATCTTCTGCTAAGTATTTCCTTGGTGACTTTACACATATCACAAACATTAGTTATCCCACTTGTAATAGGGGATAATAATACTTACAAGGAATTATGAAAATTACAGCCTTATATAGATGGAATGGCTTGAACACTCAAGTGTTACTTTCTATATAAAATTTACCCAATGAGACATATAGAAAATAGAACTATATATCTGGGAGTTATTTCTATACCTAGTTTTTTAAA